>NW_027181770.1:22247189-22847189 GCF_029961685.1 Aristolochia californica
TCTTTTTTCTTAAAACAGAACTTTGAGTTTTCGCTCTCCCTTCATCCCACAAACCTAAAAGGCAAATAGATCACAACAAAATGAAAATTTTAGAGTTCATGTACGGAAAAAAATTTAAAACAATAACAAATGTAAGTAAAGAAAATTTATTCACACACCACAAATGAACACAAAAGTTTTGTTGTCCAAGTTTGGGAAATTCCACTAGTTCAACCCTAACAGCTTGGAATTTTATAAGAAAGAGATTTCCTCCACACATGCTTAAAAAATGGATTTGCATGTTTTAAACATGTTAAAGATGCAAATCACCTATGGATCCAAAGCTTTTTAAGAGAATAACAAACGCTCATTAAATTCTCAAGTGAACATGTGGTGGGATATTTACGTAAGTCAAACAAGCCTTTATTTTGCCCATCTACAAAAAGCTGACCCAACGATCATGGATGATTGTAATGTGATTTATCATGCGTAACGGGCTATATTACCCTAATAAATGACTTATGGATTGGGAGTCATGACACAGTTAAAAATCCCTGCCTCCCCCTTTTTCCCAACGATTGCAAAACCTGATATATAGAAACTAAGAAGAGCTTACAATCCCTAAAAATTACAAAAACTGTTTGGAATTAACTCTCTCTACGTTTGTGAATTGTGCATTTCCAATTTACATGTACTCTTTTTTCTAAAAACAAAACGTTGAGTTTTCGCTCTCCCTTCATCCCGTAAACCAAAAAGGCAAATATATTACAATAAAATGAAAATTTTAGAATTCATGTATGGAAAAAAATTTAAAACAATAACAAATTTAAGTAAAGAAAATTTATTCACACACCTCAAATGACCACAAATGTTTTGTTGTCCAAGTTTGGGAAATTCCACTAGTTCAACCACAGCTTGGAATTTTTTAAGAAAGAGATTTCCTCCACACATGCTTAAAAATGGATTTGCATGTTTTAAACATGTTAAAGATGCAAATCACCTATGGATCCATAGGTTTTGAAGAGAATAACAAACGCTCATTAAATTCTCCACTGAACGTACGATGGGATATTTACCCGAGTCAAACAAGCCGTTATTTTGCCCATCTACAAAAAGTTGACCCAACGATCATGGATGATTGTAAAGTGGAATATCATGCGTAACAGGCCATATTACCCTAACAATTCCCTTATGGATTGGGAGTCATGACACTGTTAAAAATCCCTGCCTATCTTTTTCCCGACGATTGCAAACCTGATATATAAAAACTAAGAAGAGCTTACAATCCCTAAAAATTACAGAAACTTTTTGGAATTATCTCTCCCTACGTTTGTGCATTGTGCATTTCCAATCTACATGTTCGCTTTTTTCTTAAAAAAAACTTTAAGTTTTCACTCTGCCTTCATCCAGTAAACCAAAAAGGCAAATAGATCACAACAAAATGAAAATTTTGGAGTTCAAGTACAGAAAAAATTTAAAACAGTAACAAATGTAAGTAAAGAAAATTTTTTCACACACCACAAATGAAATCAAAACTTTTGTTGTCCAAGTTTGGGAAATTCCACTATTTCAACCCCAACAGCTTGGAATTTTAAAGGAAAGAGATTTCCTCCACACATGCTTTAAAAATGGATATGCATGTTTTAAACATGTTAAAGATGCAAATCACCTATGGATTCAAAGCTTTTGTAGAGAATAACAAATCTCATTAAATTCTCAACTGAACGTGCGGTGGATATTTACCCGAGTCAAACAAGCCATTATTTTGCCCATCTACAAAAAGCTGACCCAACGATCATGGATGATTGTAAAGTGATTTATCATGCGTAACGGGCTATATTAACCTAAGAAATGACTTATGGATTGGGAGTCAAGACTCAGTTAAAAATACCTGCCTCTCCCTTTTTCCCGACGATTGCAAAACCTGATATATAAAAACTAAGAAGAGCATACAATCCCAAAAAATTACTGAAACTCTTTGGAATTATCTCGCTCTACATTTCTGCACTGTGCATTTTCATTTTTGATGTACACTTTTTTCATAAATCAAAACTTTGAGTTTTCGCTCTCTCTTCATCCTGAAAACCAAAGAGCTAAATACATCACTACAAAATGAAAATTTTAGAGTTCATGTACGGAAAAAAATTTAAAACAGTAACTAATGCAAGTAAAGAAAATTTATTCACACACCACAAATGAACACAAAAGTTTTTTTGTCCACGTTTGGGAAATTCCACTAGTTCAACCCTAACAGCTTGGAATTTTATAAGACAGAGATTTCCTCCACACATGCTTAAAAAATGGATTTGCCTGTTTTAAACAAGTTAAAGATGCAAATCACCTATGGATCCAAAGCTTTTGAAGAGAATAACAAACGCTCATTAAATTCTCAACTGAACTTGCGGTGGATATTTACCTGAGTCAAACAAGACATTATTTTACCCATCTACAAAAAGCTTACCCAACGATCATGGAAGATTGTAAAGTGATTTATCATGGGTAATGGGCAATATTACCCTAAGAAATGACTTATGGATTGGGAGTCAAGACTCAGTTAAAAATCCCTGCCCCCCCTTTTTTCCGATGATTACAAAACCTTATATATAAAAACTAAGAAGAGCTTACAATCCCTAAAAATCACAGAAACTCTTTGGAATTATCTCACTCTACATTTGTGCACTGTGCATTTTCATTTTAGATGTACTCTTTTTTCATAAATCAAAACTTTGAGTTTTCGCTTTCGCTTTATCCCGTAAACCAAAAAGGCAAATAGATTACAACAAAAAGAAAATTTTAGAGTTCATGCATGGAAAAAAATTTAAAACAATAAAAAATATAAGTAAAGAAAATTTATTCACACACCACAAATGAACACAAAAGTTTTGTTGTTCAAGTTTGGGAAATTCCCCTAGTTCAACCCCAATAGCTTGGAATTTTATAGGAAAGAGATTTCCTCAACACATGCTTTAAAAATGGATATGCATGTTTTAAACAAGTTAAAGATGCAAATCACCAATGGATCCAAAGCTTTCGAAGAGAATAACAAAGGCTCATTAAATTCTGAACTGAACGTGCGGTGGGATATTTACCCGAGTCAAACAAGCCATTATTTTGCCCATTTACAAAAAGCTGACCCAACGGTCATGGATGATTGTAAAGTGATTTATCATGTGTAACGGGCTATATTACCCCAAGAAATGACATATAGATTGGGAGTAAAGATTCATTTAAAAATCCCTGCCTCCCCCTTTTTCCCGACGATTGCAAAACCTGATATATAAAAACTAAGAAGAGCTTACAATCCCTAAAAATTACAGAAACTATTTGGAATTATCTCGCTCTACATTAGTGCACTGTGCATTTTCATTTTAGATGTACTCTTTTTTCATAAATCAAAACTTTGAGTTTTCGCTCTCCCGTCTTCCCGTAAAAAAAAAAAAAGGCAAATAGATTACAACAAAAAGAAAATTTTAGAATTTATGTATGGAAAAAAATTTAAAACAATAAAAAATGTAAGTAAAGAAAATTTATTCACACACCACAAATGAACACAAAAGTTTTGTTGCCCAAGTTTGGGAAATTCCACTAGTTCAACCCCAATAGCTTGGAATTTTATAGGAATGAGATTTCCTCAACACAAGCTTTAAAAATGGATATGCATGTTTTAAACATTTTAAAGATGCAAATCACCAATGGATCCAAAGCTTTTGAAGAGAATAACAAAGGCTCATTAAATTCTCAAGTGAACGTGCGGAGGGATATTTACCCGAGTCAAACAAGCCATTATTTGGCCATTTACAAAAAGCTGACCCAACGATCATGGATGATTGTAATGTGATTTATCATGCGTAACGGGCTATATTTCCCTAAGAAATGACATATGGATTGGGAGTCAAGACTCAGTTAAAAATCCCTGCCTCCCGTTTTTTCCCAACGATTGTAAAACCTGATATATAAAAACTAAGAAGAGCTTACAATCCCTAAAAATTATAGAAAATCTTTGGAATTATCTCGCTCTACATTTGTGCACTGTGCATTTTCATTTTAGATGTACACTATTTTCATAAATAAAAAATTTGAGTTTTCGCTCTCCCTTCATCCCGTAAACCAAGAAGGCAAATAGATCACAACAAAAATAAAATTTTGGAGTTCAAGTACGGAAAAAATTTAAAACAATAACAAATGTAAGTAAAGAGAATTTTATCACACACCACAAATGAACTCAAAAGTTATGTTGTCCATGTTTGGGAAACTCCACTAGTTCAACCACAACAGCTTGGCATTTTATAGGAAAGAGATTTCCTCCACACATGCTTTAAAAATGGATATGCATGTTTTAAACATGTTAAAGATGCAAATCACCTATGGATCCAAAGCTTTTGTAGAGAATAACAAACGCTCATTAAATTCTCAACTGAACTTGCGGTGGATATTTACCTGAGTCAAACAAGCCATTATTTTGCCCATCTACAAAAAGCTGTCCCAACGATCATGGATGATTGTAAAGTGATTTATCATGCGTAACGGGCAATATTACCCTAAGAAATGACGTATGGATTGGGAGTCAAGACTCAGTTAAAAATCCCTGCCTCCCCCATTTTCCCGACAATTGCAAAACCTGATATATAAAAACTAAGAAGAGGTTACAATCCCTAAAAATTACAGAAACTCTCTGGAATTATATCGCTCTACATTTGTGCACTGTGAATTTTCATTTTAGATGTACAATTTTTTCATAAATTAAAACTTTGAGTTTTGCTCTCCCTTCATCCCGTAAACCATAAGGGCAAATAGATCACTACAAAAGGAAAATTTAAGAGTTCATGTACGGAAAAAAGTTTAATACAATAACAAATGTAACTAAAGAAAATTTATTCACACACCACAAATGAACACAAAAGTTTTGTTGTCCAAGTTTGGGAAATTCAACTAGTTCAACCCTAACAGCTTGGAATTTTATAAGAAAGAGATTTCCTCCACAAATTCTTAAAAACGGATTTGCATGTTTTAAACATGTTAAAGATGCAAATCACCTTTGGATCCATAGCTTTTGAAGAGAATAACAAACACTCATTAAATTCTCAAGTGAACGTGCGGTGGGATATTTACCCGAGTGAAACAAGCCATTATTTTGCCCATCTACAAAAAACTGACCCAACGATCATGTATGATGGTAAAGTGATTTATCATGCATAACTGGCTATATTACCCTAATAAATGACTTATGGATTGGGAGTCAAGACTCAGTTAAAAATCTCTGCCTCCCCTTTTTTCCCGACGATTGCAAAACCTGATATATAAAAACTAAGAAGAGCTTAGAATCCCTAAAAATTTCAGAAACACTTTGGAATTATCTCTCTCTACGTTTGTGCATTGTGCATTTCCATTCCACATGTACTCTTTTTTCTTAAAACAAAACTTTGAGTTTTCTTTCTCCCTTCATCCCGTCAACCAAAAAGGCAAATGGATTACAACAAAATGAAAATTTTGGAGTCCAAGTACGGAAAAAATTTAAAACAATAACAAATGTAAGTAAAAAAAATTTATTCACATACCTCAAATGAACACAAAAGTTCTGTTATCCAAGTTTGGGAAATTCCACTAGTTCAACTCCAACAGCTTGGAATTTTATAGCAAAGATATTTCTTCCACTCATGCTTTAAAAATGAATATGCATGTTTTAAACATGTTAAAGATGCAAATCACCTATGGATCCAAAGCTTTTGAAGAGAATAACAAACGCTCATTAAATTCTCAACTGAACGTGCGTTGGGATATTTACCCGAGTCAAACAAGCCATTATTTTGACCACCTAAAAAAAGCTGACCCAACGATCATGGATGATTGTAAAGTGATTTATCATGCGTAACGGGCTATTATTACCCTAAGAAATGACGTATGGATTGGGAGTCAAGACTCAGTTAAAAATCCCTGCCTCCCCCATTTTCCCGACAATTGCAAAACCTGATATATAAAAACTAAGAAGAAGTTACAATCCCTAAAAATTGCAGAAACTCTCTGGAATTATATCGCTCTACATTTGTGCACTGTGCATTTTCATTTTATATGTACAATTTTTTCATAAATTAAAACTTTGAGTTTTCGCTCTCCCTTCATCCCATAAACCATAAGGGCAAATAGATCACTACAAAATGTAAATTTAAGAGTTCATGTACGGAAAAAAGTTTAATACAATAAAAAATGTAACTAAAGAAAATTTATTAACACACCACAAATGAACACAAAAGTTTTGTTGTGCAAGTTTTGTAAATTCAACTAGTTCAACCCTAACAGCTTGGAATTTTATAAGAAAGAGATTTCCTCCACAAATTCTTAAAAACGGATTTGCATGTTTTAAACATGTTAAAGATGCAAATCACCTTTGGATCCATAGCTTTTGAAGAGAATAACAAACACTCATTAAATTCTCAAGTGAACGTGCGGTGGGATATTTACCCGAGTGAAACAAGCCATTATTTTGCCCATCTACAAAAAACTGACCCAACGATCATGTATGATGGTAAAGTGATTTATCATGCATAACTGGCTATCTTACCCTAATAAATGACTTATGGATTGGGAGTCAAGACTCAGTTAAAAATCTCTGCCTCCCCCATTTTCCCGACGATTGCAAAACCTGATATATAAAAACTAAGAAGAGATTAGAATCCCTAAAAATTACAGAAACACTTTGGAATTATCTCTCTCTACGTTTGTGCATTGTGCATTTCATTTCCACATGTACTCTTTTTTCTTAAAACAAAACTTTGAGTTTTCATTCTCCCTTCATCCCGTCAACCAAAAAGGCCAATGGATTACAACAAAATGAAAATTTTGGAGTCCAAGTACGGAAAAAATTTAAAACGATAACAAATGTAAGTAAAAAAAATTTATTCACATACCTCAAATGAACACAAAAGTTTTGTTATCCAAGTTTGGGAATTTCCACTAGTTCAACTCCAACAGCTTGGAATTTTATAGGAAAGTGATTTCCTCCACTCATGCTTTAAAAATGGATATGCATGTTTTAAACATGTTAAAGATGCAAATCACCTATGGATCCAAAGCTTTTGAAGAGAATAACAAACGCTCATTAAATTCTCAACTGAACGTGCGGTGGGATATTTACCCGAGTCAAACAAGCCATTATTTTGACCACCTACAAAAAGCTGACCCAACGATCATGGATGATTGTAAAGTGATTTATCATGCGTAACGGGCTATATTACCCAAAGAAATGACGTATGAATTAGGAGTCAAGACTCAGTTAAAAATCTCTGCCTCCCCCATTTTCCCGACGATTACAAAACCTGATATATAAAAACTAAGAAGAGCTTACAATCCCTAAAAATTACAGAAACCCTTTGGAATTATCTCGCTCTACTTTTGTGCACTATGCATTTTCATTTTAGATGTACACTTTTTTCATAAATCAAAACTTTGAGTTTTCGCTCTCCCTTCATCCCGTAAACCAAAAAGGCAAATAGATCACAACAAAATGAAAATTTTAGAGTTCATGTATGGAAAAAAATTTAAAACAATAACAACTGTAAGTAAAGAAAATTTATTCACAAACCACAAATGAACATAAAAGTTTTGTCGTCCACGTTTGGGAAATTCCACTAGTTCAACCCCAACATCTTGGAATTTTATAGGAAAGAGATTTCCTCCACACATGCTTTAAAAATGGATATGCATGTTTTAAACATGTTAAAGATGCAAATCACCTACGGATCCAAACTTTTGAAGAGAATAACAAACACTCAATAAATTCTCAAGTGAACGTGCGGTGGGATATTTACCTGAGTCAAACAAGCCATTATTTTGCCCATCTACAAAAGCTGACCCAACGATCATGGATGATTGTAAAGTGATTTATCATGCGTAACGGGCTATATTACCCTAAGAAATAACTTATGGATTGGGAGTCAAGACTCAGTTAAAAATCCCTGCCTCCCCCTTTTTCCCGACGATTGCAAAACCGGATATATAAAAACTAAGAAGAGCTTACAATCCCTAAAAATTACAGAAACTCTTTGGAATTATCTCGCTCTACATTTGTACACTATCCATTTTTATTTTAGATATACACTTTTTTCATAAATCAAAACTTTGAGTTTTCGCTCTCCCTTCATTCCGTAAACCAAAAGGGCAAATAGATCAAATCAAAATGAATATTTTAGAGTTATTTTACAAAAAAAAATATAAAACATTCACAAATGTAAGTAAAGAAAATTTATTCACACACCACAAATGATCACAAAAGTTTTGTTGTCCAAGTTTGGGAAATTCCACTAGTTCAACCGCTTGTAATTTTATAAGAAAGAGATTTCCTCCACACATGCTTAAAAAATGGATTTGCATGTTTTAAACATGTTAAAGACACAAATAACCTATGGATCCATAGCTTTTGAAGAGAATAACAAACGCTTATTAAATTCTCAAGTGAACGTGCGGTGGGATATTTATCCGAATCAAACAAGCTATTCTTTTGCCCATCTACAAAAAGCTGACCCAACCATCATGGATGATTGTAAAGTGATTTATCATGCGTAACGGGCTATATTACCCTAATAAATGACTTATGGATTGGGAGTCAAGATTCAGTTAAAAATCCATGCCTTCCCATTTTTCCCGACGATTGCAAAACCTGATATATCAAAACTAAGAAGAGCTTACAATCCCTAAAAATTACAGAAAATTTTTGGAATTATCTCTCTCTACATTTGTACATTGTGCATTTCCATTCTATATGTACACTTTTTTCTTAAAACAAAACTTTGAGTTTTTGCGCTCCCTTCATCCTGTAAACAAAAAAGGCAAATATATCACAAAAAAATGAAAATTTTGGAGTTCATGTACAGAAAAAATTTAAAACAATAACAAATGTAAGTAAAGAAAATTTATTCACACACCACAAATGAACACAAAAGTTTTGTTGTCCAAGTTTGGGAAATTCCACAAGTTCAACACCAACAGCTTGGAATTTTATAGGAAAGAGATTTCCTCCACACATGCTTTAAAAATGGATATGCATGTTTTAAACATGTTAAAAATGCAAATCACCTATGGATCCAAAGCTTTTGAATATAATAACAAACGCTCATTAAATTCTCAACTGAACGTGCGGTGGGATATTTACCCGAGTCAAACAAGCCATTATTTTGCCCATCTACAAAAAGTTGACCCAACGATCATGGATGATTGTAAAGTGATTCATCATGCGTAACGGGCTATATTACCCTAAGAAATGACTTATGGATTGGGAGTCAAGACTCAGTTAAAAATCCCTGCCTCCCCCTTTTTCCCGAAGATTGCAAAACCTGATATATAAAAACTAAGAAGAGCTTACAATCCCTAACAATTACAGAAACTCTTTGGAATTATCTCGCTCTACATTAGTGCACTGTGCATTTTCATTTTAGATGTACTCTTTTTGCTTAAATCAAAACTTTGAGTTTTCGCTCTCCCTTCATCCCATAAACCAAAAAGGCGAATAGATCACAACAAAATGAAAATTTTGGAGTTCAAGTACGGAGAAAATCTAAAACAATAACAAATATAAGTAAAGAAAATTTATTCACACACCACAAATGAACACAAAATTTTTGTTGTCCAAGTTTGGGAAATTCCACTAGTTCAACCCCAACAGCTTGGAATTTTATAGGAAAGAGATTTCCTCCACAAATGCTTTAAAAAAGGATAAGCATGTTTTAAACAAGTTAAAGATGCAAATCACCTATGGATCCAATGATTTTGAAGAGAATAACAAACGCTCAGTAAATTCTCAACTGAACGTGCGATGGGATATTTACCCAAGTCAAACAAGCCATTATTTTGCCCATTTACAAAAAGCTGACCCAATGATCATGGATGATTGTAAAGTGATTTATCATGCGCAACGGGCCATATTACCCTAACAGATGACCTATGGATTGGGAGTCAAGACACAGTTAAAAATCCCTGCCTCCCTCTTTTTCCCGACGATTGCAAAACCTGATATATAAAAATTAAGAAGAGCTTACAATCCGTAAAAATTACAGAAACTCTTTGGAATTATCACTCTCTACATTTGTGCATTGTGCATTTATTTTCTACTTGTACTCTTTTTTCTTAAACAGAACTTTGAGTTTTCGCTCTCCCTTCATCCCGTAAACCAAAAAGGCAAATAGATCATAATAAAATGAAAATTTTGAAGTTCAAGTACGGAAAAAATTTAAAACAATACCAAATGTAAGTAAAGAAAATTTATTCACACACCACAAACGAACACAAAAGTTTTGTTGTCCAAGTTTGGGAAATTCCACAAGTTCAGCCCCATCTACAAAAAGCTGACCCAACGATCATGGATTATTGTAAAGTGATTTATCATGTGTAACTAGCTATATTACCCTAAGATATGACTTATGGATTGGGAGACAAGACTCAGATAAAAATCCCTGCCTCCCCCTTTTTCCCGACGATTGCAAAACCTGATATATAAAAACTAAGAAGAGCTTACAATGCCTAAAAATTACAAAAACTCTTCGGAATTATATTTCTCTACATTTGTGCGCTGTGCATTTTCATTTTAGATGTACAATTTTTTCATCAATCAAAACTTTGAGTTTTTGCTCTCCCTTCATCCCGTAAACCAAAAAGGGAAATAGACCACAACAAAATGAAAATTTTAGAGTTCATGTACGGAAAAAAATTTAAAACAATAACAAATGTAAGTAAAGAAAATTTATTCACACACCACAAATGAACACAAAAGTTTTGTTGTCCAAGTTTGGGAAATTCCACTAGTTCAACCCTAACAGTTTGGAATTTTATAAGAAAGAGATTTCCTCCACACATGCTTAAAAAATGGATTTGCATGTTTTAAACATGTTAAAGATGCAAATCACCTATGGATCCATAGCCTTTGAAGAGAATAACAAATGCTCATTAAATTCTCAAGTGAACGTGTGGTGGGATATTTACCCGAGTCAAATAAGCCATTATTTTGCCCATCTACAAAAAGCTCACCCAACGATCATGGATGATTGTAAAGTGATTTATCATGCGTAACGCGCTATATTACCCTAATATATGACTTATGGATTGGGAGACAAGACTCAGTTAAAAATCCCTGCCTTCCCCTTTTTCCCGACGATTGCAAAACCTGATATATAAAAACTAACAAGAGCTTTCAATCCCTAAACATTACAGGAACTCTTTGGAATTATCTCTCTCAACATTTGTGCACTGTGCATTTTCATTTTAGATGTACACTTTTTTCATAAATCAAAACTTTGATTTTTCACCCTCCCTTCATCCCGTAAACCATAAAGGCAAATAGATCTCAACAAAATGAAAATTTTCGAGTTCTTGTTTGGTAAAAAATTTAAAACAATAACAAATGTAAGTAAAGAAAATTTATTCACACACCACAAATGAACACAAAAGTTTTTTTGTCCATGTTTTGGAAATTCGACTAGTTCAACCCTAACAGCTTCGAATTTTATAAGAAAGAGATTTCCTCCACTCATGCTTAAAAAATGGATTTGCATGTTTTAAACATGTTAAAGATGCAAATCACCTATGGATCCAAAACTTTTGAAGAGAATAACAAACGCTCATTAAATTCTCAACTGAACGTGCGGTGGGATATTTACCCGAGTCAAACAACCCATTATTTTGCCCATCTACAAAAAGCTGACCCAACGATCATGGATGATTGTAAAGTGATTTATCATGCATAACGGGCTATATTACCCTAATAAATGACTTATGGATTGGGAGTCAAGACTCAGTTAAAAATCCCTGCCTTCCCCTTTTTCCCGACGATTGCAAAACCTGATATATAAAAACTAAGAAGACCTTACAATCCCTAAAAATTACAGAAACTCTTTGGAATTATCTCTCTCTACATTTGTGCACTATGCATTTTCATTTTAGATGTACACTTTTTTCATAAATCAAAACTTCGATTTTTCGCTCTCCCTTCATCTTGTAAACCAAAAAGGCAAATAGATCACAAACAAATGAAAATTTTAGAGTTCTTGAACGGAAAAAAATTTAAAACAATAACAAATGTAAGTAAAGAAAATTTATTCTCACACCACAAATGAACACAAAAGTTTTTTCGTCCTTGTTTTGGAAATTTCACTTGTTCAACCCTAACAGCTTGGAATTTTATAAGAAACAGATTTCCTACACACTTGCTTAAAAAATGGATTTGCATGTTTTAAACATGTTAAAGATGCAAATCACCTATGGATCCACAACTTTTGAAGAGAATAACAAACGCTCATTAAATTCTCAAGTGAATGTGGGGTGGGATATTTACCTCAATCAAACAAGCCATTGTTTTGGCTATCTACAAAAAGCTGACCAAACGATCATGAATGATTGTAAAGTGATTTATCATGCGTAACGGGCTATATTACCCTAATAAATGACTTATGGATTGGGAGTCAAGACTCAGTTAAAAATCCATGCCTTCCCGTTTTTCCCGACGATTGCAAAACTTGATATATCAAAACTAAGAAGAGCTTACAATCCTTAAAAATTACAGAAACTCTTTGGAATTATCTCTCTCTACATTTGTGCATTGTGCATTTGCATTCTACATGTACTCTTTTTTCTAAAAAAACACTTTGAGTTTTCGCGCTCCCGTCATCCCGTAAACCTAAAAGGCAAATAGATCACAAAAAAATGAAAATTTTGGAGTTCATGTATAGAAAAAAATTTAAAACAATAACAGATGTAAGTAAAGAAAATTTATTCACACACCACAAATGAACACAAAAGTTTTGTTGTCCAAGTTTGGGAAATTCCACAAGTTCAACCCCAACAGCTTGGAATTTTATAGGAAAGAGATTTCCTCCACGCATGCTTTAAAAATGGATATGCATGTTTTAAACATGTTAAAGATGCAAATCACCTATGGATCCAAAGCTTTTGAAGAGAATAACAAACACTTATTAAATTCTCAACTGAACAAGCGGTGGGATATTTACCCGAGTCAAACAAGCCATTATTTTGCCCATCTAAAAAAAGCTGACCCAACGATCATGGATGATTGTAAAGTGATTTATCATGCGTAACGAGCTATATTACCCTAAGAAATGACTTATGGATTGGGAGTCAAGAGTCAATTAAAAATCCCTGCCTCCCCCTTTTTCCCGACAATTGCAAAACCTGATATATAAAAACTGAGAAGAGCTCACAATCCCTAAAAATTACAGAAACTCTTTGGAATTATCTCGCTCTACATTAGTGCCCTGTGCATTTTCATTTTAGATGTACTCTTTTTGAATAAATCAAAACTTTGAGTTTTCGCTCTCCCTTCATCCCATAAACCAAAAAGGCGAATAGATCACAACAAAATGAAAATTTTGGAGTTCAAGTACGGAGAAAATCTAAAACAATAACAAATTTAAGTAAATAAAATTTATTCACACACCACAAATGAACACAACGGTTTTGTTGTGCAAGTTTGGGAAATTCCACTAGTTCAACCCCAACAGCTTGGAATTTTATAGGAAAGAGATTTCCTCCACAAATGCTTTAAAAATGGATAATCATGTTTTAAACATGTTAAAGATGCAAATCACCTATGGATCCAAAGCTTTTGAAGAGAATAACAAATACTCATTAAATTCTCAACTGAACGTGTAGTGGGATATTTACCCGAGTCAAACAAGCCATTATTTTGCCCATCTACAAATAGCTGACCCAACGATAATGGATGATTGTAAAGTGATTTACCATGTGTAACGGGCTATATTACCCTAAGAAATGACTTATGGATTGGGAGTCAAGACTCATTTAAAAATCCCTGCCTCCCCCTTTTTCCCGACGAGTGCAAAACCTGATATATAAAAACTAAAAAGAGCTTACAATCCCTAAAAATTACCGAAACTCATTGGAATTATCTCGCTCTACATTTGTGCACTGTGCATTTTCATTTTCGATGTACACTTTTTTCATTAATCAAAACTGGGAGTTTTAGCTCTCCCTTCATCCCGTAAACCAAAAGGGCAAATAGATCAAATCAAAATGAAAATTTTAGAGTTCGTGTATGAAAAAAAATTTAAGTAAAGAAAATTTAGTCACACACCACAAATGAACCCAAAAGTTTTGTTGTCAGAGTTTGGGAAATTCCACTAGTTCAACCCTAACAGCTTGGAATTTGATAAGAAAGTGATTTCCTCCACACATGCTTAAAAAATGGATTTGCATGTTTTAAACATGTTAAATATGAAAATCCCCTATGGATCCCCAGCTTTTGAAGAGAATAACAAACGCTCATTAAATTCTCAAGTGAACGAGCGGTGGGATATTTACCCGAGTGAAACAAGCCATTGTTTTGCCCATCTACAAAAGGCTGACCCAACGACATGGATGATTGTAAAGTGATTTATCATGCGTAACGAGCTATATTACCCTAATAAATGACTTATGGATTGGGATTCAAGACTCAGTTAAAAATCCCTGCCTCCCCCTTTTTCCCGACGATTGCAAAACCTGATATATTAAAACTAAGAAAAGCTTACAATCCCTAAAAATTACAGAAACTCTTTGGAATTATCTCGCTCTACATTAGTGTACTGTGCATTTTCATTTTAGACGTACTCTTTTTTCATAAATAAAAACTTTGAGTTTTCGCTCTCCCTTCATCCCGTAAACCAAAAAGGCGAATAGATCACAACAAAATGAAAATTTTGGAGTTCATGTACGGAAAAAATTTTAAAAAAATAACAAATTTAAGTAAAGAAAATTTATTCACACGCCACAAATGAACACAAAAGTTTTGTTGTCCAAGTTTTGGAAATTCCACAAGTTCAACCCCAACATCTTGGAATTTTATAGGAAAGAGTTTTCCTCCACACATGCTTTAAAAATTGATATGCATGTTTTAAACATGTTAAAGATGCAAATCACCTATGTATCCAAAGCTTTTGAAGGGAATAACAAACTCTCATTAAATTCTCAAGTGAACGTGCGGTGGGATATTTACTAGAGTCAAACAAGCCATTATTTTGCCCATCTACAAAAAGCTGACCCAACGATCATGGATGATTGTAAATTGATTTATCATGCGTAACGGGCTATATTACCCTAATAAATGACAGATGGATCTGGAGTCAAGACTCAGTTAAAAACCCCTGCCTCCCTCTTTTTCCCGACGATTGCAAAACCTGATATATAAAAGCTAAGAAGAGCTTACAATCCCTAAAAATTACAGAAACTCTTTGGAATTACCTCGCTCTACCTTTGTGCACTGTGCATTTTCATTTTAGATGTACACTTTTTTCATAAATCAAAACTTTGAGTTTTCACTCTCCCTTCATCCCGTAAACCAAAAAGGCAAATAGATCACAAGAAAATAAAAAATTTTTAGTTCAAGTACGTAAAAAATTTAAAACAATAACAAATGTAAGTAAAGAAAATTTATTCACACACCATAAATGAACACAAAAGTTTTGTTGTCCAAGTTTGGGAAATTCCACTAGTTCAACCCCAACAGCTTGGAATTTTATAGGAAAGACACACATGATTTAAAAATGGATATGCATGTTTTAAACATGTTAAAGATGCAAATCACCTATGGATCTAAAGCTTTTGAAGAGAATAACAAACGCTCATTAAATTCTCAAGTGAACGAGCGGTGGGATATTTACCCGAGTGAAGCAAGCCATTATTTTGCCCATCTACAAAAAGCTCACCCAATGATAATGGATGATTGTGAAGTGATTTATCATGCGTAACGGGCTATATTACCCTAATAAATGACTTATGGATTGGGATTCATGACTCAGTTAAAAATCCCCGCCTCCCCCTTTTTCCCGACAATTGCAAAACGTGATATATTAAAACTAAGAACAACCTACAATCCCTAAAAATTACAAAAACTCTTTGGAATTATCTCGCTCTACATTAGTGCACTGTGCATTTTCATTTTAGACGTACTCTTTTTTCATAAATCAAAACTTTGAGTTTTCGCTCTCCCTTCATCCCGTAAACCAAAAAGGCAAATAGATCACAAAAAAATGAAAATTTTGGTGTTCATGTACGGAAAAAAATTTAAAACAATAACAATGTAAGTAAAGAAAATTTATTCACACACCACAAATGAACACAAAAGTTTTGTTGTCCAAGTTTTGGAAATTCCACAAGTTCAACCCCAACATCTTGGAATTTTATAGTAAAGAGATTTCCTCCACACATGCTTTAAAAATTGATATGCATGCTTTAAACATGTTAAAGATGCAAATCACTTATGGATCCAAAGCTTTTGAAGAGAATAGCAAACGCTCATTAAATTCTCAAGTGAACGTGCGGTGGGATCTTTACCAGAGTCAAACAAGCCATTATTTTGCCCATCTACAAAAAGCTGACCCAACGATCATGGATGATTGTAAAGTGATTTATCATGCGTAACGGGCTATATTACCCTAAGAAATGACTTATGGATTGGGAGTCAAAACTCAGTTAAAAATCCCTGCCTCCCCCTTTTTCTCGACGATTGCAAAACTAGATATATAAAAACTAAGAAGAGCTTACAATCCCTAAAAATTACAGAAACTCTTTGGAATTATCTCGCTCTACATTTGTGCACTATGCATTTTTATTTTAGATGTACACTTTTTTCATAAATCAAAACTTTGAGTTTTCGCTCTCCCTTCAACCCGTAAACTAAAAGGGCAAATAGATCACAACAAAATGAAAATTTTAGAGTTCATGCACGGAAAAAAATTTAAAACAATAACAAATGTAAGTAAAAAAATTATATTCACACACCACAAATGAACACAAAAGTATTGTTGTCCAAGTTTGGGAAATTCCAATAGTTCAACTCTAACAGCTTGGAATTTTATAAGAAAGAGATTTCCTCCACACATGCTTAAAAAATGGATAAGCATGTTTTAAACATGTTAAAGATGCAAATCACCTATGGATCCATAGCTTTTGAAGAGAATAACAAACACTCATTAAATTCTCAACTGAACGTGCGGTGGGATATTTTCCCGAGTCAAACAAGCCCTTATTTTCCCGATCTACAAAAAGCTGACCCTACGATAATGGATGATTTTAAAGAGATTTATCATGCGTAACGGGCTATATTACCCTAAGAAATGACTTATGGATTGGGAGTCAAGACTCAGTTAAAAATCCCTGCCTCCCCCTTTTTCCTGACGAGTGCAAAACCTAAAATATAAAAACTAGGAAGAGCTTACAATCCATAAATATTACCAAAAATCTTTGGAATTATCTCGCTCTACATTTGTGCACTGTGCATTTTCATTTTAGATGTACACTTTTTTCATAAATCAAAACTGTGAGTTTTAGCTCTCCCTTCATCCCGTAAACCAAAAGGGCAAATAGATCAAATCAAAATGAAAATTTTAGAGTTCTTGTACGGAAAAAAATTTAAAACAATAACAAATGTAAGTAAAGAAAATTTAGTCACACACCACAAATGAACACAAAAGTTTTGTAGTCAGAGTTTGGGAAATTCCACTAGTTCAACCCCAACAGCTTGGAATTTTATAAGAAAGTGATTTCCTCCACACATGCTTAAAAAATGGATTTGCATGTTTTAAACATGTTAAAGATGCAAATCCCCTATGGATCCCCAGCTTTTGAAGAGAATAACAAACGCTCATTAAATTCTCAAGTGAACGACCGGTGGGATATTTACCCGAGTGAAACAAGCCATTGTTTTGCCCATCTACAAAAAGCTGACCCAACGTTCATGGATGATTGTAAAGTGATTTATCATGCGTAACGGGCTATATTACCCTAATAAATGACTTATGGATTGTGATTCAAGACTTAGTTAAAAATCCCTGCCTCCCCCTTTTTCCCGACGATTGCAAAACCTGATATATTAAAACTAAGAAAAGCTTACGATCCATAAAAGTTAGAGAAACTCTTTGGAATTATCTCGCTCTACATTAGTCCACTGTGCATTTTCATTTTAGACATACTCTTTTTTCATAAATCAAAACTTTGAGTTTTCGCTCTCCCTTCATCCCGTAAACCAGAACGGCAAATAGATCACAAAAAAATGAAAATTTTGGAGTTCATGTTCGGAAAAAAATTTAAAACAATAACAAATGTAAGTAAAGAAAATTTATTCACACACCACAAATGAACACAAAAGTTTTGTTGTCCAAGTTTTGGAAAATCCACAAGTTCAACCCCAACATCTTGGAATTTTATAGGAAAGAGATTTCCTCCACACATGCTTTAAAAATTGATATGCATGTTTTAAACATGTTAAAGATGCAAATCACCTACGGATCCAAAGATTTTAAAGAGAATAACAAACTCTCATTAAATTCTCAAGTGAATGTGCGGTGGGATATTTACCAGAGTCAAACAAGTCATTATTTTGCCCATCTACAAAAAGCTGACCCAACGATCATGGATGATTGTAAATTGATTTATCATGCATAACGGGCTATATTACCCTAATAAATGACATATGGATTGGGAGTCAAGACTCAGTTAAAAATCCCTGCCTCCCACTTTTTCCCGACGATTGCAAAACCTGATATATAAAAACTAAGAACAGCTTACAATCCCTAAAAATTACTGAAACTCTTTGGAATTACCTCGCTCTACCTTTGTGCACTGTGCATTTTCATTTTAGATGTACACTTTTTTCATAAATCAAAACTTTGAGATTTCACTCTCCCTTCATCCTGTAAACCAAAAAGGCAAATAGATCACAACAAAATAAAAAATTTTTAGTTCAAGTAGGGAAAAAATTTAAAACAATAACAAATGTAAGTAAAGAAAATTTATTCATACACCACAAATGAAGACAAAAGTTTTGTTGTCCAAGTTTGGAAATTCCAGTAGTCCAACTCCAACAGCTTGGAATTTTATAGAAAAGACACACATGCTTTAAAAATGGATATGCATGTTTTAAACATGTTAAAGATGCAAATCACCTATGGATCCAAAGCTTTTGAAGAGAATAACAAACGCTCATTAAATTTTCAAGTGAACGTGGGATATTTACCCGAATCAAACAAGCCATTATTTTGCCCATAAACAAAAAGCTGACCCAACGATCATGGATGATTGTAAAGTGATTTATCATGCGTAACGGGCTATATTACCCTAAGAAATGACTTATGGATTGGGAGTCAAAACTCAGATAAAAATCCATGCCTCCCCTTTTTCCCGACGATTGCAAAACTTGATATATAAAAACTAAGAAGAGCTTACAATCCCTAAAAAGTACAGAAACTCTTTGGAATTATCTCGCTCTACATTTGTGCACTATGCATTTTTACTTTAGATGTACGCTTTTTTCATAAATGAAAACTTTGAGTTTTAGCTCTCCCTTCAACCCGTAAACTAAAAGAGCAAATAGATCACAACAAAATGAAAATTTTAGAGTTCATGCACGGAAAAAAATTTAAAACAATAACAAATGTAAGTAATGAAAATATATTCACACACCACAAATGAACACAAAAGTTTTGTTGTCCAAGTTTGGGAAATTCCAATAGTTCAACTCTAACAGCTTGGAATTTTATAAGAAAGAGATTTCCTCCACACATGCTTAAAAAATGGATTTGCATGTTTTAAACATGTTAAAGATGCAAATCACCTATGGATCCATAGCTTTTGAAGAGAATAACAAACGATCATTAAATTCTCAAGTGAACGTGCGGTAGGATATTTGCCGAAGTCAAACAAGCCATTCTTTTGCCCATCTAAAAAATAATGACCCAACGATCATGGATGATTGTAAAGTGATTTATCATGCGTAACGGGCTATATTACCCTAACAAATGACTTATGGATTGGGAGTCAAGAGTCAGTTAAAAATCCCTACCTCCCCGTTTTTCCCGACGATTGCAAAACCTGATATATAAAAACTAAGAAGAGCTTACAATCCCTAAAAATTACAGAAACTCTTTGGAATTATCTCTCTCTACAATTGTGCATTGTGCATTTCAATTCTATATGTACTTTTTTTTCTTAAAACAAAACTTTGACTTTTCGCTCTCCCTTTATCCCTTAAACCAAAAAGGCAAATAGATCACAAAAAAATGAAAATTTTGGAGTTCATGTACGGAAAAAAACTTAAAACAATAACAAATGTAAGTAAAGAAAATTTATTCACACACCACAAATGAACACAAAAGTTTTGTTGTCCAAGTTTGGGAAATTCCACAAGTTCAACCCCAACAGCTTGAAATTTTATAGGAAAGATATTTCCTCCACACATGCTTTAAAAATGGATATGCATGTTTTAAACATGTTAAAGATGCAAATCACCTATGGATCCATAGCTTTTGAAGATAATAACAAACGCTCATTAACTTCTCAAGTGAACGTGCGGTGGGATATTTACCCGAGTCAAACAAGCCATTATTTTACCCATCTAAAAAATGCTGACCCAACGATCATGGATGATTGTAAAGTGATTTATCCTACGTAACAGGCTATATTACCCTAATAAATGACTTATAGATTGGGAGTCAAGACTCAGTTAAAAATCCCTGCCTCTCCGTTTTTCCCAAAGATTGCAAAACCTGATATATAAAAACTAAGAAGAGCTTACAATCCCTAAAAATTACAGAAACTCTTTGGAATTATCTCGCTCTACATTAGTGCACTGTGCATTTTCATTTTAGACGTACTATTTTTTCATAAATCAAAACTTTGAGTTTTCGCTCTCCCTTCATCCTGTAAACCAAAAAGGCCAATAGATCACAACAAAATGAAACTATTGGAGTTCAAGCACGGAAAAAAATTTAAAACAATAACAAATGTAAGTAAAGAAAATTTATTCACACACCAGAAATGAACACAAAAGTTTTGTTGTCCAAGTTTGGGAAATTCCACTAGTACAACCCCAACAGCTTGAAATTTTATAGGAAAGAAATTTCCTCCACACATGCTTCAAAAATGGATATGCATGTTTTAAACATGTTAAAGATGCAAATCACCTATAGATCCAAAGCTTTTGAAGAGAATAACAAACACTCATTAAATTCTCAACTGAACGAGCGGTGGGATATTTGCCCGAGTCAAACAAGCCATTATTTTGCCCATCTACAAAAAGCTGACCCAACGATCATGGATGATTCTAAAGTGATTTATCATGCGTAACGGGCTATATTAGCCTAAGAAATGACTTATGGATTGGGAATCAAGACTCAGTTAAAAATCCCTGCCTCCCCCTTTTTCCCGACGATTGCAAAACCTGATATATAAAAACTAAGAAGAGCTTACAATCCCTAGAAATTAAAGAAACTTTTTGGAATTATCTCTCTCTACATTTGTGCGTTGTGCATTTCCATTCTACATGTACTCTTTCTTCTTAAAAGAAAACTTTGAGTTTTCGTTCTCCCTTCATCTCGTAAACCAAAAAGGCAAATAGATCACAACAACATGAAAATTTTGGAGTTCAAGTACAGAAAAAATTTAAAACAATAACAAATGTAAGTAAAGAAAATTTATTCACACACCACAAATAAACACAAAAGTTTTGTTGTCCAAGTTTGGGTAATTCCACTAGTTCAACCCCAACAGCTTGGAATTTTATAGGAAAGTCAAACATGCTTTAAAAATGGATATGCATGTTTTAAACATGTTAAAGATGCAAATCACCTATGGATCGAAAGATTTTGAAGAGAATAACAAACGCTCATTAAATTCTCAACTGAACGTGCGGTGGGATATTTTACCCGAGTCAAACATGCCATTATTTTGCCCATCTACAAAAAGCTGACCCAACGATCATGTAACATTGTAAAGTCATTTATCATGCGTAATGGTCTATATTACCCTAAGAAATGACTTATTGATTGGGAGTCAAAACTCGTTAAAAATCCCTGCCTCCCCCTTTTTCCCGACGATTGCAAAACCTGATATATAAAAATTAAGAAGAGCTTACAATCCCTAAAAATTACAGATACTCTTTGGAATTCTCTCGCTCTACAATTGTGCACTGTGCATTTTCATTTTAGATGTACACTTTTTTCATAAATAAAAACTTTGAGTTTTCGCTCTCCCTTCATCCCGTAAACCAAAAAGGCGAATACATCACAACAAAATGAAAATTTTAAAGTTCATGTACGGAAAAAAATTTAAAACAATAACAAATGTAAGTAAAGAAAATTTATTCACACACCACAAATGAAGACAAAAGTTTCGTTGTCCAAGTTTGGGAAATTTCACTAGTTCAACCCTAACAGCTTGGAATTTTATAAGAAAGAGATTTCCTCCACACATGCTTAAAAAATGGATTTGCATGTTTTAAACATGTTAAAGATGCAAATCACCTATGGATCCAAAGCTTTTGAAGAGAATAACAAACACTCATTAAATTCTCAAGTGAACGTGGGCTGGGATATTTACCAGAGTCAAACAAGCCATTATTTTGCCCATCTACAAAAAGCTGACCCAACGATCATGGATGATTGTAAATTGATTTATCATGCGTAACGGGCTATATTACCCTACTAAATGACTTATGGATTGGGAGTCAAGACTCAGTTAAAAATCCCTGCCTCCCCCTTTTTCCCGACGATTGCAAAACCTGATATATAAAAACTAAGAACAGCTTACAATCCCTAAAAATTACAGAAACTCTTTGGAATTATCTCTCTCTACATTTGTGCATTGTGCATTTCCATTCTACATGTACTCTTTTTTCTTAAAACAAAACTTTGAGTTTTCGCTCTACCTTCATCCCGTAAACCAAAAATGCAAATAGATCACAACAAAATGAATATTTTGGACTGCAAGTACGTAAAAAATTTTAAAGAATAACGAATGTAAGTAAAGAAAATTTATTCACACACCACAAATGAACACGAATGTTTTGTTATCCAAGTTTGGGAAATTCCACTAGTTCAACCCCAACAGCTTGGATTTTATAGGAAAGAGATTTCCTCCACACATGCTCTAAAAATGGATATCCATGTTTTAAACATGTTAAAGATGCTAATCATCTTTGCATCCAATGCTTTTGAAGAGAATAACAAACGCTCATTAAATTCTCAAGTGAACGTGTGGTGGGATATTTACCCGAGTCAAACAATCCATTATTTTGCCTATCTACAAAAAGTTGATCCAACGATAATGGATGATTGTACAGTGATTTATCATGTGTAATGGGCTATATTACCCTAAGAAATGAATTATGGATTCGGAGTCAAGACTCGGTTAAGAATCCCTGCCTCCCCCTTTTTCCCGACGATTGCAAAACTTGATATATAAAAACTAAGAAGAGCTGACAATCCCTAAAAATTACAGAAACTCTTTGGAATTCTCTTGCTCTACATTTGTGCACTGTGCATTTTCATTTTAGATGTACACTTTTTTCATAAATCAAAACATTGAGTTTTCGCTCTCCCTTCATCCTGTAAACCAAAAAGGCAAATAGATCACAAAAAAATGAAAATATTAGAGTTCATGTACTGGAAAAAATTTAAAACAATAGAAAATGTAAGTTAATAAAATTTATTCACACACCACAAATGAACACAAAAGTTTGGTTGTCCAAGTTTGGGAAATTCCACTAGTTCAACCCTAACAACTTTCAATTTTGTAAGAAAGAGATTTCCTCCACACATGCTTCAAAAAAGGATATGCATGTTTTAAGCATGTTGAAGATGCAAATCATCTATGGAATTAATGTTTTTGAAGATATTAACAAACGCTCATTAAATTCTCACCTACACTTGCGGTGGGTATTTACCCGAGTCAAACAAGCCATTATTTTACCCATCTACAAAATGCTGACCCAACGATCATGGATGATTGTAAAGTGATTTATCATGCATAACGGGCTATATTACCCTAATAAATAACTTATTGATTGGGAGTCAAGACACAGTTAAAAATCACTGCCTCTCCGTTTTTCCCGACGATTGTAAAACCTGATATATAAAAACTAAGAAGAGCTTACAATCCCTAAAAATTACGGAAACTCTTTGGAATTATCTCTCTCTACATTTGTGCATTGTGCATTTCCATTCTACATGCACTCTTTTTTCTTAAAACAAACCTTTGAGTTTTCGCTCTACCTTCATCCCGTAAACAAAAAATGCAAATAGATCACAGCAAAATGAATATTTTGGAGTGCAAGTACGTAAAAAATTTTAAACAATAACAAATGTAAGTAAAGAAAATTTATTCACACACCACAAATGAACACGAATGTTTTGTTGTCCAAATTTGGGAAATTCCACTAGTTCAACCCCAACAGCTTGGAATTTTATAGGAAAAACACACATGCTTTCAAAATGGATATGCATGTTTTAAACATGTTGAAGATGCAAATCACCTATGGATCCAAAGCTTTTGAAGAGACTAACAAACGCTCATTAAATTCGCAACTGAACGTGCAGTGGAATATTTACCCGAGTCAAACAAGCCATTATTTTTCCCATCTACAAAAAGCTGGCCCAACGATCATGGATGATTTTAAAGTGATTTATCATGCGTAACGGGCTATATTACCCTAAGAAATGACTTATGGATTGGGCATCAAGACTCAGTTAAAAATCCCTTCCTCCCCCTTTTTCCCGACGATTGCAAAACCTGATATATAAAAACTAAGAAGAGCCTACAATTCCTAAAAATTACAGAAACTCTTTGGAATTCTCTCGCTCTACAATTGTGCATTGTGCATCTTCATTTTAGATGAACACTTTTTTCATAAATAAAAACTTTGAGTTTTCGCTCTCCCATCATCCTGTAAACCAAAAAGGCGAATAGATCACAACAAAATGAAAATTTTAGAGTTCATGTACGGAAAAAAATTTAAAACAATAACAAATTTAAGTAAAGAAAATTTATTCACACACCACAAATGAACACAAAAGTTTTGTTGTCCAAGTTTGGGAAATTCCACTAGTTCAACCCTAACAGCTTGGAATTTTATAAGAAAGAGATTTCCTCCAAACATGCTTAAAAAATAGATTTGCATGTTTTAAACATGTTAAAGATGCAAATCACCTACAGATCCATAGCTTTTGAAGAGAATAACAAACGCTCATTAAATTCTCAACTGAACGAGCGGTGGGATATTTGCCCGAGTCAAACAAGCCATTATTTTGCCCATCTACAAACAGCTGACCCAACGATCATGGATGATTGTAAAGTGATTTATCATGTGTAACGGGCTATATTAGCCTACTAAATGACTTATGGATTGGGAGTCAAGACTCTGTTAAAAATCCCTGCCTCCCCCTTTTTCCCGACGATTGCAAAACCTGTTATATAAAAACTACGAAGAGCTTACAATCCCTAAAAATTATAGAAACTCTTTGGAATTATCTCTCTCTACATTTGTGCATTGTGCATTTCCATTCTACATGTACTCTTTTTGGTTAAAACAAAACTTTGAGTTTTCGCTCTCCATTCATCCCGTAAAGCAAAAAGGCAAATAGATCACAACAAAATGAAAATTTTGGAGTTCAAGTACGAAAAAAATTTAAAACCATAACAAATGTAAGTAAAGAAAATTTATTCACACACCACAAATAAACACAATAGTTTTGTTGTCCAAGTTTGGGAAATTCCACTAGTTCAACCCCAATAGCTTGGAATTTTATAGGAAAGTCACACATGCTTTAAAAATGGATATGCATGTTTTAAACATGTTAAAGATGCAAATCACCTATGGATCCAATGCTTTTGAAGAGAATAACAAACGCTCATTAAATTCTCAACTGATCGTGCGGTGGGATATTTACCCGAGTCAAACATACCATTATTTTGCCCATCTACAAAAAGCTGACCCAACGATCATGGATGATTGTAAAGTGATTTATCATGCGTAATGGTCTATATTACCCTAAGAAATGACTTATTGATTGGGAGTCAAGACTCAGTTAAAAATCCCTGCCTCCCCCTCCTTTCCGACGATTGCAAAACCTGATATATAAAAAATAAGAAGAGCTTACATTCCCTAAAAATTACAGATACTCTTTGGAATTCTCTCGTTCTACAATTGTGCACTGTGCATTTTCATTTTAGATGTACACTTTTTTCATAAATAAAAACTTTGAGTTTTCGCTCTCCCTTCATCCCGAAAACCAAAAAGTCGAATAGATCACAACAAAATGAAAATTTTAAAGTTTATGTACGGAAAAAAATTTAAAACAATAACAAATGTAAGTAAAGAAAATTTATTCACACACCACAAATGAACACAAAAGTTTTGTTGTCCAAGTTTGGGAAATTTTACTAGTTCAACCCTAACAGCTGGGAAATTTTATAAGAAAGAGATTTCCTCCACACATGCTTAAAAAATGGATTTGCATGTTTTAAACATGTTAAAGATGCAAATAACCTATGGATCCAAAGCTTTTGAAGAGAAGAACAAACGCTCATTAAATTCTCAAGTGAACGTGGGGTGGGATATTTACCAGAGTCAAACCAGCCATTATTTTGCCCATCTACAAAAAGTTGACCCAACGATCATGGATGATTGTAAAGTGATTTATCATGCGTAACGGGCTATATTACCGTAATAAATGACATATGGATTGGGAGTCAAGACTCAGTTAAAAATCCATGCCTCGCCCTTTTTCCCGACGATTGCAAAACCGGATATATAAAAACTAAGAAGAGCTTACAATCCCTAAAAATTACAGAAACTCTTTGGAATTATCTCTCTCTACATTTGTGCATTGTGCATTTCCATTCTACATGTACTCTTTTTTCTTAAAACAAAACTTTGAGTTTTCGCTCTCCCATCATCCCGTAAACAAAAAATGCAAATAGATCACAACAAAATGAATATTTTGGAGTTCAAGTACGGAAAAAATTTTCAACAATGACATATGTAAGTAAAGAAAATTTATTCACACACCACAAATGAACACAAATGTTTTGTTGTCCAAGTTTGGTAAATTCCACTAGTTCAACCCCAACAACTTGGAATTTTATAGGAAAGAGATTTCCTCCACACATGCTTTAAAAATGGATATGCATGTTTTAAACATGTTGAAGATGGAAATCACCTATGGATCCAATGCTTTTGAAGATAATAACAAACGCTCATTAAATTCTCAACTGAACATGTGGTGGGATATTTACCCGAGTCAAACAAGCCATTATTTTGCCCATCTAAAAAAAGCTTACCGAACGATAATAGATGATTGTACAGTTATTTATCATGCGTAATGGGCTATATTACCTTAAGAAATGACTTATGGATTGGGACTCAAGACTCGGTGAAAAATCCCTGCCTCCCCCTTTATCCCGACGATTGCAAAACCTGATATATAAAAACTAAGAAGAGCTGACAATCCCTAAAAATTACAGAAACTCTTTGGAATTCTCTCGCTCTACATTTGTGCACTGTGCATTTTCACTTTAGATATACACTTTTTTCATAAATCAAAACATTCAGTTTTCGCTCTCCCTTCATCCCGTAAACCAAAAAGGCAAATAGATCACAACAAAATGAAAATATTAGAGTTCATGTACTGGAAAAAATTTAAAACAATAACAAATGTAAGTAAATAAAATTTATTCACACACCACAAATGAACACAAAAGTTTGGTTATCCAAGTTTGGGAAATTCCACTAGTTCAACCCTAGCAGCTTGGAATTTTATAAGAAAGAGATTTCCTCCACACATGCTTCGAAAAAGGATATGCATGTTTTAAACATGTTGAAGATTCAAATCATCTATGGATCTAATGTTTTTGAAGATAATAACAAACGCTCATTAAATTCTCACCTACACTTGCGGTGGGATATTTACCCGAGTCAAACATGCCATTATTTTGCCCATCTACAAAAAGCTGACCCAACGATCATGGATTATTGTAAAGTGATTTATCATGCGTAACGGGCTATATTACCCTAAAAAATGACTTATGGATTGGGAGTCAAGACTCAGTTAAAAATCCCTGCCTCCCCCTTTTTCCCGACGATAGCAAAACCTGATATTTAAAAATTAAGAAGAGCTTACAATCCCTAAAAATTATAGAAACTCTTTGGAACTCTCTCACTCTACAATTGTGCACTGTGCATTTTCATTTTAGATGCACACTTTTTTCATAAATCAAAACTTTGAGTTTTCGCTGTCCCTTCATCCCGTAAACAAAAAAAGGCGAATAGATCACAACAAAATGAAAATTTTAAAGTTCATGTACGGAAAAAAATTTAAAACAATAACAAATGTAAGTATAGAAAATTTATTCACACACCACACATAAACACAATAGTTTTGTTGTCCAAGTTTGGGAAATTTGACTAGTTCAACCCTAACAGCTTGGAATTTTATAAGAAAGAGATTTCCTCCACACATGCTTAAAAAATGGATTTGCATGTATTAAACATGTTAAAGATGCAAATCACCTATGGATCCATGGCTTTTGTAGAGAATAACAAATGCTCATTAAATTCTCAAGTGAACGTGCGGTGGGATATTTACCAGAGTCAAACAAGCCATTATTTTGCCCATCTTCAAAAAGCTGACCCAACGATCATGGATGATTGTAAAGTGATTTATCAAGTGTAACCGGCAATATTACCCTAAGATATGACTTATGGATTGGGAGTCAAGACTCAAGTAAAAATCCCTGCGTCACCCTTTTCCCGTCGATTGGAAAACCTGATATATAAAAACTAAGAAGAGCTTTCAATCCCTAAAAATTGCAGAAACTCTTTGGAATTATCTCGCTCTACATTTGTGCACTGTGCATTTTTACTTTATATGTACCCTTTTTTCATAAATCAAAACTTTCAGTTTTCGCTCTCCCATCATCCCGTAAACCAAAAAGGCAAATAGATCACAACAAAATGAAAATTTTAGAGTTCATGTATGGAAAAAAATTTAAAACAATAAAAAATGTAAGTAAAGAAAATATATTCACACACCACAAATGAACACAAAAGTTTTGTTGTCCAAGTTTGGGAAATTCCAATAGATAAACTCTAACAGTTTGGAATTTTATAAGAAAGAGATTTCCTACACACAAGCTGAGAAAATGGATTTGCACGTTTTAAACATGTTAAAGTTGCAAATCACCTATGGATCCATAGCTTTTGAAGATAATAACAAACGCTCATTAAATTCTCAAGTGAACGTGCGGTGGGATATTTGCCCGAGTCAAACAAGCCATTATTTTACCCATCTAAAAAATGCTGACCCAACGATCATGGATGATTGTAAAGTGATTTATCCTACGTAACCGGCTATATTACCCTAATAAATGACTTATAGATTGGGAGACAAGACTCAGTTAAAAATCCCTGCCTCTCCGTTTTTCCCGACGATTGCAAAACCTGATATATAAAAACTAAGAAGAGCTTACAATCCCTAAAAATTACAGAAATTCTTTGGAATTATCTCGCTCTACATTAGTGCACTGTGCATTTTCATTTTAGACGTACTCTTTTTTCATAAATCAAAACTTTGAGTTTCCGCACTCCCTTCATCCTGTAAACCATAAAGGCCAATAGATCACAACAAAATGAAACTATTGGACTTCAAGCACGGAAAAAAATTTAAAACAATAACAAATGTAAGTAAAGATAATTTATTCACACACCAGAAATGAACACAAAAGTTTTGTTGTCCAAGTTTGGGAAATTACACTAGTTCAACCCCAACAGCTTGGAATTTTATAGGAAAGAAATTTCCTCCACACACGCTTTAAAAATGGATATGCATGTTTTAAACATGTTAAAGATGCAAATCACCTATAGATCCAAAGCTTTTGAAGAGAATAACAAACACTCATTAAATTCTCAACTGAACGAGCGGTGGGATATTTGCCCGAGTCAAACAAGCCATTATTTTGCCCATCTACAAAAAGCTGACCCAACGATCATGGATGATTCTAAAGTGATTTATCATGCGTAACGGGCTATATTACCCTAAGAAATGACTTATGGATTGGGAATCAAGACTCAGTTAAAAATTCCTGCCTCCCCCTTTTTCCCGACGATTGCAAAACCTGATATATAAAAACTAAGAAGAGCTTACAAACCCTAAAAATTACAGAAACTTTTTGGAATTACCTCTCTCTACATTTCTGCATTGTGAATTTCCATTCTACATGTACTCTTTCTTCTTAAAAGAAAACTTTGAGTTTTCACTCTCCCTTCATCTCGTAAACCAAAAAGGCAAATAGATCACAACAAAATGAAAATTTTGGAGTTCAAGTACGGAAAAAATTTAAAACAATAACAAAATGTATGTGAAGAAAATTTATTCACACACCTCAAATAAACACAAAAGTTTTGTTGTCCAAGTTTGGAAAATTCCACTAGTTCAACCCCAACAGCTTGAAATTTTTTAGGAAAGTCACACATGCTTTAAAAATGGATACGCATATTTTAAACATGTTAAAGATGCAAATCACCTATGGATCGAAAGCTTTTGAAGAGAATAACAAACGCTCATTAAATTCTCAACTGAACGTGCGGTGGGATATTTACCCGAGTCAAACAGGCCATTATTTTGCCCATCTACAAAAAGCTGACCCAACGATCATGTAAGATTGTAAAGTGATTTATCATGCGTAATGGTCTATATCACCCTAAGAAATGACTTATTGATTGGGAGTCAAGACTCAGTTAGAAATCCCTGCCTCCCCCTTTTTCCCGACGATTGCAAAACCTGATATATAAAAATTAAGAAGAGCTTACAATCCCTAAAAATTACAGATACTCTTTGGAATTCTCTCGCTCTACAATTGTGCACTGTGCATTTTCATTTTAGATGTACACTTTTTCATAAATAAAAACTTTGAGTTTTCCCTCTCCCTTCATCCCTTAAACCAAAAAGGCGAATAGATCACAACAAAATGAAAATTTTAAAGTTCATGTACGGAAAAAAATTTAAAACAATAAAAAATGTAAGTAACGAAAATTTATTCACACACCACAAATGAACACAAAAGTTTTGTTGTCCAAGTTTTGGAAATTTCACTAGTTCAACCCTAACTACTTGGAAATTTGTAAGAAAGAGATTTCCTCCACACATGCTCAAAAAATGGATTTGCATGTTTTAAACATGTTAAAGATGCAAATCACCTATGGACCCAAAGCTTTTGAAGAGAATAACAAACACTCATTAAATTCTCAAGTGAACGTGGGCTGGGATATTTACCAGAGTCAAACAAGCCATTATTTTGCCCATCTACAAAAACCTGACCCAACGATCATGGATGATTGTAAATTGATTTATCATGCGTAACGGGCTATATTACCCTACTAAATGACTTATGGATTGGGAGTCAAGACTCAGTTAAAAATCCCTGCCTCCTCCTTTTTCCCGACGATTGCAAAACCTGAGATATCAAAACTAAGAAGAGCTTACAATCCCTAAAAATTACGGAAACTCTTTGGAATTATCTCTCTCTACATTTGTGCATTGTGCATTTCCATTCTACATGTACTCTTTTTTCTTAAAACAAAACTTTGAGTTTTCGCCCTACCTTCATCCCGTAAACAAAAAATGCAAATAGATCACAGCAAAATGAATATTTTGGAGTGCAAGTACGTAAAAAATTTTAAACAATAACAAATGTAAGTAAAGAAAATTTATTCACACACCACAAATGAACAGAAATGTTTTGTTGTCCAAGTTTGGGAAATTCCACTAGTTCAACCCCAACAGCTTGGAATATGTTAAAGATGCAAATGACCTATGGATCCAAAGCTTTTGAAGAGAATAACAGACCCTCATTAAATTCTCAACTGAACGTGTGGTGGGATTTTTTCCCGAGTCAAACAAGCCATTATTTTGCCCATCTACAAAAAGCTGACCCAACGATCATGGATGATTCTAAAGTGATTTATCATGCATAACGGGCTATATTACCCTAAGAAATGACTTATGGATTGGGAGTCAAGACTCAGTTAAAAATCCCTGCCTCCCCGTTTTTCCCGACGATTGCAAAACCTGATATATAAAAACTAAGAATAGCTTACAATCCCTAAAAATTACAGAAACTCTTTGGAATTATCTCTCTCTACATTTTTGCACTGTGGATTTTCATTTTAGATGTACACTTTTTTCATAAATTAAAACTTTGAGTTTTCGCTCTCCCTTCATCCCGTAAAAGTAAAATAGATCACAACAAAATGAAAATTTTAGAGTTCATGTACAGAAAAAAATTGAAAACAATAACAAATGTAAGTAAAGAAAATTTATTCACACACCACAAATGAACACAAAAGTTTTGTTGTCCAAGTTTGGGAAATTCCACTTGTTCAACCCTAACAGCTTGGAATTTTATAAGAATTTCCTCCACACATGCTTAAAAAATGGATTTGCATGTTTTAAACATGTTAAAGATGCAAATCACCTATGGATCCAGAGTTTTTGTTGAGAATAACAAACGGTCATTAAATTCTTAGGTGAACGTGCGGTGGGATATTTACCCGAGTCAAACAAGCCATTATTTTGCCCATCTACAAAAAGCTGACCCAACGATCATGGATGATTGTAAAGTGATTTAACATGCGTAACGGGCTATATTACCCTAATAAATGACTTATGGATTGGGAGTCAAGGCTCGGTTAAAAATTCCTGCCTCCCTCTTTTTCCCGACGATTGCAAAACTTGATATATAAAAACTAAGAAGAGCTTACAATCCCTATAAATTACCGAAACTCTTTGGAATTATCTCGCTCTATATTTTTGCACTGTGCATTTTTATTTTAGATGTACACTTTTTTCATAAAGCAAAACTTTGAGTTTTCGCTCTCCCTTCTTCCTGTAAACCAAAAAGGCAAATCGATCACTACAAAATGAAAATTTTAGAGTTCATGTACGAAAAAAAATTTAAAACAATAAAAAATGTAAGTAGAGAAAATTTATTCACACACCACAAATGAACACAAAAGTTTTGTTGTCCAAGTTTATGAAATTCCACTAGTTCAACCCTAACAGCTTGGAATTTTATAAGAAAAAGATTTCCTCCACACATGCTTAAAAAATGGATTTGCAAGTTTTAAACATGTTAAAGATGCAAATCACCTATGGATCCAAAACGTTTGAAGAGAATAACAAACACTCATTAAATTCTCAAGTGAACTTGCGACGGGATATTTACCCGAGTCAAACAAGCCATTATTTTGCCCTTCTAAAAAAAGCTGACCCAACGATCATGGATTATTGTAAAGTGATTTATCATGCGTAACGGGCTATATTACCCTAAAAAATGACTTATGGATTGGGAGTCAAGACTCAGTTAAAAATCCCTGCCTCCCCCTTTTTCCCGACGATTACAAAACCTGATATATAAAAACTAAGAAGAGCTTACAATCCCTAAAATTTACAGAAACTCTTTGGAATTATCTCTCTCTACATTTGTGCATTGTGGATTTCCATTCTACATGTACTCTTTTTTCTTAAAACAAAACTTTGAGTTTTCGCTCTCCATTTCATCCCGTAAACCAAAAAGGCAAATAGATCACAACAAAATGAAAATTTTGGATTCAAGTACAGAAAAAATTTAAAACAATAACAAATGTAAGTAAAGAAAATTTATTCACAGACCACAAATGAACACAAAAGTTTTGTTGTCCAAGTTTAGGAAATTCCACTAGTTCAACCCTAACTGCTTGGAATTTTATAAGAAAGAGTTTTCCTCCACACATGCTTAAAAAATGGATTTGCATGTTTTAAACATGTTAAAGATGCAAATCACCTATGAATCCAAAGCTTTTGAAGAGAATAACAAACGCTCATTAAATTATCAAGTGCACGTGCGGTGGGATATTTACCCGAGTCAAACAAGCCATTATTTTGCCCATCTACAAAAAGCTTACCCAACGATCATGGATGATTGTAAAGTGATTTATCATGCATAACGGGCTATATTACCCTAAGAAATGACTTATGGATTGGGAGGCAAGACTAAGTTAAAACCCTGTCTCCCCCTTTTTCCTGACGATTGCCAGACCTGATATATAATAACTAAGAAGAGCTTGCAATCCGTAAAAATTACAGAAACTCTTTGGAATTCTCTCGCTCTACATTTGTGCACTGTGCATTTTAATTGTAGATGTACACTTTTTTCATAAATCAAAACTTTGAGTTTTCACTCTCCCTTCATTCCGTAAACCAAAAAGGCAAATAGATCACAACAAAATGAAAATTTTAGAGTTCATGTACGGAAAAAAATTTCAAACAATAACAAATGTAAGTAGAGAAAATTTATTCACACACCACAAATGAACACAAAAGTTTTGTTGTCCAAGTTTGGGAAATTCCACTAGTTCAACCCTAACAGCTTGGAATTTTATAAGAAATAGATTTCCTCCACACATGCTTAAAAATTGGACTTTCATGTTTTATATATGTTAAAGATCCAAATCACCTATGGATCTAAAGCTTTTGAAGAGAATAACAAACACTCATTAAATTCTCAAGTGAACGTGCGGTGGGATATTTACCCGAGTCAAACATGCCATTATTTTGCCCTTCTACAAAAAGCTGACCCAACGATCATGGATGATTGTAAAGTGATTTATCATGCGTATCGGGCTATATTACCCTAATAAATTACTTATGGATTGGGAGTCAGGACTCAGTTAAAAATCCCTGCCTCCCCCTTTTTCCCGACGATTGCAAAACCTGATTTATAAAAATTAAGAAGAGCTTACAATCCCTAAAAACTACAGAAACTTTTTGGAATTATCTGTCTCCACATTTGTGCATTGTGCATTTCCATTCAACATGTAGTCTTTTTTCTTAAAACAAAACTTTGAGTTTTCGCTCTCCCTTTCAACCCATAAACAAAAAAGGCACATAGATCACAACAAAATGAAAATTTTTGATTCAAGTACAGAAAAAATTGAAAACAATAACAAATGTAAGTAAAGAAAATTTATACACACACCACAATTGAACACAAAATTTTTGTTGTCCAAGTTTGGGAAATTCCACTAGTTCAACCCTAACAGCTTGGAATTTTATAAGAGAGTTTTCCTCCACACATGGTTAAAAAATGGATTTGCATGTTTTAAACATGTTAAAGATGCAAATCACCTATGGATCAAAAGTTTTTGAAGAGAATAACAAACGCTCATTAAATTCTCTAGTGAACGTGCGGTGGGATATATACTCGAGTCAAACAAGCCACTATTTTGAAAATCTACAAAAAGCTGACCCAACGATCATGGATGATCGTAAAGTGATTTATCATGCATAACGGGCTATATTACCCTAAGAAATGACTTATGGATTATGAGTCAAGACTCAGTTAAAAATCCCTGCCTCCCCCTTTTTCCCGACGATTGCAAAACCTGATATATAATAACTAAGAAGAGCTTACAATCCCTAAAAATTACAGAAACTCTTTGGAATTCTCTCGCTCTACATTTGTTCACTGTGCATTTTAATTTTAGATGTACACTTTTATCATAAATCAAAACTTTGAGTTTTCAGTCTCCCTTCATTCTATAAACCAAAAAGGCAAATAGATCACAACAAAATGAAAATTTTAGAGTTCATGTACGGAAAAAAATTTAAAACAATAACAAATGTAATTGAAGAAAATTTATTCACACACCACAAATGAACACAAAAGTTTTGTTGTCCATGTTTTGGAAATCCCACTAGTTCAACCCTAACGGCTTGGAATTTTATAAGAAAGAGATTTCGTCCACACATGCTTAAAAAATGGATTTGCATGTTTTAAACATGTTAAAGATGCAAATCACCTATGGATCCATAACTTTTAAAGAGAATAACAAACGCTCATTAAATTCTCAAGTGAACGTGCAGTGGGATATTTACCTGAGTCAAACAAGCCATTATTTTACCCATCCACAAAAAGCTGACCCAACGATCATGGATGATTGTAAAGTGACTTATCATGCTTAACGGGCTATATTACCCTAATAAATGACTTATGGATTGCGAGTCAAGACTAAGTTAAAAATCCCTGCCTTCCCCTTTTTCGTGACGATTGCAAAACCTGATATATAAAAACTAAGAAGAACTTACAATCCCTAAAAATTACAAAAATTCTTTGGAATTATCTCTCTCCACATTTGTGCATTGTGCATTTCCATTCTACATGTACACTTTTTTCTTAAAACAAAACTTTGAGTTTTCGCTCTCCCTTTCATCCCGTAAACCAAAAAGGTAAATAGATCACAACAAAATAAAAATATTGGATTCAAGTACGGAAAAAATTTAAAACAATAACAAATGTAAGTAAAGAAAATTTATTCACACACCACAAATGAACACAAAAGTTTTGTTGTCCAAGTTTGGGAAATTCCACTAGTTCAACCTTAACAGCTTGGAATTTTATAAGAAAGAGTTTTCGTCCACACATGCTTAAAAAATGGATTTGCATGTTTTAAACATGTTAAAGATGCAAATCACCTATGGATCCAAAGCTTTTGAAGAGAATAAAAAATGCTCATTAAATTCTCAACTGAACGTGCGGTGGGATATTTACCCGAGTCAAACAAGCCATTATTTTGCCCATCTACAAAAAGATGACCCAATGATCATGGATGATTGGAAATTGATTTATCATGCATAACGGGCTATATTACCCTAAGAAATGACTTATGGATTGGGAGTCAAGACTCAGTTAAAAATCCCTGCCTCCCCCTTTTTCCCGACGATTGCAAAACCTGATATATAATAACTAAGAAGAGCTCACGATCCCAAAAAATTATAGAAACTCTTTGGAATTCTCTCGCTCTACATTTGTGCACTTTGCATTTTAATTTTAGATGTACAATTTTTTCATAAATAAAAACTTTGAGTTTTCGCTCTCCTTTCATTCCGTAAACCAAAAAGGCAAATAGATCACACCAAAATGAAAATTGTAGAGTTCATGTACGGAAAAAAATTTAAAACAATAACAAATGTAAGTAAAGAAAATTTATTCAAACACCACAAATGAACACAAAAGTTTTGTTGTCCAAGTTTGGGAAATTCCACTAGTTCAACCCTAACAGCTTGGAATTTTATAAGAAAGAGATTTCCTCCACACATGCTTAAAAAATGGATTTGCATGTTTTAACCATGTTGAAGATGCAGATCACGTATGGATCCATAGCGTTTGAAGAGAATAACAAACGCTCATTAAATTCTCAAGTGAACGTGCAGTGGGATATTTACCCGAGTCAAACAAGCCTTTTTTTTGCCCATCTACCAAAAGCTGACCCAACGATCATGGATGATTGTAAAGTGATTTATCATGCGTAACGAGCTATATTACCCTAAGAAATGACTTACGGATTGGGACTCAAGACTCAGTTAAAAATCCCTACCTCCCCCTTTTTCCCGACGATTGCAAAACCTGATATATAAAAACTAAGAAGAGCTTACAATCCCTAAAAATTACAGAAACTCTTTGGAATTATCTCTCTCTACATTTGTGCATTGTGCATTTCCATCCTACATGTACTCTTTTTTCGTAAAACAAAACTTTGAGTTTTCGCTCTCCCTTCATCCCGTAAACCAAAAAGGGAAATAGATCAGAACAAAATGAAAATTTTGGAGTTCATGTATGGAAAAATTTTAAAACAATAACAAATGTAAGTATAGAAAATTTATTCACACACCACAAATGAACACAAAAGTTTTGTTGTCCAAATTTGGGAAATTCCACTAGTTCAACCCTAACAGCTTGGAATTTTATAAAAAAGAGATTTCCTCCACACATGCTTAAAAAATGGATAGGCACGTTTTAAACATGTTAAAGTTGCAAATAACCTATGGATCCAAAGCTTTTGAAGAGCATAACAAATTCTCAATAAAGTCTCAAGTGAACGTGAGGTGGGATATTTACCCGAGTTAAACAAGCCATTATTTTGCCCATCTACAAAAAGCTGACCCAACGATAATGGATGATTGTAAAGTGATTTATCATGCGTAACGGGCTATATTACCCTAATAAATGACTTATGGATTGGGAGTCAAGACTCAGTTAAAAATCCATGCCTCCCCCTTTTTCCCGACGATTGCAAAACCTGATATAAAAAAACTAAGAAGAGCTTACAATCCCTAAAAATTACAGAAACTCTTTGGAATTATCTCGCTCCACATTAGTGCACTGTGCATTTTCATTTTAGATGTTCAACTTTTTCATAAATCAAAAATTTGAGTTTTCGCTCTCGCTTCATCCCGAAACCAAAAAGCAAATAGATCACAACAAAATAAAAATTTTAGAGTTCTTGTACGGAAAAAAATATAAAACAATAACAAATGAAAGTAAAGAAAATTATTCACACACCACAAATGAAAACAAAAGTTTTGTTGTCCAAGTTTGGGAAATTCCACTAGTTCAACCCTAACAGCTTGGAATTTTATAAGAAAGAGATTTCCTCCACACATGCTTAAAAAATGGATTTGCATGTTTTAAACAAGTTAAAGATGCAAATCACCAATGGATCCAAAGCTTTTGAAGTGAATAACAAACTCTCTTTAAATTCTTAAGTGAACGTGCGGTGGGATATTTTCCCGAGTCAAACAAGCCATTATTTTGCCCATCTACAAAAAGCTGACCCAATGATCATGGATGATTGTAAAGTGATTTATCATGCGTAACGGGCTATATTACCCTAATAAACGACTTATGGATTCGGAGTCAAGACACAGTTAAAAATCCCTGCCTCCCCCTTTTTCCCGACGATTGCAAGACCTGATATATAAAAACTAAGAAGAGCTTACAATCCCTAAAATTTACAGATACACTTTGGAATTATCTCGCTGTACATTTGTGCATTGTGCATTTCCATTCTACATGTACTCTTTTTTCTTAAAACAAAACTTTGAGTTTTCGCTCTCCCTTCATCCCCTAAACCAAAAAGGCAAATAGATCACAAGAAAATGAAAATTTTGGAGTTCAAGTACGGAAAAAATTTAAAACAATAACAAATGTAAGTAAAGAAAATTTATTCACACACCACAAATGAACACAAAAGTTTTGTTGTCCAAGTTTTGGAAATTCCACTAGTTCAACCCCAAAAGCATGGAATTTTAAAGGAAAGAAATTTCCTACACACATGCTTTAAAAATGGATATGCATGTTTTAAACTTGTTAAAGATGCAAATCACCTATGGATCAAAAGTATTTGAAGAGAATAACAAACGCTCATTTAATTCTCAAGTGAACGTGTGGTGGGATATTTACCCGAGTTGAACAAGCCATTATTTTGTCCATCTACAAAAAGCTGACCCAACGATCATGGATGATTGTAAAGTGATTTATCAAGCGTAACGGGCTATATTACCCTAAGAAATGACTTATGGATTGGGAGTCAAGACTCAGTTAAAAATCCCTACCTCCCCCTTTTTCCCGACGATTGCAAAACCTGATATATAAAAACTAAGAAGAGCTTACAATCCCTTAAATTTACAGAAACTCTTTGGAATTATCTCGCTGTACATTTGTGCACCGTGCATTTTCATTTTAGAAGTACACTTTTTTCATAAATCCAAACTTTGAGTTTTCGCTCTCCCTTCATCCCGTAAACCAAAAAGGCAAATAGATCACAACAAAATGAAAATTTTAGAGTTCATGTACGGAAAAAAATTTAAAAAAATAACACAAAAGTTTTTTTGTCCAGGTTTTGGAAATTCCACTAGTTCAACCCTAACAGCTTGGAATTTTATAACAAAGACATTTCCACCACACATCCTTAAAAAATGGATTTGCATGTTTTAAACATGTTAAAGATGCAAATCACCTATGGATCCATAGCTTTTGAAGAGAATAACAAACGCTCATTAAATTCTCAAGTGAACGTGCGGTGGGATATTTACCCGAGTCAAACAAGCCATTAGTTTGCCCATCTACAAAAAGCTGACCCAATGATCATGGATGATTGTAAAGTGAATTATCATGCGTAACGGGCTATATTACCCTAAGAAATGACTTATCGATTGGGAGTCATGACTCAGTTTAAAATCTTGCCTCCCATTTTTTTCGGACGATTGCAAAACCTGATACATAAAAACTAAGAAGAGGTTAAAATCCCTATAAATTATAGAAATTCTTTGGAATTATCTCGCTCTACATTAGTGCACTGTGCATTTTCATTTTAGATGTATGCTTTTTTCATAAATCAAAACTTTGAGTTTTCGCTCTCCCTTCATCCTGTCAACCTAAAATTCAAATAGATCACAACAAAATGAAAATTTTAGAGTTCTTGGCGGAAAAAAAATTAAAACAATAACAAATGTAAGTAAAGAAAATTTATTCACACACCACAAATATACACAAAAGTTTTGTTGTCCAAGTTTGGGAAATTCCACTAGTTCTACCCTAACAGCTTGAATTTTAAAAAAAAGAGATTTCCTCCACACAAGCTTAAAAAATGGATTTGCATGTTTTAAACATTTTAAAGATGCCAATCACCTATGGACCCAAAGCTTTTGAAGAGCATAACAAACGCTCATTAAATTCTCAAGTGAACGTGCGGTGGGATATTTACCCGAGTTAAACAAGCCATTATTTTGCCCATCTACCAAAAGCTGACCCAACGATCATGGATGATTGTAAAGTGATTTATCATGCGTAACGGGCTATATTACCTTAACAAATGACTTATGGATTGGGAGTCATGACTCAGTTAAAAATCCATGCCTCCCCCTTTTTCCCGACGAATGCAAAACCTGATATAAAAAAACTAAGAAGAGCTTACAATCCCTAAAAATTACAGAAACTCTTTGGAAGTATCTCACTCTACATTAGTGCACAGTGCATTTTCATTTTAGATGTTCAACTTTTTCTTAAATCCAAAATTTGTGTTTTCGCTCTCCCTTCATCCCGAAACCAAAAAGGCAAATACATCACAACAAAATGAAAATTTTAGAGTTCTTGTAAGGAAAAAAATTTAAAACAACAACAAATGTAAGTAAAGAAAATTTATTCACACACCACAAATGAACACAAAAGTTTTGTTGTCCAAGTTTGGGAAATTCCACCAGTTCAACCCTAACAGCTTGGAATTTTATAAGAAAGAGATTTCCTCCACACATGCTTAAAAAATGGATTTGCATGTTTTAAACATGTTAAAGATGCAAATCACCAATGTATCCAAAGCTTTTGAACTGAATAACAAACACTCATTAAATTCTCAAGTGAACGTGCGGTGGGATATTTACCCGAGTCAAACAAGCCATTATTTTGCCCATCTACAAAAAGCTCACCCAACGATCATGGATGATAGTAAAGTGATTTATCATGCGTAACAGGCTGTATTACCCTAATAAATGACTTATGGATTGGGAGTCAAGACTCAGTTAAAAATCCATGCCTCCCCCTTTTTCCCGACGATTGCAAAACCTGATATAAAAAAACTAAGAAGAGCTTACAATCCCTAAAAATTACAGAAACTCTTTGGAATTATCTCGCTCTACATTAGTGCAGAGTGCATTTTCATTTTAGATGTTCAACTTTTTCATAAATCTTGAATTTGAGTTTTCGCTCTCCCTTCATCCCGAAACCAAAAAGGCAAATTGATCACAACAAAATGAAAATTTTAGAGCTCTTCTACGGAAAAAAATTTATAACAACAACAAATGTAAGTAAAGAAAATTTATTCACACACCACAAAAGAACACAAAAGTTTTGTTGTCCTAGTTTGGGAAATTCCACTCGTTCAACCCCAACAGCTTGGAATTTTATAGGAAAGAGATTTCCTCCACACATGCTTTAAAAATGGATTTGCATGTTTTAAACATGTTCAAGATGCAAATCACCTATGGATCCAAAGCTTTTGAACAGAATAACAAACACTCATTAAATTCTCAAGTGAACGTGCTGTGGGATATTTACCTGAGTCGAACAAGCCATTATTTTGCCCATCTACAAAAAGTTGACCCAACGATCATGGATGATTGTAAAGTGATTTATCATGCATAACGGGCTATATTACCCTACGAATTGACTAAGGATTGGGAGTCAAGACTCACTTAAAAATCCCTACCTCCCACTTTTTCCCGACGATTGCAAAACCTGATATATAAAAACTAAGAAGAGCTTACAATCCCTAAAAATTACAGAAACTCTTTGGAATTATCTCGCTCTACATTTGTTCACTGTGAATTTTCATTTTAGATGTACACTTTTTTCATAAATCAAAACTTTGAGTTTTCGCTCTCCCTTCATCCCGTAAACAAAAAAGGCAAATAGATCACAACAAAGTGAAAATTTTAGAGTACATGTACGGAAAAATTTTTTAAAAAATAACAAAAGTAAGTAAAGAAAATTTATTCACACACCACAAATGAACACAAATGTTTTATTGTCCAAGTTTTTGAAATTCCACTAGTTCAACCCTAACAGCTTGCAATTTTATAAGAAAGACATTTCCTCCACACATGCTTAAAAAATGGATTTGCATGTTTTAAACATGTTAAAGATGCAAATCACCTATGGATCCATAGCTTTTGAAGAGAATAACAAACACTCATTAAATTCTCAAGTAAACGTGCGGTGGGATATTTACCCGTGTCAAACAAGCCATTATTTTGCCCATCTACAAAAAGCTGACCCAACGATCATGGATGATTGTAAAGTGAGTGATCATGCGTAACAGGCTATATTACCCTAATAAATGACTTATGGATTGGGCGTCAAGACACAGTTAAAAATCACTGCCACCCACTTTTTACAAACGATTGCAAAACCTGATATATAAAATCTAAGAAGAACTTAGAATCCCTAAAAATTACAGAAACTCTTTGGAATTATCTCTCTCTACATTCGTGCATTGAGAATTTCCATTCTACATGTACTCTTTTTTCTTAAAAAAAAACTTTGAGTTTTCGTCTCCTTTCGTCCCGTAAACCAACAAGGCAAATAGATCACAAAAAAATGAAAATTTTGGTGTTCAAGTACGGAAAAAATTTAAAACAATAACAAATGTAAGTAAAGAAAATTCATTCACACACCACAAATGAAGACAAAAGTTTTGTTGTCCAAGTTTGGGAAATTCCACTAGTTCAACCCCAACAGCTTGGAATTTTATAGGAAAGAGATTTCCTCCACACATGCTTTAAAAATGGATATGCATGTTTTAAACATGTTAAAGAAGCAAATCACCTATGGATCCAAAGATTTTGAAGAGAAAAACAAACGCTCATTAAATTCTCAACTGAACGTGCGGTGGGATATTTTACCGAGTCAAACAAGCCATTATTTTGCCCATCTACAGAAAGCTGACCCAATGATCATGGATGATTGTAAAGCTATTTAACATGCGTAACGGGCTATATTACCCTAAGAAATGACTTATGGATTGGGAGTCAAGACTCAGTTAAAAATCCCTGCCTGCCCCTTTTTCACGACGATTGTAAATCCTGATATATAAAAACTAAGAAGAGCTTACAATCCCTAAAAAATTACAGAAACTCTTTGGAATTATCTCTCTCTACATTAGTGCACTGTGCATTTTCATTTTAGATGTACACTTTTTTCATAAATCAAAACATTGAGTTTTCGCTCTCCCTTCATCCCGTCAACCAAAAAGGCAAATAGATCACAACAAAATAAAAATTTTAGAATTCTTCTACGGGAAAAAAATTAAAAGCATAAAAAATGTTAGTGAAGAAAATTTATTCACACACCACAAATGAACACAAAAGTTTTGTTGTCAAAGTTTGGGAAATTCCACTAGTTCAACCATAACTGATTGGAATTTTATAAGAAAGAGATTTCCTCCACACATGCTTAAAAAGTGGATTTGCATGTTTTAAACATGTTAAAGATGCAAATCACCTATGGATCCAAAACTTTTGAAGTGAATAACAAACGCTCATTAAATTCTCAAGTGAACGTGCGGTGGGATATTTACCCGAGTCAAACAAGCCATTATTTTGCCCATCTACAAAAAGCTAACCCAACGCTCATGGATGATTGTAAAGTGATCGATCATGCGTAACAGGCTATATTACCCTAACAAATGACTTATGGATGGGGAATCAAGACACAGTTAAAAATCCCTGCCTCCCCCTTTTTCCCGACAATTGCAAAACCTGATATATAAAAACTAAGAAGAGCTTACAATCCCAAAAAATTAGGAGAAACTCTTTGGAATTATCTCGCTCTACATTAGTGCACTGTGCATTTTCATTTTAGATGTACTCTTTTTTCATCAATCAAAACTTTAAGTTTTTGCTCTCCCTTCATCCCAAAAACGAAAAAGACAAATAGATCACAACAAAATGAAAATTTTGGAGTTCAAGTACGGAAAAAAATTAAAACAATAACAAATGTAAGTAAAGAAAATTTATTCATACACCACAAATGAACACAAAAGTTTTGTTGTCCAAGTTTTGGAAATTCCACTAGTTCAACCCTAACTGCTTAGAATTTTATAAGAAAGACATTTCCTCCACACATGCTTAAAAAATGGATTTGCATTTTTCGACATGTTAAAGATGCAAATCAACTATGGATCCATAGCTTTTGAAGAGAATAACAAACGCTCATTAAATTCTCAAGTGAACGTGCGGTGGGATAATTACCCGAGTAACACAAGCAATTATTTTGCCCATCTACAAAAAGCTGACCCAACGGTCATGGATGATTGTAAAGTGATTTATCATGCGTAACGGGCTATATTACCCTAAGAAATGACTTATGGATTGGGAGTCAAGACTCAGTTTAAAATCCCTGCCTCCCCCTTTTTCCCGACGATTGCAAAACCTGAAACATAAAAACTAAGAAGAGCTTACAATCCCAAAAAATTACAGAAACTATTTGGAATTATCTCACTCTACATTAATGCACCGTGCATTTTAATTTTAGATGTACGCTTTTTCCATATATCAAAACTTTTAGTTTTCGCTCTCCCTTCATCCTGTCAACCAAAAAGGCAAATAGATCACAACAAAATGAAAATTTTAGAGTTCTTGTAAGGAAAAAAATTTAAAACAATAACAAATGTAAGTAAAGAAATTTATTCACACACCACAAATGAACACAAAATTTTTGTTGTCCAAGTTTGGGAAATTCTACTAGTTCATCCCTAACAGCTTCGAATTTTATAAGAAAGAGATTTCCTCCACACATGCTTAAAAAATGTATTTACATATTTTTAACATTTTAAAGATGCAAATCACCTATGGATCAAAAGCTTTTGAAGAGAATAACAAACGCTCAATAAATTCTCAAGTGAACGTGTGGTGGGATATTTACCCGAGTCAAACAAGCCATTATTTTACCCATCTACAAAAAGCTGACCCAACGATCATGGATGATTGTAAAGTGATTTATCATGCGTAACGGGCTATATTACCCTAGGAAATGACTTATGGATTGGGAGTCAAGACTCAGTTAAAAATCCCAGCCACCCCCTTTTTCCCGACGATTGCAAATCCATATATATAAAAACTAAGAAGAGCTTACAATCCCTAAAAATTACAGAAACTCTTTGGAATTATCTCGCTCTACATTTGTGCATTTCCCTTCTACATGTATTCTTTTTTCTTAAAACAAAACTTTGAGTTTTCACTCTCCCTTCATCCCGTAATCCAAAAAGGCAAATAGATCACAACAAAATGAAAATTTTAGAGTTCATGTACGGAAAAAAATTTAAATCAATATCAAATGTAAGTAAAGAAAATTTATTCACACACCACAATTGAACATAAAAGTATTGTTGTCCAAGTTTGGGAAATTCCACAAGTTCAACTCCAACATCTTGGAATTTTATAGGAAAGAGATTTCCTCCACACATGCTTTAAACATGGAATGCATGTTTTAAACATGTTAAAGATGCAAATCACCTATCGATCCAAAGCTTTTGAAGAGAATAATAAACGCTCATTAAATTCTCAACTGAACGTGCGGTGGGATATTTACCCGAGTCAAACAAGCCATTATTTTGCCCATCTACAAAAAGCTGACCCAACGATCATGGATGATTGTAAAGTGATTTATCATGCGTAACGGGCTATATTACCCTAAGAAATGACTTATGGATTGGGAGTCAAGACTCAGTTAAAAATCCCTGCCTCCCCCTTTTTCCCGACGATTGCAAAACCTGATACATAAAAACTAAGAAGAGCTTAGAATCCCTAAAAATTACAGAAACTCTTTGGAATTATCTCGCTCTACATTAGTGCACTGTGCATTTTCATTTTAGAGGTACACTTTTTTCATAAATCAAAACTTTGAGCTTGCGCTCTCCCTTCATCCTGTCAACCAAAAAGGCAAATAGATCACAACAAAATAAAAAATTTAGAGTTCTTGTACGGAAAAAAATTTAAAACTATAACAAATGTAAGTAAAGAAAATTTATTCACACACCACAAATGAATACAAAAGTATTGTTGTCCAAGTTTAGAAAATTCCACTAGTTCAACCCTAACAGCTTGGAATTTTATAAGAAAGAGATTTCCTCCACACATGCTTAAAAATTGGATTTGCATGTTTCAAACATGTTAAAGATGCAAATGACCTATGGATCCAAAGCTTTTGAAGTGCATAATAAACGCTCATTAAATTCTCAAGTGAACGTGCGGTGGGATAATTACCCGAGTCAAACAAGCCATTATTTTGCACATCTACAAAAAGCTGACCCAACGGTCATGGATGATTGTAAAGTGATTTATCATACGTAACGGGCTATATTACCCTAAGAAATGACTTATGGATTGGGAGTCAAGAGTCAGTTAAAAATCCTTGCCTCCCCCTTTTTCCCGACCATTGAAAAACCTGATACATAAAAACTAAGAAGAGCTTACAATCCCTAAAAATTACAGAAACTCTTTCCAATTATCTCGCTCTACATTAGTGCACTGTGCATTTTCATTTTAGATGTACGTTTTTTTCATATATCAAAACTTTGAGTTTTCGCTCTCCCTTCATCCTGTCAACCAAAAATGCAAATAGATCACAAGAAAATGAAAATTTAAGAGTTCTTGTACGGAAAAAAATTCAAAAAAATAACAAATGTAAGTAAAGAAAATTTATTCACACACCACAAATAAAGACAAAAGTTTTGTTCTCCAAGTTTGGGAAACTCAACTAGTTCAACCCTAACAGCTTGGAATTTTATAACAAAGAGATTTCCTCCAGACATGCTTAAAAAAAGGATTTGCATGTTTTAAACATGTTAAAGATGCAAATCACCTATGGATCCAAAGCTTTTGAAGTGAATAACAAATGCTCATTAAATTCTTAAGTGAACGTGCGGTGGGATATTTACCCGAGTCAAACAAGCCATTATTTTGCCCATCTCAAAAAAGCTGACCCAACTATCATGGATGATTGTAAAGTGATTTATCATGCATAACGGGCTATATTACCCTAATAAATGACTTATGGATTGGGAGTCAAGACACAGTTAAAAATCCCTGCCTCCCCCTATTTCCGGACGACTGCAAAACCTGATATATAAAAACTAAGAAGAGCTTACAATCCCTAAAAATTACAGAAACTCTTTGGAATTATCACTCTCTACGTTTGTGCATTGTGCATTTTCATTCTACTTGTACTCTTTTTTCTTAAAACAAAACATTATTTTTTCGCTCTCCCATCATCCTGTAAACGAAAAAGGCAAATAGATCACAACAAAATGAAAATTTTAGAGTTCATGTATGGAAAAAAATTTAAAACAATAATAAATGTAAGTAAATAAAATTTATTCACACACCACAAATGAACACAAAAGTTTTGCTGTCCAAGTTTGGGAAATTCCACTAGTTCAACCCTAAAAGCTTGGAATTTTAGAAGAAAGAGATTTCCTCCACACATGCTTAAAAAATGGATTTGCATGTTTTAAACATGTTAAAGATGCAAATCACCTATGGATCCAAAGCTTTTGAAGTGAATAACATACGCTCATTAAATTCTCAAGTGAACATGCGGTGGGATATTTACCCGTGTCAAACAAGCCATTATTTTGCCCATCTACAAAAAGCTGACCCAACGATCATGGATGATTGTAAAGTGATTTATCATGCGTAACGGGCTATATTACCCTAATAAATGACTTATGGATTGGGAGTCAAGAAACAGTTAAAAATCCCTGCCTCCCCCTTTTTCCCGACAATTGCAAAACCTGATATATAAAAACTAAGAAGAGCTTACAATTCCTAAAAATTACAGAAACTCTTTGGAATTATCTCTCTCTACATTTGTGCATTGTGCATTTCCATTCTACATGTACTCTTTTTTCTTAAAACAAAACTTTGAGTTTTCGTTCTACCTTCATCCCGTAAACCAAAAAGGCAAATAGATCACAACAAATTCAAAATTTTGGAGTTCAAGTACGGAAAAAATTTAAAACAATAAAAAATGTAAGTAAAGAAAATTTATTCGCACACCACAAATGAACACAAAAGTTTTGTTGTCAATGTTTGGGAAATTCCACTAGTTCAACCCCAACAGCTTGGAATTTTATAGGAAAGAGATTTCCTACACACTTGCTTTAAAAATGGAGATGCATGTTTTAAACATGTTAAAGATGCAAATCACCTATGGATCCAAAGCTTTTGAAAAGAATAACAAACTCTCATTAAATTCTCAAGTGAACGTGCGGTGGGATATTTACCCGAGTCGAACAAGCCATTATTTTGCCCATCAACAAAAAGCTGACCCAACGATCATGGATGATTGTAAAGTGATTTATGAAGCGTAACTGGTTATATTACCCTAAGAAATGACTTATGGATTGGGGGTCAAGACTCAGTTAAAAATCTCTGCCTCCCCATTTTTCCCGACGATTGCAAAACCTGATTTATAAAAACTAAGAAGAGCTTACAATCCCTAAAAATTACAGAAACTCTTTGGAATTATCTCGCTTTACATTTATGCACTGTGCATTTTCATTTTAGATGTACACTTTTTTCATAAATCAAAACTTTGAGTTTTCGTTCTCCCTTCATCCCTTAAACCAAAAAGGCAAATAGATCACAACAAAATGAAAATTTTAGAGTTCATGTTAGAAAAAAATTTTAAAACAATAACAAATGTAAGTAACGAAAATTTATTCACACACCACAAATGAAAACAAAATTTTGTTGTCCAAGTTTGGGAAATTCCACTAGTTCAACCCTAACTGCTTAGAATTTTCTAAGAAAGACATTTCCCCTACACATGCTTAAAAAACGGATTTGCATGTTTTAGACATGTTAAAGATGCAAATCATCTATGGATCCATAGCTTTTGAAGAGAATAACAAACGCTCATTAAATTCTCAAGTGAACGTGCAGTGGGATAATTACCCGAGTCAAACAAGCCATTATTTTGCCCATCTACAAAAAGTTGACCCAACGATCATGGATGATTGTAAAGTGATTTATCATGCGTAACGGGCTATATTACCCAAATAAATGACTTATCGATTGGGAGTCAAGACTCAGTTAAAAATCCCTGCCTCGCCCTTTTTCCCGACGATTCCAAAACCTGATATATAAAAACTAAGAAGAGCTTACAATCCCTAAAAATTACAGAAACTCCTTGGAATTATCTCTCTCTACGTTTGTGCATTGTGCATTTCCATTCTACATGTACACTTTTTTCTTAAAACAAAACATTGAGTTTCTGCTCTCCCTTCATCCTGTAAACCAAAAAGGCAAATAGATTACAACAAAATGAAAATTTTAGAGTTGATGTACGGAAAAAAATTTAAAACAATAAAAAATGTAAGTAAAGAAAATTTATTGACACACCACAAATGAACACAAAAGTTTTGCTATCCAAGTTTGGGAAATTCCACTAGTTCAACCCTAACAGCTTGGAATTTTAGAAGAAAAAGATTTCCTCCACACATGCTTAAAAATTGGATTTGAATGTTTTAAACATGTTAAAGATGCAAATCACCTATGGATCCAAAGCTTTTGAAGTGAATAACAAACGCTCATTAAATTCTTAAGTGAACGTGCGGTGGGATATTTACCCGAGTCAAACAAGCCATTATTTTGCCCATCTACAAAAAGCTGACCCAACGATCATGGATGATTGTAAAGTGATTTATCGTGCATAATGGGCTATATTACCCTTACAAATGATTTATGGATAGGGAGTAAAGACACATTTAAGAATCCCTGCCTCCCGCTTTTTCCCGACAATTGCAAAACCTGATATATAAAAAACTAAGAAGATCTTAAAATCCCTAAAAATTACAGAAACTCTTTGGAATTATCTCGCTCTACATTTTTGCACTATGCATTTTAACTTTAGAAGTACATTTTTTTCATAAATCAAAACTTTGAGTTTTCGCACTCCCTTCATCCCGTAAACCAAAAAGGCAAATAGATCACAACAAAATGAAAATTTTGGAGTTCAAGTAAGGAAAAAATTTCAAACAATAACAAATGTAAGTAAAGAAAACTTATTCACACACCACATATGAACACAAAAGTTTTTTTGTCCAAGTTTTTGAAATTCCACTAGTTAAACCCCAACAGCTTGGATTTTTATAGGAAAGAGATTTCCTCCGCACATGCTTTAAAAATGAATATGCATGTTTTAAACATGTTAAAGATGCAAATCACCTATGGATCCAAAGCTTTTGAAGAGAATAACAAACGCTCATTAAATTCTCAACTTAACGTGCGGTGGGATATTTACCCGAGTCAAACAAGCCATTATTTTGCCCATCTACAAAAAGCTGACCCAACGATCATGGATGATTGTAAAGTGATTAATCATGCGTAACGGGCAATATTGCCCTAATAAACGACTTATGGATTGGGAGTCAAGACTCAGTTACAAAATCCATGCCTCCCCCTTTTTCCCGATGATTGCAAGACCTGATACATAAAAACTAAGAAGAGCTTACAATCCCTAAAAATTATAGAAACTCTTTGGAATTATCTCGCTCTACATTAGTGCTCTGTGCATTATCATTTTAGATGTTCACTTTTTTCATAATTCAAAACTTTAACCTTTTGCTCTCCCTTCATCCTGTAGACCAAAAAGGCAAATAGATCACAATGAAATGAAAATTTTAGAGTTCTCTTACGGAAAAAATTTTAAAACAATGACAAATGTAAGTAAACAAAATTTATTCACACACCACAAATGAACACAAAATTTTTGTTGTCCAAGTTTGGGAAATTTCACTAGTTCAACCCTAACTGCTTGGAATTTTATAAGAAAGAGATTTCCTCCACACATGCTTAAAAAATGGATTTGCATGTTTTAAACATGTTAAAGATGCAAATCACCTATGGATCCAAAGCTTTTGAAGAGAATAACAAACGCTCATTAAATTCTCAAGTGAACGTACGGAGGCATATTTACCCGAGTCAAACAAGCTATTATTTTGCCCATCTACAAAAACCTGACCCAACGATCATGGATGATTGTAAAGTGATTTATCATGTGTAATGGGCTATATTACCCTAGGAAATGACTTATGGATTGGGAGTCAAGACTCAGTTAAAAATCCCTGCCTCCCCCTTTTTCCCGACGATTACAAAACCTGATATATAAAAACTAAGAAGAGCTTACAATCGCTAAAAATTACAGAAACTCTTTGGAATTATCTCGCTCTACATTTGTGCATTGTGCATTTCCATTCTACATGTACTCTTTTTTCTTAAAACAAAACTTTGAGTTTTCGCTCTCCTTCATCCCGTAAACCAAAAAGGCAAGTAGATCACAACAAAATGAAAATTTTAGAGTTCATGTATGGTAAAAAATTTAAAACAATAACAAATGTAAGTAAAGAAAATTTATTCACACACCACAAATGAACACAAAAGTTTTGTTGTCCAAGTTTGGGAAATTCCACTAGTTCAACACCAACAACTTGGAATTTTATAGGAAAGAGATTTCCTCCACACATACTTAAAAAATGGATTTGCATGTTTTAAACATGTTAAAGATGAAAATCACCTACGGATCCATAGCTTTTGAAGAGAATAAAAAACGCTCATTAAATTCTCAAATGAACGTGCGGTGGGATATTTACTCGAGTGAAACAAGCCATTATTTTGCCCATCTAAAAATAGCTGACCCAACGATCATGGATGATTGTAAAGTGATTTATCATGCGTGATGGGCTATATTACCGTAATAAATAACTTATGGATTGGGAGTCATGACTTAGTTAAATATCCCTGCCTCCCCCTTTTTCCCGACGATTGCAATACCTGATATATAAAAACTAAGAAGAACTTACTGTCCCTAAAAATTACAGAAACTCTTTGGAATTATCTCGCTCTACATTTGTGCACCGTGCATTTCCATTCTACATGTACTCTTTTTTCATAAATCAAAACTTTGAATTTTCGCTCTCCCTTCATCCCTTAAACCAATAAGGCAAAAAGATCACAACAAAATGAAAATTTTAGAGTTCATGTACGGAAAAAATTTAAGACAATCACAAATGTAAGTAAAGAAAATTTATTCACACACCACAAATGAACACAAAAGTTTTGTTGTCGAAGTTTGGGAAATTCCACAAGTTCAACCCCAACAGCTTGGAATTTTATAAGAAAGAGATTTCCTCCACACATGCTTAAAAAATGGATTTGCATGTTTTAAACATGTTAAAGATGAAAATCACCTATGGATCCCAAGATTTTGAAGAGAATAACAAACGCTTATTACATTCTCAAGTGAACGTACGGTGGGATATTTACCCGAGTTAAACAAGGCATTATTTTGCCCATCTACAAAAAGCTGACCCAACGATCATGGATGATTGTAAAGTGATTTATCATGCGTAACAGGCTATATTACCCTAATAAATGACATATTGATTGGGAGTCAAGACTCAGTTAAAAATCCTTGCCTCCCCCTTTTTCCTGATGATTGCAAAACCTTATATATAAAAACTAAGAAAAGCTTACAATCCCTAAAAATTTCAGAAACTTTTTGGAACTATCTCGCTCTACATTTGTGCATTGTGAATTTCCATTCTACATGTACTCTTTTTTCTTAAAACAAAACTTTGAGTTTTCGCCCTCCCTTCATCCTGTAAACCAAAAAGGCAAATATATCACAACAAAATAAAAATTTTAGAGTTCATGTACGGAAAAAAATTTAAAATAATAACAAATGTAAGTAAAGAAAATTTATTCACACACCACAAATGAACACAAAAGTTTTGTTGTCCAAGTTTGGGAAATTCCAACCCCTACAGCTTGGAATTTTATAGGAAAGAGATTTTCTCTACACATGCTTAAAAAATGGATTTGCATGTTTTAAACATGTTAAAGATGCAAATCACCTATGGATCCATAGCTTTTGAAGAGAATAACAAACGTTCATTAAATTCTCAAGTGAACGTGCGGTGGGATATTTACCCGAGTCAAACAAGCCATTATTTTGCCCATCTACAAAAAGTTGACCCAACGATCATGGATGGTTGCAAAGTGATTTATCATGCGTAATGGGCTATATTACCCTGAGAAATGACTTATGGATTGGGAGTCAAGACTCAGTTAAAAATCCCTACCTCCCCCTTTTTGCCGATGATTGCAAAACCTGATACATAAAAACTAAGAAGAGCTTACAATCCCTAAAAATTAAAGAAACTCTTTGTTATTATCTCGCTCTACATTAGTGCACTATGCATTTTCATTATAGATGTACGCTTTTTTCATAAATCAAAACTTTGAGTTTTCGCTCTCCCTTCATCCTGTCAACCAAAAAGATAAATAGATCACAACAAAATGAAAATTTTAGAGTTCTTGTACGGAAAAAAATTTAAAACAACAACAAATGTAAGTAAAGAAAATTTATTCACACACCACAAATGAACACAAAAGTATTGTTGTGTAAGTTTGGAAAATTCCACTAGTTCAACCCTAACGGCTTGGAATTTTATAGGAAAGAGATTTCCTCCACACACGGTTAAAAAATGGATTTGCATGTTTTAAACATGTTAAAGATGCAAATCACCTATGGATCCAAAGCTCTTGAAGTGAATAATAAACGCTCATTAAATTCTCAAGTGAACGTGCGATGGGATAATTTCCCGAGTCAAACAAGCCATTATTTTGCCCATCAACAAAAAGCTGACCCAACGGTCATGGATGATTGTAAAGTGATTTATCATGCGTAACGGGCTATATTACCCTAAGAAACGACTTATGGATTGGGAGTCAAGACTCAGTTAAAAATCCCTGCCTCCCCCTTTTTCCCAACGATTGCAAAACCTGATACATAAAAACTAAGAAGAGCTTACAATCCCTAAAAATTAAAGAAACTCTTTGGAATTATCTCGCTCTACATTAGTGCACTGTGCATTTTCATTTTAGATGTACGCTTTTTTCATAAATCAAAACTTTGAGTTTTCGCTCTCCCTTCATCCCGTAAACCAAAAAGGCAAATAGATAACAACAAAATGAAAATTTTGGAGTTCACGTACAGAAAAAATTTAAAACAATAACAAATGTAAGTAAAGAAAATTTATTCGCACACCACAAATGAACAAAAAAGTTTTGTTGTCCAAGTTTGGGAAATTCCACTAGTTCAACCCTAACAGCTTGGAATTTTATAAGAAAGAGATTTCCACCACACAAGCTTAAAAAATGGATTTGCATGTTTTAAACATGTTAAAGATGTAAATGACCTATGGATCCAAAGCTTTTGAAGTGCATAACAAACACTCATTCAATTCTCAAGTGAACGTGCTGTGGGATATTTACCCGAGTCAAACAAGCCATTATTTTGCCCATCTACAAAAAGCTGACCCAACGATCACGGATGATTGTAAAGTGATTTATCATGCATAACGGGCTATATTACCCTAAGCAATGAATTATGGATTGGGAGTCAAGACTCAGTTAAAAATCCCTACCTCCCCCTTTTTCTCGACGATTGCAAAACCTAATACAGAAAAACTAAGCAGCGCTTACAATCCCAAAAAATTACAGAAACTCTTCGGAATTATCTCGCTCTGCATTAGTACACTGTGCATTTTCATTTTAGAGGTACACTTTTTTCATAAATCAAAACTTTGAGTTTGCACTCTCCCTTCATCCTGTCAACCAAAAAGGCAAATAGATCACAACAAAATGAAAATTTTAGAGTTCTTGTACGGAAAAAAAATTAAAACAATAACAAATGTAAGTAAAGAAAATTTATTCACACACCACAAATGAAAACAAAAGTATTGTTGTCCAAGTTTGGAAAATTCCACTAGTTCAACCTAACTGCTTGGAATTTTATAAGAAAGAGATTTCCTCCACACACGCTTAATAAATGGATTTGCATGTTTTAAACATGTTAAAGATGCAAATCACCTATGGATCCAAAGCTCTTGAAGTGAATAATAAACACTCATTAAATTCTAAAGTGAACATGCGGTGGGATAATTTCCCAAGTCAAACAAGCCATTATTTTGCCCATCTACAAAAAGCTGACCCAACGGTCATGGATGATTGTAAAGTGATTTATCATGCGTAACGGGCTATATTACCCTAAGAAATGACTTATGGATTGGGGGTCAAGACTCAGTTAAAAATCCCTGCCTCCCCCTTTTTCCCGACGATTGCAAAACCTGATACATAAAAACTAAGCAGAGCTTACATTCCCAAAAAATTATAGAAACTCCTTAGAATTATCTCGCTCTACATTAGTACACTGTGCTTTTTCATTTTAGAGGTACACTTTTTTCATAAATCAAAACTTTGAGTTTGCGCTCTCCCTTCATCCTGTCAACCAAAAAGGCAAATAGATCACAACAAAATGAAAATTTAAGAGTTCTTGTACGGAAAAAAATTCAAAAAAGTAACAAATATTGTTGTCCAAGTTTGGACACAAAAGTATTGTTGTCCAAGTTTGGAAAATTCCACTAGTTCAACCCTAACAGCTTGGAATTTTATAAGAAAGAGATTTCCTCCACACACGCTTAAAAAATGGATTTGCATGTTTTAAACATGTTAAAGATGCAAATCACCTATGGATCCGAAGCTTTTGAAGTGAATAATAAACGCTCATTAAATTCTCAAGTGAACGTGCTGTGGGGTAATTACCCGAGTCAAACAAGCCATTATTTTGCCCATCTACAACAAGCTGACCCAACGGTCATGGATGATTATAAAGTGATTTATCATGCGTAACGGGCTATATTACCCTAAGAAATGACTTATGGATTGGGAGTCAAAACTCAGTTAAAAATCCCTGCCTCCCCCTTTTTCCCGACGATTGCAAAACCTGATACATAAAAACTAAGAAGAGCTTACAATCCCAAAAAATTACAGAAACTCTTTGGAAGTATCTCGCTCTACATTAGTGCACTGTGCATTTTCATTTTAGATGTACGCTTTTTTCATATATCAAAACTTTGAGTTTTCGCTCTCCCTTCATCCTGCCAACCAAAAAGGCAAATAGATCACAACAAAATGAAAATTTAAGAGTTCTTGTACGGAAAATTTTTTTAAAAAATTACAAATGTAAGTAAAGAAAATTTATTCACACACCACAAATAAACACAAAAGTTTTGTTCTCCAAGTTTGGGAAATTCAACTAGTTCAACCCTAACAGCTTGGAATTTTATAGGAAAGAGATTTCCTCCACACACGCTTAATAAATGGATTTGCATGTTTTAAACATGTTAAAGATGCAAATCACCTATGGATCCAAAGCTCTTGAAGTGAATAATAAACGCTCATTAAATTCTCAAGTGAACATGCGGTGGGATAATTTCTCGAGTCAAACAAGCCATTATTTTGCCCATCAACAAAAAGCTGACCCAACGATCATGGATGATTGTAAAGTGATTTATCATGCGTAACTGGCTATATTACCCTAAGAAATGACTTATGGATTGGGAGTCTAGACTCAGTTAAAAATCCCTGCCTCCCCATTTTTCCCGACGATTGCAAAACCTGATATATAAAAACTAAGAAGAGCTTGCAATCCCTAAAAATTATTAAAACTCTTTGGAATTATCTCGCTCTACATTTGTGCACTGTGCATTTTCATTTTAGATGTACACTTTTTTCATAAATCAAAACTTTGAGTTTTCGCTCTCCCTTCATCCCGTAAACCAAAAAGGCAAATAGATCACAACAAAATAAAAATTTTAGAGTTCATGTAAGAAAAAAAATTTAAAACAATAACAAATGTAAGTAACGAAAATTTATTCACACACCACAAAAGAGAACAAAAGTTTTGTTGTCCAAGTTTGGGAAATTCCACTAGTTCAATCCTAACTGCTTAGAATTTTATAAGAAAGACATTTCCTCCACACATGCTTAAAAAATGGATTTGCATGTTTTAGACATGTTAAAGATGCAAATCATCTATGGATCCATAGCTTTTGAAAAGAATAACAAACGCTCATTAAATTCACAAGTGAACGTGCGGTGGGATAATTACCCGAGTCAAACACGCCATTATTTTGCCCATATACAAAAAGCTCACCCAACGGTCATGGATGATAGTAAAGTGATTTATCATGCGTAACGGGCTATATTACCCTATGAAATGACTTATGGATTGGGAGTCAAGACTCAGTTAAAAATCCCTTCCTACCCCTTTTTCCCGACGATTGCAAAACCTGATACATAAAAACTAAGAAGAGCTTTCAATCCCTAAAAATTAAAGAAACTCTTTGGAATTATCTCGCTCTACATTAGTGCACTGTGCATTTTCATTTTAGATGTACGCTTTTTTCATTAATCAAAACTTTGAGTTTTCGCTCTCCCTTCATCCCGTAAACCAAAAAGGCAAATAGATAACAACAAAATGAAACTTTTGGAGTTCAAGTACGGAAAAAATTTAAAACAATAACAAATGTAAGTGAAGAATAATTATTCACACACCACAAATGAACAAAAAAGTTTTGTTGTCCAAGTTTGGGAAATTCCACTAGTTCAACCCTAACAGCTTGGAATTTTATAAGAAAGAGATTTCCACCACACATGCTTAAAAAATGGATTTGCATGTTTTAAACATGTTAAAGATGTAAATCACCTATGGATCCAAATCTTTTTAAGTGCATAAAAAATGCTCATTAAATTCTCAAGTGAACGTGTTGTGGGATTTTTACCCGATTCAAACAAGCCATTATTTTGCCCATCTACAAAAAGCTGACCCAACGATCATGGATGAATGTAAAGTGATTTCTCATGTATAACGGGCTATATTTCCCTAACAAATGACTTATGGATAGGGAGTCAAGACACAGTTAAAAATCCCTGCCACCCCCTTTTTCCCGACGATTGCAAAACCTGATATATAAAAAACTAAGAAGATCTTAAAATCCCTAAAAATTAAAGAAACTCTTTGGAATTATCTTGCTCTACATTTGCGCACTGTGCATTTTAATTTTAGATGTACACGTTTTTCATAAATCAAAACTTTCAGTTTTCACTCTCCCTTCATCCCGTAAACGAAAAAGGCAAATAAATCACAACAAAATGAAAATTTTGAGTTCATGTACAGAAAAAAATTTAAAACAATAACAAATTTAAGTAATGAAAATTTATTCACACACCACAAATGAACACAAAATTTTTGTTGTCCAAGTTTGGGAAATTCCACTAGTTCAACCCTAACAACTTGGAATTTGTTAAGAAAGAGATTTCCACCGCACATGCTTAAAAAATGGATTTCCATGTTTTAAACATGTTAAAGAAGCAAATCACCTGTGGATCCAAAGCTTTTGAAAAGAATAACAAACGCTCATTAAATTCTCAAGTGAACGTGCGGTGGGATATTTAACCGAGTCAAAAAAGCCATTATTTTGCCCATCTACAAAAAGCTAACCCAACGATCAAGGATGATTGTAAAGTGATTTATCATACGTAACGGGCTATATTACCCTAGGAAATGACTTATGGATTGGGAGTCAAGACAGTTAAAAATCCCTGCCTCCCCCTTTTTCCCGACGATTGCAAAACCTGATATATAAAAACTAAGAAGAGCTTACAATCCCTAAAAATTTCAGAAACTCTGTGGAATTATCACGCTCTACATTTGTGCACTATGCATTTTCATTTTAGGTGTACACTTTTTTCATAAATCAAAACTTTGAATTTTCGCTCTCCCTTCATCCCGTAAACTAAAAAGGCAAATAGAACACAACAAAATGAAAATTATGGAGTTCAAGTATGGAAAAAATTTGAAACAATAGCAAATGTAAGTAAAGAAAAATTATTCACACACCACAAATGAACACAAAAGTTTTGTTGTCCAAGTTTGGGAAATTCCACTAGTTCAACCCTAACGGCATGGAATTTTATAAGAAAGTGATTTCCTCCACACATGCTTAAAAAATGGATTTGCATGTTTTAAACATGTTAAAGATGCAAATCACCTATGGATCCAAAACGTTTGAAGAGAATAACAAACGCTCGGTAAATTCTCAACTGAACGTGGGGTGGGATATTTACCCGAGTCAAACAAGCCATTATTTTGCCCATCTACAAAAAGCTGACCCAACGATCATGGATGATTGTAAACTGATTTATCATGCATAACGGGCTATATTACCCTAATAAATGACTTATGGATTGGGAGTCGAGACTCAGTTAAAAATCCCTCCCTCCCCGTTTTTCCCGACGATTGCAAAACCTGATATATAAAAACTAAGAAGAGCTTACAATCCCTAAAAATTATAGAAACTCTTTGTAATTATCTCTCTCTACATTTGTGCACTGTGCATTTTCATTTTAGATGTACACTTTTTTCATAAATCAAAACTTTGAGTTTTCGCTCTCCCTACATCCCGTAACCCAAAAAGGCAAATAAATCACAACAAAATGAAAATTTTAGAGTTCTTGTACGGAAAAAAATTTAAAACAATAACAAATTTAAGTAATGAAAATTTATTCACACACCACAAATGAACATAAAAGTTTTGTTGTCCAAGTTTGGGAAATTCCACTAGTTCAACCCTAACAGCTTGAAATTTTATAAGAAAGAGATTTCCACCGCACATGCTTAAAAAATGGATTTCCATGTTTTAAACATGTTAAAGATGCAAATCACTTATGGATCCAAAGCTTTTGAAAAGAATAACAAACACTCATTAAATTCTCAAGTGAACGAGCGGTGGGATATTTACCCGAGTCAAACAAGCCATTATTTTGCCCATCTACAAAAAGCTAACCCAAAGATCATGGATGATTGTAAAGTGATTTATCATGCATAACGGGCTATATTACCCTAGGAAATGACTTATGGATTGGGAGTCAAGACACAGTTAAAAATCCCTGCCTCCCCCTTTTTCCCGACGATTGCAAAACCTGATATGTAAAAACTAAGAAGAGCTTACAATCCCTAAAAATTACAGAAACTCTGTGGAATTATCTCGCTCTACATTTGTGCACTGTGCATTTTCATTTTAGATGTACACTTTTTTCATAAATCAAAACTTTGAGTTTTCGCTCTCCCTTCATCCCGTAAACCAAAAAGGCAAATAGAACACAACAAAATGAAAATTATGGAGTTCAAGTACGGAAAAAATTTAAAACAATAGCAAATGTAAGTAAAGAAAAATTATTCACACATCACAAATGAACACAAAATTTTTGTTGTCCAAGTTTGGGAAATTCCGCTAGTTCAACCCTAACAGCAAGGAATTTTATAAGAAAGAGATTTCCTCCACACATGCTTAAAAAATGGATTTGCATGTTTTCAATATGTTAAAGATGCAAATCACCTATGGATCCAAAACTGTTGAAGTGAATAACAAACACTCATTAAATTCTCAAGTGAACGTACGGTGGTATATTTACCCGAGTCAAACAAGTGTTTATTTTGCCCATCCACAAAAAGATGACCCAACGATCATGGATGATTGTAAAGTGATTTATCATGTGTAACTGGCTATATTACCCTAATAAGTGACTTATGGATGGGGAGTCATGACACAGTTAAAAATCCCTGCCTCCCCCCTTTTCCCGACGATTGCAAAACCTGATAAATAAAAAATAAGAAGAGCTTACAATCCCTAAAAATTACAGAAACTCTTTGGAATTATCTGTCTCTAAATTTTTACAATGTGCATGTCCATTCTACATGTACTCTTTTTTCTTAAAACAAAACTTTGAGTTTTCGCTCTCCCTTCATCCCGTAAACAAAAAAGGCAAATAGATCACAACAAAATGAAAATTTTGGAGTTCAAGTACGGAAAAAATTTAAAACAATAACAAATGTAAGTAAAGAAAATTTATTCACACACCACAAATGAACACAAAGGTTTTGTTGTCCAAGTTTGGGAAATTCCACTAGTTCAACCCCAACAGCTTGGAATTTTATAAGAAAGAGATTTCTTCCACACATGCTTAAAAAATGGATTTGCATGTTTTAAACATGTTAAAGATGCAAATCACCTATGGATCCAAAGCTTTTAAAGAGAATAAGAAACGCTCATTAAATTCTCAAGTGAACGTGGGGCGGGATATTTACCCTAGTCAAACTAGCCATTATTTTGCCCATCTACAAAAAGCTGACCCAACGATCATGGATGATTGTAAAGTGATTTATCATGTAAAACGGGCTATATTACCCTAATAAAAGACTTATGGATTGGGAGTCAAGACTCAGTTAAAAATCCCTTCCTCCCCGTTTTTCCCGTCGATTGCAAAACCTGATATATAAAAACTAAGAAGAGCTGACAATCCCTAAAAATTACAGAAACTCTTTGGAATTGTCTCTCTCTACATTTGGGCACTGTGCATTTCCATTCTACATGTACTCTTTTTTCATAAATCAAAACATTGAGTTTTCACCTTCCCTTCATCCCGTAAACAGAAAAGGCAAATAGATCACAACAAAATGAAAATTTTGGAGTTCATGTACGGAAGAAAATTTAAAACAACAAAAAATGTAAGTAAAGAAAATTTATTCACACACCACAAATGAACACAAAAGTTTTGTTGTCCAAGTTTTGGACATTCCACTCGTTCAACCCTAACAGCTTGGAATTTTATAAGAAAGACATTTCCTCCACACATGCTTAAAAAATGGATTTGCATGTTTTAAACATGTTAAAGATGCAAATCACCTACAGATCCATAACTTTTAAAGAGAATAACAAACCCTCATTAAATTCTCAATTGAACGTGCAGTCGGATTTTTAGCCGAGTCAAACAAGCCATTATTTTGCCCATCTACAAAAAGCTGACCCAACAATCATGGATGATTTTAAAGTGATTTATCATGCGTTACGGTCTATATTACCCTAATAAATGACTTATGGATTGGGAGTCAAGACTCAGTTAAAAATCCCTGCCTCCCCCTTTTTCCCGACGATTGCAAAACCTAATATATAAAAACTAAGAAGAGCTTACTATCCCTAAAAATTACAGAAAATCTTTGGAATTATTTCGCACTACATTTGTGCACTGTGCCTTTTGATTTTAGGTGTACACTTTTTTCATAAATCAAAACTTTGAGTTTTAGCTCTCCCTTCATCCCGTAAACGGAAAAGGCAAATAGATCACAACAAAATGAAAATTTTAGAGTTCATGTACGGAAAAAAATTTAAAACAATAAAAAATGTAAGTAAAGAAAATTTATTCACACACCACAAATGAACACATAAGTTTTGTTGTCCAAGTTTTGGAAATTCCACTAGTTCAACCCTAACAGCTTGGAATTTTATAACAAAGAGATTTCCTCCACACATGCTTAAAAAATGGATTTGCATGTGTTAAACATGTTAAAGTTGCAAATCACCTATGGATCCATAGCTTTTGAAGAGAATAACAAATGCTCATTAAATTCGCAAGTGAACGTGCGGTCGGATATTTACCCGAGTCAAACAAGCCATTATTTTGCCCATCTACAAAAAGTTGACCCAACGATCATGGATGATTGTAAAAGTGATTTATCAGGCATAAAGGGCTATATTACCCTAATAAATGACTTATGGATTGGGAGTCAAGACTCAGTTAAAAATCCCTGCCTCCCCCTTTTTCCCAAAGATTGCAAAACCTGATACATAAAAACTAAGAAGAGCTTACAATCCCTAAAAATTAAAGAAACTCTTTGGAATAATCTCGCTCTACATTAGTGCACTGTGCATTTTCATTTTAGATGTATGCTTTTTTCATAAATCAAAACTTTGAGTTTTAGCTCTCCCTTCACGCCGTAAACCAAAAAGGCAAATAGATAACAACAAAATGAAAATTTTGGAGTTCAAGTACGGAAAAAATTGAAAACAATAACAAATGTAAGTAAAGAATATTTATTCACACACCACAAATGAACAAAAAAGTTTTGTTGTCCAAGTTTGGGAAATTCCACTAGTTCAACCCTAACAGCATGGAATTTTATAAGAAAGAGATTTCCTCCACACATGCTTAAAAAATGGATTTGCATGTTTTAAACATGTTAAAGATGCAAATCACCTATGGATCCAAAACTTTTGAAGAGAGTAACAAACGCTCAATAAATTCTCAACTGAACGTGCGGTGGGATATTTACCCGAGTCAAACAAGCCATTATTTTGCCCATCTACAAAAAGCAGACCCAACGACCATGGATGATTGTAAAGTGATTTATCATGCATAACAGGCTATATTACCCTAATAAATGACTTATGGATTGGGAGACGAGACTCAGTTAAAAGTCCCTGCCTCCCCGTTTTTCCCCACGATTGCAAAACTTGATATATAAAAACTAAGAAGAGCTTACAATCCCTAAAAATTATAGAAACTCTTTGGAATTATCTCGCTCTACATTTGTGCACTGTGCATTTTCATTTTAGATGTACACTTTTTTCATAAATCAAAACTTTGAGTTTTCGCTCTCCCTTCATCCCGTAAACACAAAAGGCAAATAAATCACAACAAAATGAAAATTTTAGAGTTCATGTACGGAAAAAAATTTAAAACAATAAGAAATTTAAGTAATGAAAATTTATTCACACACCACAAATGAACACAAAAGTTTTGTTGTCCAAGTTTGGCAAATTCCACTATTTCAACCCTAACAGCTTGAAATTTTATAAGAAAGAGATTTCCACCGCACATGCTTAAAAAATGGATTTTCATGTTTTAATCATGTTAAAGATGCAAATCACCTATGGATCCAAAGCTTTTGTAGAGAATAACAAACGCTCATTAAATTCTCAAGTGAACTTGTGGTGGGATATTTACCCGAGTCAAACAAGCCTTTATTTTCCCTTCTACAAAAAGATAACCCAACGATCATGGATGATTGTAAAGTGATTTAACATGCGTAACGGGCTATATTACCCTAGGAAATGACTTATGGATTGGGAGTTAAGACACAGTTAAAAATCCCTGCCTCCCCCTTTTTCCCGACGATTGCAAAACCTGATATATAAAAATTAAGAAGAGCTTACAATCCCTAAAAATTACAGAAACTCTGTGGAATTATCTCGCTCTACATATGTGCACTGTGCATTTTCATTTTAGATGTACACTGTTTTCATAAATCAAAACTTTGAGTTTTCGATCTCCCTTCATCCCGTAAAGCACAAAGGCAAAAAGAACAAACAAAATGAAAATTATGGAGTTCAAGTACGGAAAAAATTTAAAACAATAGAAAATGTAAGTAAAGAAAAATTATTCACACACCACAAATGAACACAAAAGTTTTGTTGTCCAAGTTTGGGAAATTCCACTAGTTCAACCCTAACAACATGAAATTTTATAAGAAAGAGAGTTCCTCCACACATGCTTAAAAAATGGATTTGCATGTTTTAAACATGTTAAAGATGCAAATCACCTATGGATCCAAAACTTTTGAAGTGAATAACAAACGCTCATTAAATTCTCAAGTGAACGTACGGTGGTATATTTACCCGAGTCAAACAAGCCTTTATTTTGCCCATCCACAAAAAGATGACCCAACGATCATGGATGATTGTAAAGTGATTTATCATGTGTAACGGGCTATATTACCCTAATATGTGACTTATGGATTGGGAGTCAAGACACAGTTAAAAATCCCTGCCTCCCCCCTTTTCCCGACGATTGCAAAACCTGATATATAAAAAATAAGAAGAGCTTACAATCCCTAAAAATTACAGAAACTCTTTGGAATTATCTCTCTCTAAATTTGTACATTGTGCATGTCCATTCTACATGTACTCTTTTTTCTTAAAACAAAACTTTGAGTTTTCGCTCTCCCTTCTTCCCGTAAACCAAAAAGGCAAATTGATCACAACAAAATGAAAATTTTGGAGTTCAAGTACGGACAAAATTTAAAACAATAACAAATGTAAGTAAATAAAATTTATTCACACACCACAAATGAACACAAAAGTTTTGTTGTCCAAGTTTGGGAAATTCCACTAGTTCAACCCCAACAGCTTGGAATTTTATAAGAAAGAGATTTCTTCCACACATGCTTAAAAAATGGATTTGCATGTTTTAAACATGTTAAAGATGCAAATCACCTATGGATCCAAAGCTTTTGAAGAGAATAAGAAATGCTCATTAAATTCTCAAGTGAACGTGCGGCGGGATATTTACCCTAGTCAAACTAGCCATTATTTTGCCCATCTACAAAAAGCTGACCCAACGATCATGGATGATTGTAAAGTGATTTATCATGCAAAATGGGCTATATTACCCTAATAAATAACTTATGGATTGGGAGTCAAGACTCAGTTAAAAGTCCCTGCCTCCTCGTTTTTCCCGACGATTGCAAACCCTGATATATAAAAACTAAGAAGAGCTTACAATCCCTAAAAATTACAGAAACTCTTTGGAATTATCTCGCTCTACATTTGTGCACTGTGCATTTCCATTTTAGATCTACACTTTTTTCATAAATCAAAACTTTGAGTTTTCGCCCTCCCTTCATCCCGCAAACAGAAAAGGCAAATAGATCACAACAAAATAAAAATTTTGGAGTTCATGTACGGAAAAAAATTTAAAACAATAAAAAATGTAAGTAAAGAAAATTTATTCACACACCACAAATGAACACAAAAGTTTTGTTGTCCAAGTTTGGGACATTCCACTCGTTCAACCCTAACAGCTTGGAATTTTAAATGAAAGAGATTTCCTCCACACGTGCTTAAAAAATGGATTTGCATGTTTTAAACATGTTAAAGATGCAAATCACCTATGGATCCATAGGTTTTGAAGAGAATAATAAATGCTCATTAAATTCACAAGTGAACGTGCGGTGGGATATTTACCCGAGTCAAACAAGCCATTATTTTGCCCATTTACAAAAAGCTGAGCCAACGATCATGGATGATTGTAAAGTGATTTATCATGCGTAACAGGCTATATTACCCTAATAAATGACTTATGGATTGGGAGTCAAGACTCAGTTAAAAATTCCTCCCTCCCCCTTTTTCCCGACGATTGCAAAACCTAATATACACAAACTAAGAAGAGCTTACAATCCCTAAAAATTACAGGAGCTCTTTGGAATTATCTCACTCTACATTTGTGCACTGTGCCTTTGTATTTTAGGTGTACACTTTTTTCATAAAACAAAACATAGAGTTTTAGCTCTCCCTTCATCCTGTAAACGAAAAAGGCAAATAGATCACAACAAAATGAAAATTTTAGAGTTCATGTACGGAAAAAAATTTAAAAGAATAAAAAATGTAAGTAAAGAAAATTTATTCACACACCACAAATGAACACAAAAGTTTTGTTGTCCCAGTTTGGGAAATTCCACTAGTTCATCCCTAACAGCTTGGAATTTTATAAGAAAGAGATTTCCTCCACAGATGCTTAAAAAATGGATTTGCATGTTTTAAACATGTTAAAGATGCAAATCACCTATGGATCCAAAGATTTTGAAGAGAATGACAAACGCTCGTTAACTTCTCAAATGAACGTGCGGTCGGATATTTAGCCGAGTCAAACAAGCCATTATTTTGCCCATCTACAAAAATCTGACCCAACAATCAAGGATGATTGTAAAGTGATTTAACATGCGTAATGGGCTATATGACCCTAATAAATGACTTATGGATTGGGAGTCAAGACACAGTTAAAAATCCCTGTCTCCCCCTTTTTCCCGACGATTGCAAAACCTAATATATAAAAACTAAGAAGAGCTTACAACCCCAAAAAATTACAGAAACTCTTTGGAATTATCTCTCTCTACATTTGTGCATTTTGCATTTCCATTCTACATGTACTCTTTTTTCTTAAAACAAAACTTTGAGTTTTCGGTCTCCCTTCATCCAGTAAACCAAAAAGGCAAATAGATCACAACAAAATGAAAATTTTGGAGTTCAAGTCCGGAAAAAATTTAAAACAATAATAAATGTAAGTAAAGAAAATTTATTCACACACCACAAATGAACACAAATTTTTTGTTGTCCAAGTTTGGAAAACTCCACTAGTTCAACCCTAACAGCTTGGAATTTTATAAGAAAGAGATTTCCACCACTCATGCTTAAAAAATGGATTTGCATGTTTTAAACATGTTAAAGATGCAAATCACATATGGATCCATAGCTTTTGAAGAGAATAACAAACGCTCATTAAATTCTCAAGTGAACGTGAGATGGGATATTTACCCGAGTCAAACAAGCCATTATTTTGCCCATCTACAAAAAGCTGACCCAACGATCATGGATGATTGTAAAGTGATTTATCATGTGTAACGGGCTATATTACCCTAATAAATGACTTATGGATTGGGAGTCAAGACTCAATTAAAAATCTCCGCCTCCCCCTTTTTCCCGACGATTGCAAAACCTGATATATAAAAAACTAAGAAATTCTTAAAATCCCTAAAAAATACAGAAACTCTTTGGAATTATCTCGCTCTACATATGTGCACTGTGCATTTTCATTTTAGATGTACACTTTTATCATAAATCAAAACTTTGAGTTTTCGCTCTCCCTTCATCCCGTAAACCAAAAAGGCAAATAAATCACAACAAAATGAAATTTTAGAGTTCATGTACGGAAAAAAATATAAAAAAATAACAAACGTATGTAAAGAAAATTTATTCACACAGCACAAATCAAATCAAAAGTTTTGTTGTCCAAGTTTGGGAAATTCCACTAGTTCAACCCTAACAGCTTGGAATTTTATAAGAAAGAGATTTCCTCCACACATGCTTAAAAAATGGATTTGCATGTTTTAAACATATTAAAGATGAAAATCACCTATGGATCCATAGCTTTGGAAGAGAATAACAAACGCTCATTAAATTCTCAAGTGAACGTGCGGTGGGATATTTACCCGTGTCAAACAAGGCATTACTTTTCCCATCTACAAAAAGCTGACCCAACGATCATGGATGATTGTAAAGTGATTTATCATGCGTAACGGGCTATATTACCCTAATAAGTGACTTATGGATTGGGAGTCAAGACAGTTAAAAATCCCTGCCTCCCCCGTTTTCCCGACGATTGCAAAACTTGATATATAAAAACTAAGAAGAGCTTACAATCCCTAAAAATTACAGAAACTCTGTGGAATTATCTCGCTCTACATTTGTGCACTGTGTATTTTCATTTTAGATGTACACTTTTTTCATAAATCAAAACTTTGAGTTTTCGCTCTCCCTTCATCCCGAAAACAAAAAAGGCAAATAGATCACAGCAAAATGAAAATTTTAGAGTTCATGTACGGAAAAAAATTTAAAACAATAACAAATGTAAGTAAAGAAAATTTATTCACACACCACAAATGAACACAAAAGTTTTGTTGTCCAAGTTTCGGAAATACCACTAGTTCAACCCTCACAGCTTGGAATTTTATAACAAAGAGATTTCCTCCACACATGCTTAAAAAATGGATTTGCATGTTTTAAGCATGTTAAATATGCAAATCACCTATGGATCCATAGCTTTTGAAGAGAATAACAAACGCTCATTAAATTCTCAAGTGAACGTGCGATGGGATATTTACCCGAGTCAAACAATCCATTATTTTGCCCATCTACAAAAAGCTGACCTAACGATCATGGACGATTGTAAAGTGATTTATCATGCATAACGGGCTGTATTACCCTAAGAAATGACTTATGGATTGGGAGTCAAGACTCAGTTAAAAATCCCTGCCTCCCCCTTTTTCCCGACAATTACAAAACCTGTTATATAAAAACTAAGAAGAGCTTACAATCCCTAAATATTACAGAACCTCTTTGGAATTATCTTGCTCTACATTAGTGCACTGTGCATTTTCATTTTAGATGTTCACTTTTTTCATAAATCAAAACTTTGAGTTCTCGTTCTCCCTTCATCCTGTCAACCAAAAAGGCAAATAGATCACAACAAAATGAAAATTTTAGAGTTCTTGTAGGGAAAAAAATTTAAAACAATAATAAATGTAAGTAAAGAAAATTTATTCACACACCACAAATGAACACAAAATTTTTGTTGTCCAAGTTTGGAAAATTCCACTAGTTCAACCCTAACAGCTTGGAATTTTATAAGAAAGAGATTTCCACCACTCATGCTTAAAAAATGGATTTGCATGTTTTAAACATGTTAAAGATGCAAATCACATATGGATCCATAGCTTTTGAAGAGAATAAAAAACGCTCATTAAATTCTCAAGTGAACGTGCGATGGGATATTTACCCGAGTCAAACAAGCCATTATTTTGCCCATCTACAAAAAGCTGACCCAACGATCATGGATGATTGTAAAGTGATTTATCATGTGCAACGGGCTATATTACCCTAATAAATGACTTATGGATTGGGAGTCAAGACTCAATTAAAAATCTCCGCCTCCCCCTTTTTCCCGACGATAGCAAAACCTGATATATAAAAAACTATGAAGATCTTAAAATCCCTAAAAATTACAGAAACTCTTTGGAATTATCTCGCTCTACATATGTGCACTGTGCATTTTCATTTTAGATGTACACTTTTATCATAAATCAAAACTTTGAGTTTTCGCTCTCCCTTCATCCCGTAAACCAAAAAGGCAAATAGATCACAACAAAATGAAAATTTTAGAGTTCATGTACGGAAAAAAATTTAAAACAATAAAAAATGTATGTAAAGAAAATTTATTCACACAGCACAAATGAAATCAAAAGTTTTGTTGTCCAAGTTTGGGAAATTCCACTAGTTCAACCCTAACAGCTTGGAATTTTATAAGAAAGAGATTTCCTCCACACATGCTTAAAAAATGGATTTGCATGTTTTAAACATGTTAAAGATGAAAATCACTTATGGATCCATAGCTTTGGAAGAGAATAACAAACGCTCATTAAATTCTCAAGTGAATGTGCGGTGGGATATTTACCCGAGTCAAACAAGGCATTATTTTTCCCATCTAGAAAAAGCTGACCCAACGATCATGGATGATTGTAAAGTGATTTCTCATGCGTAACGGGCTATATTACCCTAATAAGTGACTTATGGATTGGGAGTCAAGACAGTTAAAAATCCCTGCCTCCCCCATTTTCCCGACGATTGCAAAACTTGATATAGAAAAAATAAGAAGAGCTTACAATCCCTAAAAATTACAGAAACTCTGTGGAATTATCTCGCTCTACATTTGTGCACAGTGTATTTTCATTTTAGATGTACACTTTTTTCATAAATCAAAACTTTGAGTTTTCTCTCTCCCTTCATCCCGTAAACAAAAACGGCAAATAGATCATGGCAAAATGAAAATTTTAGAGTTCATGTACGGAAAAAAATTTAAAACAATAACAGACGTATGTAAAGAAAATTTATTCACACAGCACAAATGAAATCAAAAGTTTTGTTGTCCAAGTTTGGGAAATTCCACTAGTTCAACCCTAACAGATTGGAATTTTATATGAAGGAGATTCCCTCCACACATGCTTAAAAAATGGATTTTGCATCTTTTAAACATGTTAAAGATGCAAATCACCTATGGCTCCAAAGCTTTTGAAGTGAATAACAAATGCTCATTAAATTTTCAAGTGAACGTGCGGTGGGATATTTACCCGAGTCAAACAAGCCATTTTTTTGCCCATCTACAAAAAGCTGACCCAACGATCATGGATGATTGTATAGTGATTTATCATGCGTAACGGGCTATATTACCCTAATAACTGACTTATGGATTGGGAGTCAAGACACAGTTAAAAATCCTTGCCTCCCCCTTTTTCCCGACGATTGGAAAACCTGATATATAAAAACTATGAAGAGCTTACAATCCCTAAAAATTACAGAAACTCTTCGGAATTATCTCTCTCTACATTTGTGCATTTTACATTGCCATTCTACATGTACTCTTTTTTCTTAAAACAAAACTTTGAGTTTTCGCTCTCTTTTCATCCGGAAACCAAAAAGGAAAATAGATCACAACAAAATGAAAATTTTGGAGTTCAAGTACGGAAAAAATTTAACACAATAACAAAAGTAAGAATAGAAAATTTATTCACACACCACAAATGAACACAAAAGTTTTGTTGTCCAAGTTTGGGAAATTTCACTAGTTCAACCCCAACAGCTTTGAATTTTATAAGAAAGAGATTTCCTTCACACATGCTAAAAAATTGATTTGCATGTTTTAAACATGTTAAAGATGCAAATCACCTATGGATCCAAAGCTTTTGAAGAGAATTACAAACGCTCATTAACTTCTCAAGTGAACGTGCGGTCGGATATTAAGCCGAGTCAAACAAGCCATTATTTTGCCCATCTACAAAAATCTGACCCAACAATCATGGATGATTGTAAAGTGATTTATCATGCGTAACGGGATATATTACCCTAATAAATGACTTATGGATTGGGAGTCAAGACACAGTCAAAAATCCCTGCCTCCCCCTTTTTCCCGACGATTGCAAAACCTAATATATAAATACTAAGATGAGCTTACAATCCCTAAAAATTACAGAAACTCTTTGGAATTATCTCTATCTACATTTATGCATTGTGCATTTCCCTTCTACATGAACTCTTTTTTCTTAAAACAAAACTTTGAGTTTTCGGTCTCCCTTTATCCTGTAAACCAAAAAGGCAAATAGATCACAACAAAATGAAAATTTTGGAGTTCAAGTACGGAAAAAATTTAAAACAATAACAAATGTAAGTAAAGAAAATTTATTCACACACCACAAATGAACACAAAATTTTTGTTGTCCAAGTTTGGGAAATTCCACTAGTTCAACCCCAACAGCTTTGAATTTTATAAGAAAGAGATTTCCTTCACACAAGCTTAAAAAATTTATTTGCATGTTTTAAACATGTTAAAGATGCAAATCACCTATGGATCCAAAGCTTTTGAAGAGAATAACAAACGTTCATTAACTTCTCAAGTGAACGTGCGGTCGGATATTAAGCCGAGTCAAACAAGCCATTATTTTGCCCATCTACAAAAATCTGACCCAACAATCATGGATGATTGTAAAGTGATTTATCATGCGTAACGGGATATATTACCCTAATAAATGACTTATGGATTGGGAGTCAAGACACAGTTAAAAATCCCTGCCTCCCCCTTTTTCCCGACGATTGCAAAACCTAATATATAAAAACTAAGATGAGCTTACAATCCCTAAAAATTACAGAAACTCTTTGGAATTATCACTATCTACATTTGTGCATTGTGCATTTCCCTTCTACATGTAAACTTTTTTCTTAAAACAAAACTTTGAGTTTTCGGTCTCCCTTCATCCTGTAAACCAAAAAGGCAAATAGATCACAACAAAATGAAAATTTTGGAGTTCAAGTACGGAAAAAATTTAAAACAATAACAAATGTAAGTAAAGAAAATTTATTCACACACCACAAATGAACACAAAAGGTTTGTTGTCCAAGTTTGGGAAATTCCACTAGTTCAACCCTAAAAGCTTGGAATTTTATAAGAAAGATATTTCCTCCACACATGCTTAAAAAATGGATTTGCATGTTTTAAACATGTTAAAGATGCAAATCACCTATGGATCAATAGCTTTTGATGAGAATAACAAACATCAATTCTCAAGTGAACGTGCGGTGGGATATTTACCCGAGTTAAACAAGCCATTATTTTTCCCATCTTCAAAAAGCTAACCCGACGATCATGGATGATTGTAAAGTGATTTATCATGCGTAACGGGCTATATTACCCTAATAAATGACTTATGGATTGGGAGTGAAGACTCAGTTAAAAATCCCTGCCTCCCCCTTTTTCCTGACGATTGCAAAACCTGATAAATAAAAACTAAGAAGAGCTTACAATCCCTAAAAGTTACAGAAACTCTTTGGAATTATCTCACTCTACATTTGTGCATTGTGCATTTCCATTCTACATGTACTTTTTTTTCTTGAAACAAAACATTGAGTTTTCGCTCTCCCATCATCCCGTAAACCAAAAAGGCAAATAGATCACAACAAAATGAAAATTTTACAGTTCATGTACGGAAAAAATTTTTAAAAAATAACAATTGTAAGTAAAGAAAATTTTTTCACACACCACAAATGAACACAAAAGTTTTGTTGTCCAAGTTTGGGAAATTCCACTAGTTCAACCCTAACAGCTTGCAATTTTATTAGAAAGAGATTTCCTCCACACATGCTTAAAAAATGGATTTGCATGTTTTAAACATGTTAAAGATGCAAATCACCTATGGATCCATAGGTTTTGAAGAGAATAAGAAACGCTCAGTAAATTCTCAAGTGAACGTGCGGTGGGATATTTACCCGAGTCAAACAAGCCATTATTTTGCCCATCTTCAAAAAGTTCACCCAACGATCATGGATGATTGTAAAGTGATTTATCCTGCGTAACAGGCTATATTACCCTAATAAATGACTTATGGATAGGGAGTCATGACACAGTTAAAAATCCCTGCCTCCCCCTTTTTCCCAACGATTGCAAAACCTGATATATAAAAACTAAGAAGAGCTTACAATCCCTAAAAATTACAGAAACTCTTTGGAATTATCTCTCTCTACATTTGTGCATTGTGCATTTCCATTCTACATGTACTCTTTTTTCTTAAAATAAAACTTTGAGTTTTCGCTCTCCCTTCATCCCGTAAACCAAAATGGCAAATAGATCACAACAAAATGAAAATTTTGGAGTTCAAGTACGGAAAAAATTTAAAACAATAACAAATGTAAATAAAGAAAATTTACTCACATACCACAAATGAACACAAAAGTTTTGTTGTCCAAGTTTGGGAAATTCCAGTAGTTCAACCCCAACACCTTGGAATTTTATAGGAAAGAGATTTCCTACACACATGCTTTAAAAATGGATATGCATGTTTTAAACATGATAAATATGCAAATAACCTATGGATCCATTGCTTTTGAAGAGAATAACAAACGCTCATTAAATTCTCAAGTGAACTTGCGGTGGGATATTTACCCGAGTCGAACAAGCCATTATTTTATCCATCTACAAAAAGTTGACCCAACGATCATGGATGATTGTAAAGTGATATATCATGCGTAATGGGCTATATTACCCTAAGAAATGACTTATGGATTGGGAGTCAAGACTCAGTTAAAAATCCATGCCTCCCCCTTTTTCCCGACGATTGTAAAACATGATACATCAAAACTAAGAAGAGCTTACAATCCCTAAAAATTACAGAAACCCTTTGGGATTATCTCTCTCTACATTTATGCATTATGCATTTCCATTCTACATGTAATCTTTTTTCTTAAAACAAAACTTTGAGTTTTCGCTCTCCCTCCATCCCGTAAGCCAAAAAGGCAAATAGATCACAACAAAATAAAATTTTTTGAGTTCAAGTGCGGAAAAAATTTAAAAAAATAACAAATGTAAGTAAAGAAAATTTATTCACACACCACAAATGAACACAAAAGTTTTGTTGTCCAAGTTTGGGAAATTCCACTAGTTCAACCCTAACAGCTTGGAATTTTATAAGAAAGAGATTTCCTCCACACATGCTTAAAAAATGGATTTGCATGTTTTAAACATGCTAAAGATGCAAATCACCTATGGATCCATAGATATTGAAGAGAATAACAAACGCTCATTAAATTCTCAAGTGAACGTGCAGTGGGATATTTACCCGAGTCAAACTACCCGTTATTTTGCCCATCTACAAAAAGCTGACCCAACGATCATGGATGATTGTAAAGTGATTTATCATGCGTAACGGGCTATATTACCCTAATAAATGACTTATGGATTGGGAGTCAAGACTCAATTATAAATCCCTGCCTCCCCTTTTTTCCCGACGATTGCAAAACCTGATACATAAAAACTAAAAAGAGCTTACAATCCTTAAAAATTACAGAAACTCTTTGAAATTATCTCTCTCTACATTTGTGCATTGTGCATTTCCATTCTACATGTACTCCCTTTTATTAAAACAAAAGTTTGAATTCTCGCTCTCCCTTTATTTAGTAAACCAAAAAGGCAAATAGATCACAACAAAATTAAAATTTTGGAGTTCAAGTACGGAAAAAATTTAAAACAATAACAAATGTAAGTAAAGAAAATTTATTCACACACCACAAATGAACACAAAAGTTTTGTTGTCCAAGTTTGGGAAATTCCACTAGTTCAACCCTAACAACTTGGAATTTTATAAGAAAGATATTTCCTCCACACACGCTTCAAAAATGGATTTGGATGTTTTAAACATGTTAAAGATGCAAATTACCTATGGATCCATAGCTTTTGAAGAGAATAACAAACGCTCATTAAATTCTCAAGTGAACTTGCGGTGGAACATTTACCCGAGTCAAACAAGCCATTATTTTGCCCATCTACAAAAAGCTCACCCAACGATCATGGATGATTGTAAAGTGATTTATCATGCGTAACGGGCTATATTACCCTAATAACTGACGTATGGATAGGGAGTCAAGACACAGTTAAAAATCCTTGCGTCCCGCTTTTTCCCGACGATATCAAAACCTGATATATAAAAACTATGAAGAGCTTACAATCCCTAAAAATTACAAAAAATCTTTGGAATTATCTCTCTCTACATTTGTGCATTGTACATTTTCATTCTACATGTACTCTTTTTTCTTAAAACAAAACTTTGAGTTTTCGCTCCCCTTTCATCCCGTAAACCAAAAAGGAAAATAGCTCACAACAAAATGAAAATTTTGGAGTTCAAGTACGGAAAAAATTTAAAACAATAACAAATGTAAGCAAAGAAAATTTATTCACACACCACAAATGAACACGAAAGTTTTGTTGTGTAAGTTTGGGAAATTCCACTAGTTCAACCAAAACAGCTTGGAATTTTATAAGAAAGAGATTTCCTTCACACATGCTTAAAAAATTGATTTGCATGTTTTAAACATGTTAAAGATGCAAATCACCTATGGATCCAAAGCTTTTGAAGAGAATAACAAACGCTCATTAACTTCTCAAGCGAACGTGCGATCGGATATTAAGCCGAGTCAAACAAGCCATTATTTTGCCCATCTACAAAAATCTGACCCAACAATCATGGATGATTGTAAAGTGATTTATCATGCGTAACGGGCTATATTACCCTAATAAATGACTTATGATTTGGGAGTCAAGACATAGTTAAAAATCCCTGCCTCCCCCTTTTTCCCGACGATTGCAAAACCTAATATATAAAAACTAAGATGAGCTTACAATCCCTAAAAATTACAGAAACTCTTTGGAATTATCTCTATCTACTTTTGTGCATTGTGCATTTCCATTCTACATGTACTCTTTTTTATTAAAACAAAACTTTGAGTTTTCGGTCTCCCTTCATCCTGTAAACCAAAAAGGCAAATAGATCACAACAAAATGAAAATTTTGGAGTTCAACTACGAAAAAAATTTAAAACAATAATAAATGTAAGTAAAGAAAATTTTTTCACACACCACAAATGAACACAAAACTTTTGTTGTCCAAGTTTGGAAAATTCCACTAGTTCAACCCTAACAGCTTGGAATTTTATAAGAAAAAGATTTCCTCCACACATGCTTAAAAAATGGATTTGCATGTTTTAAACACGTTAAAGATGCAAATTACATATGGATCAATAGCTTTTGAAGAGAATAACAAACGCTCATTAAATTCTCAAGTGAACGTGGATGCAAATTACATATGGATCAATAGCTTTTGAAGAGAATAACAAACGCTCATTAAATTCTCAAGTGAACGTGCGATGGGATATTTACCCGAGTCAAACAAGCCATTATTTTGCCCATCTACAATAATCTGACCCAACGATCATGGATGATTGTAAAGTGATTTATCATGTGTAACGGGCTATATTACCCTAAGAAATGACTTATGGATTGGGAGTCAAGACTCAGTTAAAAATCCATGCCTCCCCCTTTTTCCCGACGATTGTAAAACATGATATATCAAAACTAAGAAGAGCTTACAATCCCTAAAAATTACAGAAACCCTTTGGAATTATCTCTCTCTACATTTATGCATTATGCATTTCCATTCTACATGTACTCTTTTTTCTTAAAACAAAACTTTGAGTTTTCGCTCTCCCTCCATCCCGTAAACCAAAAAGGCAAATAGATCACAACAAAATGAAAATTTTAGAGTTCATGTACGGAAAAAATTTAAAACAATAACAAACGTATGTAATGAAAATTTATTCACACAGCACAAATGAAATCAAAAGTTTTGTTGTCCAAGTTTGGGACATTCCACTAGTTCAACCCTAACAGCTTGGAATTTTATAAGAAAGAGATTTCCTCCACACATGCTTAAAAAATGGATTTGCATGTTTTAAACATGTTAAAGATGAAAATCACCAATGGATCCATAGCTTTTGAAGAGAATAACAATCGCTCATTAAATTCTCAAGTTAAAGTGCGGTGGGATATTTACTCGAATCAAACAAGGCATTAATTTTCCCATCTACAAAAAGCTGACCCAACGATCATGGATGATTGTAAAGTGATTTATCATGCGTAACGGGCTATATTACCCTAATAAGTGACTTATGGATTGGGAGTCAAGATAGTTAAAAATCCCTGCCTCCCCCATTTTCCCTACGATTGCAAAAGCTGATATATAAAAACTAAGAAGAGCTTACAATCCCTAAAAATTATAGAAACTCTATGGAATTATCTCGCTCTACATTTGTGCACTGTGTATTTTCATTTTAGATATACAATTTTTTCATAAATCAAAACTTTGAGTTTTCGCTCTCTCTTCATCCCGTAAAGCAAAAAGGCAAATAGATCACAGCAAAATGAAAATTTTAGAGTTCATGTACGGATAAAAATTTAAAACAATAACAAATGTAAGTAAAGAAAATTTATTCACACAACACAAATGAACACAAAAATTTTGTTGTCCATGTTTGGGAAATACCACTAGTTCAACCCTCACAGCTTGGAATTTTATAAGAAAGAGATTTCCTCCACAGATGCTTAAAAAATGGATTTTCATGTTTTAAGCATGTTAAAGATGCAAATCACCTATGGGCCCATAGCTTTTGTAGAGAATAACAAACGTTCATTAAATTCTCAAGTGAACGTGCGATGGGATATTTACCCGAGTCAAACAAGCCATTATTTTGCCCATCTACAATAATCTGACCCAACGATCATGGATGATTGTAAAGTGATTTATCATGTGTAATAGGCTATATTACCCTAATAAATGACTTATGGATTGGGAGTCAAGACACAATTAAAAATCCCTGCCTCCCCCTTTTTCTCGACGATTACAAAACCTGATATATAAAAACTAAGAAGAGCTTACAATCCCTAAAAATTATAGAAACTCTTTGGAATTATCTTGCTATACATTAGTGAACTGTGCATTTTCATTTTAGATGTACGCGTTTTTCATAAATCAAAACTTTGTGTTTTCGTTCTCCCTTCAACCTGTCAACCAAAATGGCAAATAGATCACAACAAAATGAAAATTTTAGAGTTCTTGTATGGAAAAAAATTTAAAACAATAACAAATGTAAGTAAAGAAAATTTATTCACACACCACAAATGAACACAAAAGTTTTGTTGTCCAAGTTTGGAAAATTCCACTAGTTCAACCCTAACAGATTGGAATTTTATAAGAAAGAGATTTCCTTCACACATGCTTAAAAAATGGATTTGCATGTTTTAAACATGTTAAAGATGCAAATCACCTATGGATCCAAATCTTTTGAAGTGAATAACAAATGCTCATTAAATTCTCAAGTGAACGTGCGGTGGGATATTTACACGAGTCAAACAAGCCATTATTTTGCCCATCTGCAAAAAGCTTACCCAACGATCATGGATGATTGTCAAGTGATTTATCATGCGTAACGGGCTATATTACCCTAATAAATGACTTATGGATTGGGAGTCAAGACTCAGTTAAAAATCCCTGCCTCCCCCTTTTTCCCGACGATTGCAAAACCTGATATATAAAAACTAAGAAGAGCTTACAATCCCTAAAAATTACAAAAACTCTTTGGAATTATCTCTCTCTACATTTATGCATTGTGCATTTCCATTCTACCTGTACTCTTTTTTCTTAAAACAAAACTTTGAGTTTTCACTCTCCCTTCATCCCGTAAACCAAAAAGGCAAATAGATCACAACAAAATGAAAATTTTGGAGATCAAGTACGGAAAAAATTTAAAACAATAACAAATGTATGTAATGAAAATTTATTCACACAGCACAAATGAAATCAAAAGTTTTGTTGTCCAAGTTTGGGACATTCCACTAGTTCAACCCTAACAGCTTGGAATTTTATAAGAAAGAGATTTCCTCCACACATGCTTAAAAAATGGATTTGCATGTTTTAAACATGTTAAAGATGAAAATCACCAATGGATCCATAGCTTTTGAAGAGAATAACAATCGCTCATTAAATTCTCAAGTTAAAGTGCGGTGGGATATTTACCCGAATCAAACAAGGCATTAATTTTCCCATCTACAAAAAGCTGACCCAACGATCATGGATGATTGTAAAGTGATTTATCATGCGTAACGGGCTATATTACCCTAATAAGTGACTTATGGATTGGGAGTCAAGATAGTTAAAAATCCTTGCCTCCCCCATTTTCCCTACGATTGCAAAAGCTGATATATAAAAACTAAGAAGAGCTTACAATCCCTAAAAATTATAGAAACTCTATGGAATTATCTCGCTCTACATTTGTGCACTGTGTATTTTCATTTTAGATATACAATTTTTTCAAAAATCAAAACTTTGAGTTTTCGCTCTCTCTTCATCCCGTAAAGCAAAAAGGCAAATAGATCACAGCAAAATGAAAATTTTAGAGTTCATGTACGGATAAAAATTTAAAACAATAACAAATGTAAGTAAAGAAAATTTATTCACACAACACAAATGAACACAAAAATTTTGTTGTCCATGTTTGGGAAATACCACTAGTTCAACCCTCACAGCTTGGAATTTTATAAAAAAGAGATTTCCTCCACAGATGCTTAAAAAATGGATTTTCATGTTTTAAGCATGTTAAAGATGCAAATCACCTATGGGCCCATAGCTTTTGTAGAGAATAACAAACGCTCATTAAATTCTCAAGTGAACGTGCGATGGGATATTTACCCGAGTCAAACAAGCCATTATTTTGCCCATCTACAATAATCTGACCCAACGATCATGGATGATTGTAAAGTGATTTATCATGTGTAATAGGCTATATTACCCTAATAAATGACTTATGGATTGGGAGTCAAGACACAATTAAAAATCCCTGCCTCCCCCTTTTTCCCGACGATTACAAAACCTGATATATAAAAACTAAGAAGAGCTTACAATCCCTAAAAATTATAGAAACTCTTTGGAATTATCTTGCTCTACATTAGTGAACTGTGCATTTTCATTTTAGATGTACGCGTTTTTCATAAATCAAAACTTTGTGTTTTCGTTCTCCCTTCAACCTGTCAACCAAAATGGCAAATAGATCACAACAAAATGAAAATTTTAGAGTTCTTGTATGGAAAAAAATTTAAAACAATAACAAATTTAAGTAAAGAAAATTTATTCACACACCACAAATGAACACAAAAGTTTTGTTGTCCAAGTTTGGAAAATTCCACTAGTTCAACCCTAACAGATTGGAATTTTATAAGAAAGAGATTTCCTTCACACATGCTTAAAAAATGGATTTGCATGTTTTAAACATGTTAAAGATGCAAATCACCTATGGATCCAAATCTTTTGAAGTGAATAACAAATGCTCATTAAATTCTCAAGTGAACGTGCGGTGGGATATTTACACGAGTCAAACAAGCCATTATTTTGCCCATCTGCAAAAAGCTGACCCAACGATCATGGATGATTGTAAAGTGATTTATCATGCGTAACGGGCTATATTACCCTAATAAATAACTTATGGATTGGGAGTCAAGACTCAGTTAAAAATCCCTGCCTCCCCCTTTTTCCCGACGATTGTAAAACCTGATATATAAAAACTAAGAAGAGCTTACAATCCCTAAAAATTACAAAAACTCTTTGGAATTATCTCTCTCTACATTTGTGCATTGTGCATTTCCATTCTACCTCTACTCTTTTTTCTTAAAACAAAACTTTGAGTTTTCACTCTCCCTTCATCCCGTAAACCAAAAAGGCAAATAGATCACAACAAAATGAAAATTTTGGAGATCAAGTACGGAAAAAATTTAAAACAATAACAAATGTAAATAAAGAAAATTTATTCACACACCACAAATGAACACAAAAGGTTTGTTGTCCAAGTTTGGGAAATTCCACTAGTTCAACCCTAAAAGCTTGGAATTTTATAAAAAAGATATTTCCTCCACACATGCTTCAAAAATGGATTTGCATGTTTTAAACATGTTAAAGATGCAAATCACCTATGGATCAATAGCTTTTGAAGAGAATAACAAACGCTCAATAAATTCTCAAGTGAACGTGCGGTGGGATATTTACCCGAGTCAAACAAGCCATTATTTTTCCCATCTTCAAAAAGCTAACCCAACGAACATGGATGATTGTAAACTGATTTATCATGTGTAACGGGCTATATTACCCTAATAAATGACTTATGGATTGGGTGTCAAGACTCAGTTAAAAATTCCTGCCTCCCCCTTTTTCCTGACGATTGCAAAACCTGATAAATAAAAACTAAGAAGAGCTTACAATCCCTAAAAATTACAGAAACTCTTTGGAATTATCTCTCTCTACATTTGTGCATTGTGCATTTCCATTCTACATGTACTCTTTTTTCTTAAAACATAACTTTGAGTTTTCGCTCTCCCTTCATCCCGTAAACCAAAAAGGTAAATAGATCACAACAAAATGAAAATTTTGGAGTTCAAGTACGGAAAAAATTTAAAACAATAACAAATGTAAAAAAAGAAAATTTATTCACACACCACAAATGAACACAAAAGTTTTGTTGTCCAAGTTTGGGAAATTCCACTAGTTCAACCCGAACAGCTTTGAATTTTATAAGAAAGAGATTTCCTTCACACAAGCTTAAAAAATTGATTTGCATGTTTTAAACATGTTAAAGATGCAAATCACCTATGGATCCAAAGCTTTTGAAGAGAATTACAAACGCTCATTAACTTCTCAAGTGAACGTGCGGTCGGATATTAAGCCGAGTCAAACAAGCCATTATTTTTCCCATCTACAAAAATCTGACCCAACAATCATGGATGATTGTAAAGTGATTTATCATGCGTAACGGGATATATTACCCTAATAAATGACTTATGGATTGGGAGTCAAGACACAGTTAAAAATCCTTGCTTCCCCCTTTTTCCCGACGATTGCAAAACCTAATATATAAAAACTAAGATGAGCTTACAATCCCTAAAAATTACAGAAACTCTTTGGAAATATCTCTATTTACATTTGTGCATTGTGCATTTCCCTTCTACATGTAAACTTTTTTCTTAAAACAAAACTTTGAGTTTTCGGTCTCCCTTCATCCTGTAAACCATAAAGGCAAATAGATCACAACAAAATGAAAATTTTGGAGTTCAAGTACGGAAAAAATTTAAAACAATAACAAATGTAAGTAAAGAAAATTTATTCACACACCATAAATGAACACAAAAGGTTTGTTGTCCAAGTTTGGGAAATTCCACTAGTTCAACCCTAAAAGCTTGGAATTTTATAAGAAAGATATTTCCTCCACACATGCTTCAAAAATGGATTTGCATGTTTTAAACATGTTAAAGATGCAAATCACCTACGGATCAATAGCTTTTGAAGAGAATAACAAACGCTCAATAAATTCTCAAGTGAACGTGCGGTGGGATATTTACCCGAGTCAAACAAGCCATTATTTTTCCCATCTTCAAAAAGCTGACCCAACGATCATGGATGATTGTAAAGTGATTTATCATACGTAACGGGCTATATTACCCTAATAAATGACTTATGGATTGGGAGTGAAGACTCAGATAAAAATCCCTGCCTCCCCCTTTTTCCTGACGATTGCAAAACCTGATAAATAAAAACTAAGAAGAGCTTACAATCCCTAAAAGTTACAGAAACTCTTTGGAATTATCTCTCCCTACATTTGTGCATTGTGCATTTCCATTCTACATGTACTTTTTTTTCTAGAAACAAAACTTTGAGTTTTCGCTCTCCCATCATCCCGTAAACCAAAAAGGCAAATAGATCACAACAAAATGAAAATTTTAGAGTTCATGTACGGAAATTTTTTTTAAAAAATAACAAATGTAAGTAGAGAAAATTTATTCACACACCACAAATGAACACAAAAGGTTTGTTGTCCAAGTTTGGGAAATTCCACTAGTTCAACCCTAACAGCTTGCAATTTTATAAGAAAGAGATTTCCTCCACACTTGCTTAAAAAATGGATTTGCATGTTTTAAACATGTTAAAGATGCAAATCACCTATGGATCCATAGGTTTTGAAGTGAATAACAAACGCTCAGTAAATTCTCAAGTGAACATGCGGTGGGATATTTCCCCGAGTCAAACAAGCCATTATTTTGCTCATCTTCAAAAAGCTCACCCAACGATCATGGATGATTGTAAAGTGATTTATCATGCGTAACAGGCTATATTACCCTAATAAATGACTTATGGATTGGGAGTCATGACACAGTTAAAAATCCCTGCCTCCCCCTTTTTCCCAACGATTGCAAAATCTGATATATAAAAACTAAGAAAAGCTTACAATCCCTAAAAATTACAGAAACTCTTTGGAATTATCTCTCTCTACATTTGCGCATTGTGCATTTCCATTCTAGATGTACTCTTTTTTCTTAAAAAAAAACTTTGAGTTTTCGCTCTCCCTTCATCCCGTAAACCAAAAAGGCAAATAGATCACAACAAAATGAAAATTTTGGAGTTCAAGTACGGAAAAAATTTAAAACAATAACAAATGTAAATAAAGAAAATTTACTCACACACCACAAATGAACACAAAAGTTTTGTTGTCCAAGTTTGGGAAATTCCACTAGTTCAACCCCAACACCTTGGAATTTTATAGGAAAGAGATTTCCTACACTCATGCTTTAAAAATGGATATGCATGTTTTAAACATGATAAATATGCAAATCACCGATGGATCCATTGCTTTTGAAGAGAATAACAAACGCTCATTAAATTCTCAAGTGAACGTGCTGTGGGATATTTACCCGAGTCGAACAAGCCATTATTTTGCCCATCTACAAAAAGCTGACCCAACGATCATGGATGATTGTAAAGTGATTTATCATTCGTAACGGGCTATATCACCCTAATAAATGACTTATGGATTGGGAGTCAAGACTCAGTTAAAAATCCATGCCTCCCCCTTTTTCCAGACGATTGTAAAACATGATATATAAAAACTAAGAAGAGCTTACAATCCCTAAAAATTACAAAAACTCTTTGGAATTATCTCTCTCTACATTTGTGCATTATGCATTTCCATTCTACATGTAATCTTTTTTCTTAAAACAAAACTTTGAGTTTTCGCTCTCCCTTCATCCCATAAGCCAAAAATGCAAATAGATCACAATAAAATGAAAATTTTAGAGTTCATGTACGGAAAAACATTTAAAACAATAAAAAATGTAAGTAAAGAAAATTTATTCACACACCACAAATGAACACAAAAGTTTTGTTGTCAATGTTTGGGAAATTCCACTAGTTCAACCCTAACAGCTTGGAATTTTATAAGAAAGAGATTTCCTCCACACTTGGTTAAAAAATCTATTTGCATGTTTTAAACATGTTAAAGATGCAAATCACCTATGGATCCATAGCTTTTAAAGTGAATAATAAACGCTCATTAAATTCTCAAGTGAACATGCGGTGGGATATTTACCCGAGTCAAACAAGCCACTATTTTGCCCATCTACAAAAAGCTGACCCAACGATCATGGATGATTGTAAAGTGATTTACCACGCGTAACGGGCAATATTACCCTAATAAATGACTTATGGATTGTGAGTCAAGACTCAGTTAAAAATCCCTGCCTCCCCATTTTTCCTGACGATTGCAAAACCTGATATATAAAAATTTAGAAGAGCTTACAATCCCTAAAAATTACAGAAACTCTTTGGAACTATCTCTCTCTACATTTGTGCATTGTGCATTTCCATTCTACATGTACTCTTTTTTCTTAAGACAAAACTTTGAGGTTTCGCTCTCCGTTCATCTTGTTAAGCAAAAAGGCAAATAAATCACAACAAAATGAAAATTTTGGAGTTCAAGTACGAAAAAAATTTAAAACAATAACAAATATAAGTAAAGAAAATTTATTCACACACCACAAATGAACACAAAAGTTTTGTTGTCCAAGTTTGGGAAATTCCACTAGTTACCCCAAGGGCTTGGAATTTTATAGGCAAGAGATTTCCTCCACACATGCTTTAAAAATGGATATGCATGTTTAAAACATGTTAAAGATGCAAATTACCTATGGATCCAAAACTTTTGAAGAGAATAACAAACGGTCATTAAATTCTCAACTAAACGTGCGGTGGGATATTTACCCAAGTCAAACAAGCCATTATTTTGCCCATCTACAAAAAGGTAACCCAACGGTCATGGATGATTGTAAAGTGATTTATCATGCGTAACGGGCTATATTACCCAAAGAAAAGACTTATGGATTGGGAGTCAAGACTCAGTTCAAAATCCCTCGCTCCCCCTTTTTCCCGACGATTGCAAAACCTGATATTTAAAAACTAAGAAGAGCTTACAATCCCTAAAAATTACCGAAACACTTTGGAATTATCTCGCACTACATTTGTGCGCTGTGCATTAGATGCACACTTTTTTCATAAATCAAAACTTCGAGTTTTCGCTCTCCCTTCATCCCGTAAACCAAAAAGGCAAATAGATCACAACAAAATGAAAATTTTAGAGTTCATGTACGGAAAAAAATTTTAAAAAATAACAAATGTAAGTAAAGAAAATTTATTCAATCACCATAAATTAACACAAAAATTTTGTTGTCCAAGTTTGGGAAATTCCACTAGTTCAACCCTAACAGCTTGGAATTTTATATGAAAGAGATTTCCTCCACACATGCTTAAAAAATGGATTTGCATGTTTCCAACATGTTAAAGATGCAAATCACCTATGGATCCAAAACTTTAGAAGAGAATAACAAACGCTCATTAAATTCTCAAGTGAACTTGCGGTGGGATATTTACCCGAGTCAAACAAGACATTAATTTTCCCATCTACAAAAAGTCGACCCAACGATCATGGATGATTGTAAAGTGATTTATCATTTGTAATGGGCTATATTACCCTAATAAATGACTTATGGCTTGGGAGTCAAGACTCAGTTAAAAATCCCTGCTTCCCCCTTTTTCCCGACGATTGCAAAACCTGATATATAAAAACTAAGAAGAGCTTACAATCCCTAAAAATTACAGAAACTCTTTGGAATTATCTCGCTCTACATTTGTGCACTGTGCATTTCCATTTTAGATCTACACTTTTTTCATAAATCAAAACTTTGAGTTTTCGCTCTCCCTTCATCCCGTAAACCGAAAAGGCAAATAGATCACAACATAATGAAAATTTTAGAGTTCAAGTACGAAAAAAATTTAAAACAAAAACAAATGTAAGTAAATAAAATTTATTCACACACCACAAATGAACACAAAAGTTTTGTTGTCCAAGTTTGGGAAATTCCACTAGTTCAACCCTAACAACTTGGAATTTTATAAGAAAGAGATTTCCTCCACACATGGTTAAAAAATGGATTTGCATGTTTTAAACATGTTAAAGATTCAAATCACCTATGGATCCATAGCCTTTGAAGAGAATAACAAACACTCATTAAATTCTCAAGCAAACGTGCAAAGGGATATTTATCCGAGTCAAACAAGCCATTATTTTGCCCATCTACAAAAAGCTGACCCAATGATAATGTATGATTGTAAAGTGATTTTTCATGCGTAACAGGCTATATTACCCTAACCACTTACTTATGGATTGGGAATCAAGACTCAGTCAAAAATCCCTGCCTCCCCGTTTTTCCCGACGATTGCAAAACTTGATATATAAAAACTAAGAAGAGCTTACAATCCCTAAAAATTACAGAAAATCTTTGGAATTATCTCTCTGTGCATTTGTGCATTGTGCATTTCCATTCTGCATGTAGTCTTTTTTCTTAAAACAAAACTTTGAGTTTTCGCTCTCCCTCCATCCCGTAAACCAAAAAGGCAAATAGATCACAACAAAATGAAAATTTCAAAGTTCAAGTAGAGAAAAAATTTAAAACAATAACAAATGAAAGTAAAGAAAATTTATTCACACACCACAAATGAACATAAAAGTTTTGTTGTCCAAGTTTGGGAAATTCCACAAGTTCAACCCCAACAGCTTGGAATTTTATAGGAAAGAGATTTCCTCCACACATGCTTTAAAAATGGATATGCATGTTTTAAACATGTTAAAGATGCAAATCACCTATCGATCCAAAGCTTTTGAAGAGAATAACAAACGCTCATCAAATTCTCAAGTGAACGTGCGGTGGGATAATTACCCTAGTCAAACAAGCCATTATTTTGCCCATCTACAAAAAGCTGACCCAACGATCATGGATGATTGTAAAGTGATTTATCATGCGTAACGGGCTATATTACGCTAATAACTGACTTATGGATAGGGAGTCAAGACTCAGTTAAAAATCCTTGCCTCCCCATTTTTTCCGACGATTGCAAAACCTAATTTATAAAAACGAAGAAGAGCTTACAATCCCTAAAAATTACAGAAACTCTTTGGAATTATCACTCTCTACATTTGTGCATTGTGCATTTCCATTCTACATGTACTCTTTTTTCTTAAAACAAAACTTTGAGTTTTCGCTCTCCCTTCATCCCGTAAACCAAAAAGGCAAATAGATCACACCAAAATGAAAATTTTGGAGTTCAAGTACGGAATAAATTTAAAACAATAACAAATGTAAGTAAAGAAAATTTATTCACGCACCACAAATGAACACAAAAGTTTTGTTGTCCAAGTTTGGGAAATTCCACTTGAGCAACCCCAACAGCTTGGAATTTTATAGGAAAGAGATTTCCTCCACACATGCTTTAAAAATGAATATGCATATTTTAAACATGTTAAAGATGCAAATCACCTATGGATCCAAAGCTTTTGAAGAGAAAAACAAACGCTCATTAAATTCTCAACTGAACGTGCGGTGGGATATTTACCAGAGTCAAACAAGCCATTATTTTGCCCATCTAAAAAAAGCTGATACAAAGATCATGGAAGATTGTGAAGTGATTTATCATGCGTAACAGGCTATATTACCCTAAGAAATGACTTATAAATTGGGAGTCAAGACTCAGTTAAAAATCCCTGCGTCCCCCCTTTTCCAGACGATTGCAAAACCATATATATAAAAACTAAGAAGAGCTTACAATCCCTAAAAATTATAGAAACTCTTTGGAATTATCTCGCTCTACATTTGTGCACTGTGCATTTTCATTTTAGATGTACATGTTTTTCACCAATCAAAACTTTGAGTTTTTGCTCTCCCTTCATCCCATAAACCTAAAAGGCAAATAGATCACAACAAAATGAAAATTTTAGAGTTCATGTACAGAAGAAAATTTAAAACAATAACAAATGTAAGTAAATAAAATTTATTTACATACAACAAATGAACACAAAAGTTTTGTTGTCCATGTTTGGGAAATTCCACTAGTTCAACCCTAACAACTTGGCATTTTATGAGAAAGAGATTTCCTCCACACAAGCTTAAAAAATGGATTTGCATGTTTTAAACATGTTAAATATGCAAATCACCTATGGATCCATTGCTTTTGAAGAGATTAACAAACGTTCATTAAATTCTCAAGTGAACGTGCGGTGGGATATTTACCCGAGTCAAACAAGCCATTATTTTGCCCATCTACAAAAAGCTGACCCAACAATCATGGATGATTGTAAACTGATTTATCAAGCGTAACGGTCTAAATTACCCTAATAAATGACTTATGGATTGGGAGTCAAGACTCAGTTAAAAATCCCTGCCTCCCCATTTTTCCCGACAATTACAAAACCTAATTTATAAAAACTAAGAAGAGCTTACAATCCCTAAAAATTGCAGAAAATCTTTGGAATTATCTCTCTCTACATTTGTGCATTATGCATTTCAATTCAACATGTACTCTTTTTTCTTAAAACAAAACTTTGAGTTTTCGCTATCCCTTCATCCCGTAAACCAAAAAGGAAAATAGATCATAACAAAATGAAAATTTTGGAGTTCAAGTACGGAAAAAATTTAACGCAATAACAATTGTTAGTAAAGAAAATTTATTCACACAACACAAATGAACACAAAAGTTTTATTGTCGAAGTTTGGGAAATTCCAATAGTTCAACCCCAACAGCTTGGAATTTTAGGAAAAAGATTTCCGCCACGCATGCTTTAAAAATGAATATGCATGTTTTAAACATGTTAAAGATGCAAATCACCTACGGATCCAAAGCTTTTGAAGAGAATAACAAACGCTCATTATATTCTCAAGTGAACGTGCGATGGGATATTTACCCGAATCAAACAAGCCATTATTTTGCCCATCTACAAAAAGCTGACCCAACGATCATGGATGATTGTAAAGTGATTTATCATGTGTAACGGGCTATACTACCCTAATAAATGACTTATGGATTGGGAGTCAAGACTAAGTTAAAAATCCCTGCCTCCCCCTTTTTCCCGACGATTGCAAAACCTGATATATAAAAAATAAGAAGAGCTTACAATCCCTAAAAATTACAGAAACTCTTTGGAATTATCTCACTCTACATTTGTGCACTATGCATTTCCATTTTAGATGTACACTTTTTTCATAACTCAAAACTTTGAGTTTTCACTCTCCATTCATCCCGTAAACAAAAAACGCAAATAGATCACAACAAAATGAAAATTTTGGAGTTCAAGTACGGAAAAAATTTAAAACAATAACAAATGTAAGAAAAGGAAATTTATTCACAGACGACAAATGAACACAAAATTTTTGTTGTCCAAGTTTGGGAAATTCCACTCGTTCAACCCTAACAGATTGGAATTTTATAAGAAAGAGATTTCCTCCCCACATGCTCAAAAAATTGATTTTCATGTTTTAAACATGTTAAAGATGCAAATCACCTATGGATCCATAGGTTTTGAAGAGAATAACAAACGCTTATTAAATTCTCAAGTGAACGTGCGGTGGGATATTTACCCGAGTCAAACAAGCCATTATTTTGCCCATCTACAAAAAGCTGACCCAACAATCATGGATGATTGTAAAGTGATTTATCTTGTGTCACGGGCTATATTACCCTAATAAATGACTTATACATTGGGAGTCAAGACTCAGTTAAAAATCACTGCCTCCCCATTTTTCCCGACGATTACAAAACCTGATTTATAAAAACTAAGAAGAGCTTACAATCCCTAAAAATTACAGAACATCTTTGTAATTATCTCTCTCTACATTTGTGCATTATGCATTTCCATTCTACATGTACTCTTTTTTCTTAAAACAAAACTTTGAGTTTTCGCTCTACCTTCATCCCGTAAACCAAAAAGGCAAATAGATCACAACAAAATGAAAATTTTGGAGTTCAAGTACGGAAAAAATTTAAAACAATAACAAATGTATGTAAAGAAAATTTATTCACACACCACAAATGAACACAAAAGTTTTGTTGTCCAAGTTTGGGAAATTCCACTAGAGCAACCCCAACAGCTTGGAATTTTATAGGAAAGAGATTTCCTCCACACATGCTTCAAAAATGGATATGCATGTTTTAAACATGTTAAATATGCAAATCACCTATGGATCCAAAGCTTTTGAAGAGAAAAACAAACGCTCATTAAATTCTCAACTGAACATGCGGTGGGATATTTACCCGAGTCAAAAAAGCCATTATTTTGCCCATCTACAAAAAGCTGACCCAACGATCATGGATGATTGTAAAGTGATTTATCATGCGTAACAGGCTATATTACCCTAAGAAATGACTTATAAATTGGGAGTCAAGACTCAGTTAAAAATCCCTGCGTCCCCCCTTTTCCAGACGATTGCAAAACCATATATATAAAAACTAAGAAGAGCTTACAATCCTTAAAAATTATAGAAACTCTTTGGAATTATCTCGCTCTACATTTGTGCACTGTGCATTTTCATTTTAGATGTACAGGTTTTTTACCAATCAAAACTTTGAGTTTTCGCTCTCCCTTCATCCCGTAAACCTAAAAGACAAATAGATCACAACAAAATGAAGATTTTAGAGTTCATGTACAGAAAAAAATTTAAAACAATAACAAATGTAAGTAAAGAAAATTTATTCACACACAACAAATGAACACAAAAGTTTTGTTGTCCATGTTTGGGAAATTCCACTAGTTCAACCCTAACAACTTGGCATTTTATGAGAAAGAGATTTCCTCCACACATGCTTAAAAAATGGATTTGCATGTTTTAAACATGTTAAAGATGCAAATCACCTATGGATCAATTGATTTTGAAGAGATTAATAATGCTCATTAAATTCTCAAGTGAACGTGCGGTGAGATATTTACCCGAGTCGTACAAGCCATTATTTTGCCCATCTACAAAAAGCTGACCAAACGATCATGGATGATTGTAAAGTGATTTATCATCCGTAACGGGCTATATTACCCTAAGAAATGACTTATGGATTGGGAGTCAAGACTCAGTTAAAAATCCCTGCGTCCCCCCATTTCCCGACGATTGTAAAACCTGATACATAAAAACTAAGAAGAGCTTACAATCCCTAAAAATTACAGAAACTCTTTGGCATTATCTCACTCTAAATTTGTGCACTGCGCATTTCCATTTTAGATATACACATTTTTCATAAATCAAAACTTTGAGTTTACGCTCTCCCTTCATCCAGTGAACCAAAAAGGCGACTAGATCACAATAAAATGAAAATTTTGGAGTTAAAGTACGGAAAAAATTTAAAACAATAACAAATGTAAGTAAATAAAATTTATTCACACACCACAAATGAATACAAAAGTTTTGTTGTCCAAGTTTGGGAAATTCCACTAGTTCAACCCTAACTGCTTGGAATTTTATAAGAAAGAGATTACCTCCACACATGCTTAAAAAATGGATTTGCATGTTTTAAACATGTTAAAGATGCAAATCACCCATGGATCCATAGCTTTTGAAAAGAATAAGAAATGCTCAGTAAATTCTCAAGTGAACGTGCGGTGGGATACTTACCCGAGTCAAACAAGCCATTATTTTGCCCATCTACAAAAAGCTGACCCAACGATCATAGATGATTGTAAAGTGATTTATCTTGCGTAACGGGCTATATTAACCTAATAAATGACTTATAGATTGGGAGTCAAGACTCGGTTAAAAATCCATGCCTCCCCGTTTTTCCCGACGATTGCAAAACCCGATATATAAAAACTAAGAAGAGCTTACAATCCCTAAAATTTACAGAAACTCTTTGGAATTATCTCTCTCTAAATTTGTGCATTGTGCATTTCCATTCTACATGTACACTTTTTTCTTAAAATAAAACTTTGAGTTTTCACTCTCCCTTCATCCCGTAAAGCAAAAAGGCAAATAGATCACAACAAAATGAAAATTTTGGAGTTCAAGTACGGAAAAAATTTAAAACAATAACAAGTGTAAGTAAAGAAAATTTATTCACACACCACAAATGAACACAAAAGTTTTGTTATCCAAGTTTGGGAAATTCCACTAGTGCAAGCCCAACAGCTTGGAATTTTATAGGAAAGAGATTTCCTCCACACATGCTTTAAAAATGGATATGCATGTTTTAAGCATGTTAAAGATGCAAATCACCTATGCATCCATAGCTTTTGAAAAGAATAACTAACGCTCAATAAATTCTCAACTGAACGTGCGGTGGGATATTTACTAGAGTCAAACAAGCCGTTATTTTGCCCTTCTACAAAAAGTTGACCCAACGATCATGGATGATTGTAAAGTGATTTATCATGCGTAACGGGCTATATTACCCTAAGAATTGACTTATGGATTGGGAGTCAAGACTCAGTTAAAAATCGCTGCGTCCCCCCTTTTTCCCGACGATTACAAAACCTGATATAGAAAAACTAAGAAGAGCTTACAATCCCTAAAAATTACAGAAACACTTTGGAATTATCTCGATATAAATTTGTGCACTACGCATTTCCATTTTAGATATACACTTTTTTCTTAAATCAAAACTTTGAGTTTTCGCTCTCCCTTCATCTAGTGAACCAAAAAGGCAAATAAATCACACCAAAATGAAAATTTTAGAGTTCATGTACGGAAAAAAATTTAAAACAATAACAAATGTAAGTAAAGAAAATTTATTCACACACCTCAAATGAATACAAAAGTTTTGTTGTCAAATTTTGGAAAATTCGACTAGTTCAACCCTAACAGCTTGGAATTTTATAAGAAAGAGATTTCCTCCACACATGCTTAAAAAATTGATTTATATGTTTTAAACATGTTAAAGATGCAAATCACCTATGGATCCATAGCTTTTGAAGAGAATAACAAACGCTCATTAAATTCTCAAGTGAACGTGCGGTGGGATAATACCCGAGTCAAACAAGCCATTATTTTGCCCATCTACAAAAAGCTGACCCAACAATCATGGATGATTGTAAAGTGATTTATCAAGCGTAACAGTCTCTATTACCCTAATAGATGATTTATGGATTGGGAGTCAAGACTCAGTTAAAAGTCCCTGCCTCCCCGTTTTTCCCGACGATTACAAAACCAGATTTATAAAAACTAAGAAGAGCTTACAATCCCTAAAAATTGCAGAAACTCTTTGGAATTATCTCTCTCTACATTTGTGCAGTATGCATTTCAATTCAACATGTACTCTTTTTTCTTAAAACAAAACTTTGAGTTTTCGTTATCCCTTCATCCCGTAAACCAAAAAGGAAAATAGATCACAACAAAATGAAAATTTTAGAGTTCAAGTTCGGAAAAAATTTAACACAATAACAATTGTTAGTAAAGAAAATTTATTCACACACCACAAATGAACACAAGAGTTTTATTGTCGAAGTTTCGGAAATTCCAATAGTTCAACCCCAACAGCTTGGAATTTTAGGAAAGAGATTTCCTCCACACATGCTTAAAAAATTGATTTGCATGTTTTAAACATGTTAAAGTTGCAAATCACCTATGCATCCATAGCTGTTGAAAAGAATAACTAACGCTCATTAAATTCTCAACTGAACGTGCGGTGGGATATTTACCTTGTCAAACAAGCTATTATTTTGCCCATCTACAAAAAGCTGACCCAACGATCATGGATGATTGTAAAGTGATTTATCATGTGTAACGGGCTATACTACCCTAATAAATGACTTATGGATTGGGAGTCAAGACTCAATTAAAAATCCCTGCCTCCCCCTTTTTCCCGACGATTGCAAAACCTGATATATAAAAACTAAGAAGAGCTTACAATCCCTAAAAATTACAGAAACTCTTTGGAATTATCTCGCTCTACATTTGTGCACTATGCATTTCCATTTTAGATGTACACTTTTTTCATAAATCAAAACTTTCAGTTTTCACTCTCCATTCATCGCGTAAACAAAAAAAGCAAATAGATCACAACAATTGGAGTTCAAGTACGGAAAAAATTTAAAACAATAACAAATGTAAGTAAAGGAAATTTATTCACACACGACAAATGAACACAAAAGTTTTGTTGTCCAAGTTTGGGAAATTCCACTCGTTCAACCCTAACAGCTTGGAATTTTATAAGAAAGAGATTTCCTCCCCACATGCTTAAAAAATTGATTTGCATGTTTTAAACATGTTAAAGAAGCAAATCACCTATGGATCCATAGGTTTTGAAGAGAATAACAAATGCTCATTAAATTCTCAAGTGAACGTGCAGTGGGATATTTACCCGAGTCAAACAAGCCATTATTTTGCCCATCTACAAAAAGCAGACCCAACTATCATAGATGATTGTAAAGTGATTTATCTTGTGTAACGGGCTATATTACCCTAATAAATGACTTATAGATTGGGAGTCAAGACTCAGTTAAAAATCCCTGCCACCCCGTCTTTCCCGACGATTACAAAATCTGATTTATAAAAACTAAGAAGAACTTACAATCCCTATAAATTACAGAACATCTTTGGAATTATCTCTCTCTACATTTGTGCATTATGCATTTCCATTCTACATGTACTCTTTTTTCTTAAAACAAAAATTTGAGTTTTCGCTCTCCCTTCATCCCGTAAAGCAAAAAGGCAAATAGATCACAACAAAATGTAAATTTTGGAGTTCAAGTACGGAAAAAATTTAACACAATAACTATTGTTAGTCAAGAAAATTTATTCACACACAACAAATGAACACAAAAGTTTTGTTGTCGAAGACAATAGTTCAACCCCAACAACTTGGAATTTTAGGAAAGAGATTTCCTTCACACATGCTTTAAAAATGGATATGCATGTTTTAAACATGTTAAAGATGCAAATCACCTATGGATCCAAAGCTTTTGAAGAGAATAATAAACGCTCATTAAATTCTCAAGTGAACGTGCGGTGGGATATTTACCCGAGTCAAACAAGTCATTATTTTGCCCATCTGCAAAATGCTGACCCAACGATCATGGATGATTGTAAAGTTATTTATCATGTGTAGCGGTCTATATTACCCTAATAAATGACTTATGGATTGGGAATCAAGACTCAGTTAAAAATTTCATCCTCCCAGTTTTTCCCGACGATTGCAAAACCTGATATATAAAAACTAAGAACAACTTATAATCCCTAAAAATTACTGAAACTCTTTGGAATTATCTCGCTCTACATTTGTGCACTGTGCATTTCCATTTTAGATGTACACTTTTTCCATAAATCAAAACTTTGAGTTTTCGCACTCCTTCATCCAGTAAACCAAAAAGGCAAATAGATCACAACAAAATGAAAATTTTATAGTTCAAGTACGGAAAAAATTTAAAGCAATAACAAATGTAAGTAAAGAAAATTTATTGACACACCACAAATGAACACAAAAGTTTTGTAGTCCAAGTTTGGGAAATTCCACTAGTTCAACCCTAACAGCTTTGAATTTTATAAGAAAGTGATTTCCTCCACACATGCTTAAAAATGGGATTTGCATGTTTTAAACATGTTAAAGATGCAAATCACCTTTGGATCCATAGCTTTTGAAGAGAATAACAAACACTCATTAAATTCTCAAGCAAACGTGCGGTGGGATATTTACCCGAGTCAAACAAGCCATTATTTTGCCCATCTACAAAAAGCTGACCCAATGATCATGGATGATTGTAAAGTGATTTATCATGCGTTACGGGCTATATTACCCTAATAAATGACTTATGGATTCGGAGTCAAGACACAGTTAAAAATCCCTGCCTCCCCGTTTTTCCCGACGATTGCAAAACCTGATATATAAAAACTAAGAAGAGCTTACAATCCCTAAAAATTACAGAAAATCTTTGGAATTATCTCTCTCTACATTTGTGTATTGTGCATTTCCATTCTACATGTACTCTTTTTTCTTAAATCAAAACTTTGAGTTTTCGATCTCCCTTCATCCCGTAAACAAAAAACGCAAATAGATCACTGCAAAACGAAAATTTTAGAGTTCATGTACGGAACGAAATTTAAAACAATAACAAATGTAAGTAAATAAAATTTATTTACACACCACAAATGAAAACAAAAGTTTTGTTGTCCAAGTTTCGGAAATTCCACTAGTTCAACCCTAATTGCTTGGAATTTTATAAGAAAGAGATTTCCTCCACACATGCTTAAAATATGGATTTGCATGTTTTAAACATGTTCAAGATGCAAATCACCTATGGATCCATAGCTTTTGAAGAGAATAACAAACGCTCATTAAATTCTCAAGTGAACGTGCGGTGGGATATTTACCAGAGTCAAACAAGCCATTATTTTGCCCGTCTACAAAAAGCTGACCCAACGATCATGGATGATTGTAAAGTGATTTATCATGTGTAACGGGCTATATTACCCTAAGAAATGACTTAGGGATTGGTAGTCAAGACTCAGTTAAAAATCTCTGCCTCCCCCTTTTTCCTGATGATTGCAAAACCTGATATATAAAAACTAAGAAGAGCTTACAATCCCTAAAAATTACAGAAACGCTTTGGAACTATCTCGCTCTACATTTGTACACAGTGCATTTTCATTTTAGATGTACACTTTTTTCACAACTCAAAACTTTGAGTTTTCACTCTCCCATAATCCCGTAAACCAAAAAGGCAAATAGATCACAACAAAATGAAAATTTTAGAATTCATGTACGGAAATAAATTTAAAACAATAAAAAATGTAAGTAAAGACAATTTATTCACACCCCACAAATGAACACAAAATTTTCGTTGTCCAAGTTTGGGAAATTCCACTAGTTCAACCCTAACAACTTGGAATTTTATAAGAAAGATATTTCCCCGACACATGCTTAAAAAATGGATTTGCATGTTTTAAACATGTTAAAGATGAAAATCACCTTTGGATCCAATGCTTTTGAAGAGATTAACAAACGCTCATTAAATTCTCAAGTGAACGTGCAGTGGGATATTTACCCGAGTCGAACAAGCCATTATTTTGCCCATCTACAAAAAGCTGACCCAACGATCATGGATGATTGTAAAGTTATTTATCATGCATAACGGGCTATATTACCCTAATAAATGACTTATGGATTGGGAGTCAAGACTCATTTAAAAATCCTTCCCTCCCCCTTTTTCCCGATGATTGCAACACCTGATATATAAAAACTAAGAAGAACTTACAATCCCTAAAAATTGAAGAAACTCTTTGGAAATATCGCGCTCTACATTTGTGCACTGTGCATTTTAATTTTAGATGTACACTGTTTTCATAAATCAAAACTTTGAGTTTTCGCTCTGCCTACATCCCGTAAACCAAAAAGTCAAATAGATCACAACAAAATGAAAATTTTAGAGTTCATGTACGGAAAAAAATTTAAAACAATAACAAATGTAAGTAAAGAAAATTTATTCACAGACCATAAATGAACACAAAAGTTTTGTTGTCCAAGTTTGGGAAATTGCACTAGTTCAAACCTAACAGTTTGGAATTTTTTAAGAAAGAGATTTCCTCCACACATGCTTAAAAAATGGATTTGCATGTTTTAAACATGTTAACGATGCAAATCACCTAAGGATCCAAAGGATTTCAAGAGAATAACAAATGCTCATTAAATTCTCAAGTGAACGTGCGGTGGGATATTTACACGAGTCAAACAAGCCATTATTTTGCGCATCTACAAAAAGTGGACCCACCGATCATGGATGATTGTAATGTGATTTATCATGCATAACGAGCTATATTACCCTAATAAATGACTTATGGATTGGGAGTCAAGACTCAGTTAAAAATCCCTGCCTCCCCATTTTTCCTGGCGATTGCGAAACCTAATATATAAAAACTAAGAAGTGCTTACAATCCCTAAAAATTACAGAAACTCTTTTGAATTATCTCTCTCAACATTTGTGCATTGTGCATTTCCGTTCTACATTTACTCTTTTTTCATAAAATAAAACTTTGAGTTTTCTCTCTCCCTTCATCCCGTAAACCAAAAAGGCAAATAGATCACAACAATATGAAAATTTTGGAGTTCAGGTGCTGAAAAAATTTAAAACAATAACAAATTTAAGTAAAGGAAATTTATTCACACAACACAAATGAACACAAAAGTTTTGTTGTCCAAGTTTGGGAAATTCCACTAGTTCAACCCTAGCAGCTTGGAATTTTATAAAAAAGAGATTTCCTCCACACATGATTAAAAAATTGATTTGCATGTTTTAAACATGTTAAAGATGCAAATCACCATAGGTTTTGAAGAGAATAACAAACGCTCATTAAATTCTCAAGTGAACGTGTGGTGGGATATTTACCCAAGTCAAACAAGCCTTTATTTTGCCCATCTACAAAAAGCTGACCCAATGATCATGGATGATTGTAAAGTGATTTTGCTTGCGTAACGGGCTATATTACCCTAATAAATTACTTATAGATTGGGAGTCAAGACTCAGTTAAACATCCCTGCCTCCCCATTTTTCCCGACGATTGCAAAACCTGATATATAAAAACCAAGAAGAGCTTACAAACCCTAAAAATTACAGAAACTCTTTGGAATTATCTCGCTCTATATTTGTGCATTGTGCATTTCTATTTTAGATGTACACATTTTCCATAAATCAAAACTTTGAGTTTTCGCACTCCTTCATCCAGTAAACCAAAAAGGCAAATAGATCACAACAAAATGAAAATTTTTGAGTTCATGTACGGAAAAAATTTAAAGCAATAAGAAATGTAAGTAAAGAAAATTTATTCACACACCACAAATGAATACAAAAGTTTTGTTGTCCAAGTTTGGGAAATTCCACTAGTTCAACCCTAACAGCTTTGAATTTTATAAGAAAGTGATTTCCTCCACACATGCTTAAAAAATGGATTTGCATGTTTTAAACATGTTAAAGATGCAAATCACCTTTGGATCCATAGCTTTTGAAGAGAATAACAAACGCTCATTAAATTTTCAAGCAAACGTGCGGTGGGATATTTACTCGAGTCAAACAAGCCATTATTTTGCCCATCTACAAAAAGCTGACCCAATGATCATGGATGATTGTAAAGTGATTTATCATGCGTTACGGGCTATATTACCCTAATAAATGACTTATGGATTGGGAGTCAAGACTCATTTAAAAATCCTTGCCTCCCCCTTTTTCCCGATGATTGCAACACCTGATATATAAAAACTAAGAAGACCTTACAATCCCTAAAAATTAAAGAAACTCTTTGGAATTATCTCGCTCTACATTTGTGCACTGTGCATTTTAATTTTAGATATACACTGTTTTAATAAATCAAAACTTTGAGTTTTCGCTCTGCCTACATCCCGTAAACCAAAAAGTCAAATAGATCACAACAAAATGAAAATTTTAGAGTTCTTGTACGGAAAAAAATTTAAAACAATAACAAATGTAAGTAAAGAAAATTTATTCACACACCACAAATGAACACAAAAGTTTTGTTGTCCAAGTTTGGGAAATTCCCCTAGTTCAACCCCAACTACTTGGAATTTTATAAGAAAGAGATTTCCTCCACACATGGTTAAAAAATGGATTTGCATGTTTTAAACATGTTAAAGATAGAAATCACTTATGGATCCAAATCTTTTGAAGTGAATAACAAACACTCATTAAATTCTCAAGTGAACGTGCGGTGGGATATTTACCCGAGTCAAACAAGCCATTATTTTGCCCATCTACAAAAAGCTAACCCAACGATCATGGATGATTGTAAAGTGATTTACATGCGTAACGGGCTATATTATCCTAATAAATGACTTATGGATTGCTAGTCAAGACTCAGATAAGAATCCCTGCCTCCCCGTTTTTCCCAACGTTTGCAAAACCTAATTTATAAAAACTAAGAAGATCTTACAATCCCTAAAAATTACAAAAAATCTTTGGAATTATCTCTATCTACATTTGTGCATTGTGCATTTCCATTCTACATGTACTCTTTTTTCTTAAAACAAAACTTTGAGTTTTTGCTCTCCCTTCATTCCGTAAACCAAAAAGGCAAATAGATCACAACAAAATGAAAATTTCGGAGTTCAAGTGCGGAAAAAAATTAAAACAATAACAAATGAAAGTAAAGAAAATTTATTCACACACCACAAATGAACACAAAAGTTTTGTTGTCCAAGTTTGGGAAATACCAGTAGTTCAACCCCAACAGCTTGGAATTTTATAGGAAAGAGATTTCCTCCACACATGCTTTAAAAATGGATATGCATATTTTAAACATGTTAAAGATGCAAATCACCTATGGATCCAAAGCTTTTGAAAAGAATAACAAACGCTCATTAAATTCTCAAGTGAACGTGCGGTGGGATATTTACCCGAGTCAAACAAGCCATTATTTTGCCCATCCACAAAAAGCTGACCCAACGATCATGGATGATTGTAAAGTGATTTAACATGCGTAACGGGCTATATTACCCTAATAAATGACTTATGGATTGGGAGTCAAGACTTAGTTCAAAATCCCTGCCTCCCCGTTTTTCCCAACGATTGCAAAACCTGATATATAAAAACTAAGAAAAGCTTACAATTCCTAAAGATTAAAGAAACTCTTTGGAATTATCTCGCTCTACATTTGTGCACTGTGCATTTTAATTTTAGATGTACACTGTTTTCATAAATAAAAACTTTGAGTTTTCGCTCTGCCTACATCCCTTAAACCAAAAAGTCAAATAGATCACAACAAAATGAAAATTTTGGAGTTCATGTACGGAAAAAAATTTAAAACAATAATAAATGTAAGTAAAGAAAATTTATTCACAGACCATAAATTAACACAAAAGTTTTGTTGTCCAAGTTTGGGAAATTGCACTAGTTCAAACCTAACAGTTTGGAATTTTTTAAGAAAGAGATGTCCTCCACACATGCTTAAAAAATGGATTTGCATGTTTTAAACATGTTAAAGATGCAAATCACCTAAGGATCCAAAGGTTTTGAAGTGAATAACAAACGCTCATTAAATTCTCAAGTGAACGTGCGGTGGGATATTTACACGAGTCAAACAAGCCATTATTTTGCGCATCTACAAAAAGCTGACCCAACGATCATGGATGATTGTAAAGTGATTTAACATGCATAACGGGATATATTACCCTAATAAATGACTTATGGATTGGGAGTCAAGACTCAGTTAAAAATCCCTGCCTCCCCGTTTTTCCCGACGATTGCAAAACCTGATATATAAAAACAAAGAAGAGTTTACAATCCCTAAAAATTATAGAAACTCTTTGGAATTATCTCTCTCTACATTTGTGCATTGTGCATTTCCATTCTACATGTACTCTTTTTTCTTAAAAAAAGACTTCGAGTTTTCACTCTCCCTTCATCCCGTAAAGCAAAAAGGCAAATAGATCACAACAAAATGAAAATTTTGGAGTTCAAGTACGGAAAAAATTTAAAACAATAACAAGTATAAGTAAAGAAAATTTATTCACACACCACAAATGAACACAAAAGTTTTGTTGTCCAGGTTTGGGAAATTCCACTAGTGCAAGCCCTACAGCTTGGAATTTTATAGGAAAGAGATTTCCTCCACACATGCTTTAAAAATGGATATGCACGTTTTAAACATGTTAAATATGCAAATGACCTATGCATCCATAGCTTTTGAAGAGAATAACTAACACTCATTAAATTCTCAACTGAACGTGCGGTGGGATATTTACCAGAGTCAAACAAGCCATTATTTTTCCCATCTACAAAAAGCTTACCCAACGATCATGGATGATTGTAAAGTGATTTATCATGCGTAACGGGCTATATTACCCTAAGAAATGACTTATGGATTGGGAGTCAAGACTCAGTTAAAAATCCCTGCGTCCCCCTTTTTCCCGACGATTGCAAAACCTGATATATAAAAACTAAGAAGAGCTTACAATCCCTAAAAATTACAGAAACTCTTTGGAATTATCTCGCTCTACATTTGTGCACTGTGCATTTTCATTTTTGATGTACACTTTTTTCATAAATTAAAACTTTGAGTTTTCGCTCTCCCTTCATCCCGTAAACCAAAAAGGCAAATAGATTACAACAAAATGAAAGTTTTAGAGTTCATGTACGGAAAAAAATTTAAAAAAATAACAAATGTAAGTAAAGAAAATTTATTCACACCACAAATGAAAAAAAAAAGTTTTGTTGTCCAAATTTGGGAAATTCCACTAGTTCAACCCTAACAGTTTGGAGTTTTAAAAGAAAGAGATTTCCTCCACACATGCTTAAAAAATGGATTTGCATGTTTTAAAAATGTTAAAGATGCAAATCACCCACGGATCCAAAGCTTTTGATGAGAATAACAAACACTCATTAAATTCTCAAGTGAACGTGCGGTGGGATTTACCCGAGTCAAACAAGCCATTATTTTGCCCATCTACAAAAAGCTGACCCAATGGTCATGGATGATTGTAAAGTGATTTATCATGCGTACGGCCTTTATTACCCTAATAAATGACTGATGGATTGGGAGTCAAGACTCAGTTAAAAATCCCTGCCTCCCCCTCTTTCCCGATGATTGCAAAACCTGATATATAAAAACTAAGAAGAGCTTACAATCCCTAAAAATTACAAAAACTCTTTGAATTATATAGCTCTACATTTGTGCACTGTGCATTTTCATTTTAGATATACACTTTTTTCATAGATCAAAACTTTGAGTTTTCGCTCTCCCTTCATCCCGTAAACCAAAAAGGCAAATAGATCACAACAAAATGAAAATTTTAGAGTTCATGTACGGAAAAAAATTTAAAACAATAACAAATGTAAGTAAAGAAAATTTATTCACACACCAAAAATGAACAAAAAAGTTTGGTTGTCCAAGTTTGGGAAATTCCACTAGTTCAACCCTAACAGGTTGGAACTTTATAAGAAAGAGATTTCCTCCACACATGCGTAAAAAATGGATTTGCATGTTTTAAACATGTTATTGATGCAAATCACCCATGGATCCATAGCTTTTGAAGAGAATAACAAACGCTCAGTAAATTCTCAAGTGAACGTGCGGTGGGATATTTACCAGAGTCAAACAAGCCAATATTTTGCCCATCTACAAAAAGCTGACCCAATGATCATGGATGATTCTAAAGTGATTTATCATGCGTAACGGGCTATATTACCCTAAGAAATGACTGATGGATTCAGAGTCAAGACTCTGTTAAAAATCCCTGCCTCCCCGCTTTTCCCGACGATTGCAAAACTTGATATATAAAAACTAAGTAGAGCTTACAATCCCCAAAAATTACAGAAACTCTTTGGAATTATCTCTCTCTACAGTTGTGCATTGTGCATTTCCATTCTACCTGTACTCTTTTTTCTTAAAACAAATTTGAGTTTTCGCTCAACCTTCATCCCGTAAACCAAAAAGGCAAATAGATCACAACAAAATGAAAATTTCGGAGTTCAAGTACGAAAAAAATGTAAAACAATAACAAGTGTAAGTAAAGAAAATTTTTTCACACACCACAAATGAACACAAAAGTTTTGTTGTCCAAGTTTGGGAAATTCCACTACCGCAACCCCAACAACTTGGAATTTTATAGGAAAGAGATGTCCTCCACACAAGCTTTAAAAATGGATATGCATGTTTTAAAAATGTTAAAGATGCAAATCACCTACGGATCCAACGCTTTTGAAGAGAATTACAAACGCTCATTAAATTCTCAACTGAACGTGCGGTGGGATATGTACCAGAGTCACACAAGACATTATTTTGCCCATCTACAAAAAGTTTACCCAACGATCATGGATGATTGTAAAGTGATTTATCATGCGTAACGGGCTATATTACCCTAAGAAATGACTTATGGATTGGGAGTTAAGACTCAGTTAAAAATCCATGCGTCCCCATTTTTCCTGACGATTGCAAAACCTGATATATAAAAACTAAGAAGAGCTTACAATCCCTAAAAATTACAGAAACTCTTTGGAATTATCTCTCTCTACGTTTGTGCATTGTGCATTTCTATTCTACATGTACTCTTTTTTCTTCAAACCAAACTTTGAGTTTTCGCTCTCCCTTATCCCGTAAACCAAAAAGGCAAATAGATCACAACAAAATAACAATTTTAGAGTTCAAGTACGGAAAAAATTTAAAACAATAACAAATGTAAGTAAAAAAAATTTATTCACACACCTCAAATGAACACAAAAGTTTTGTTGTCCAAGTTTGGGAAATTCCACTAGTTCAACACTAAAAGCTTGGAATTTTATAAGAAAGAGATTACCTCCACACATGCTTAAAAAATGGATTTGCATGTTTTAAACAAGTTAAAGATGCAAATCACCTATGGATCCATAGCTTTTGAAGAGAATAACAAACGCTCCTTAAATTCTCAACTGAACGTGCGGTGGGATATTTACCCGAGTCAAACAAGCCATTATTTTGCCCACCTACAAAAAGCTGACCCAACGATCATGGATGATTGTAAAGTGATTTAACATGCGTGACGGGCTATATTACCCTAATAAATGACTTATGGATTGGGAGTCAAGACTCAGTTAAAAATCCCTGCCTCCCCGTTTTTCCCGACGATTGCAAAACTTGATATATAAAAACTAAGAAGAGCTTACAATCCCTAAAAATTACAGATACTCTTTGGAATTATCTTTCTCTATATTTGTGCATTGTGCATTTCCATTCTACATGTACTCTTTTTTCTTAAAAAGTAACTTTGAGTTTTGACTCTCCCTTCATCCCGTAAACCAAAATGGCAAATAGATCACAACAAAATGAAACTTTTGGAGTTCATGTACGGAAAAATTTTAAACAATAACAAGTGTAAGTAAAGAAAATTTATTCACACACCACAAATAAACACAAAAGTTTTGCCGTCCGAGTTTGAGAGATTCAACTAGTGCAAGCCCAACAGCTTGGAATTTTATAGGAAAGAGATTTCCTCCACACATGCTTTAAAAATGGATATGCATGTTTTAAACATATTAAAGATGCAAATAACCTATGGATCCATAGCTTTTGAAGAGAATAACTAATGCTCATTAAATTCTCTAGTGAACATGCGGTGGGATATTTACCAGAGTCAAACAAGCCATTATTTTGCCCATCTAAAAAAATCTGACCCAACGATCATGGATGATTGTAAAGTGATTTAGCATGCTAAACGGGCTATATTACCCTAAGAAATGACTTATGGATAGGGAGTCAAGACTCAGTTAAAAATCCCTGCGTCCCCCTTTTTCCCGACAATTGCAAAACCTAATATATAAAAACTAAGAAGAGCTTACAATCCCTAAAAATTACAGAAACTCTTTGGAATTATCTCTGTCTACATTTGTGCACTGTGAATTTTCATTTTAGATGTCCACTTTTTTCATAAATCAAAACTTTGAGTTTTCGCTCTCCCTTCAACCCGTAAACCAAAAAGGCAAATAGATCACAACAAAATGAAAATTTTAGAGTTCATGAACGGAAAAAAATTTAAAACAATAACAAATGTAAGTAAGGAAAATTTATTCACACACCACAAATCAACAAAAAAGTTTTGTTGTCCAAGTTTTGGAAATTCCACTAGTTGAACCCTAACAGCTTGGAATTTTATAAGAAAGAGATTTCCTCCACACATGCTTAAAAAATGGATTTGCATGTTTTAAACATGTTAATGATACAAATCACCCATGGATCCAAAGCTTTCGAAGAGAATAACAAACGCTCCTTAAATTCTCAAGTGAACATGCGGTGGGATATTTACCCGAGTCAAACAAGCCATTATTTTGCCCATCTACAAAAAGCTGACCCAACGATCATGGGTGATTGTTAAGTGATTTATCATGTGTAACGGGCTATATTACCCTAATAAATCTCTTACGGATTGGGAGTCAAGACTCAGTTAAAAATCCCTGCCTCCCCCTTTTTCCCGACGATTGCAAAACCTGATATATAAAATCTAAGAAGAGCTTACAGACCCTAAAAATTACAAAAACTCTTTGGAATTATCTCGTTCTACATTTGTCCACTGTGCATTTCCATTTTAGATGTACAATTTTTTCATAAAACAAAACTTTGAGTTTTCGCTCTCCCTTCTTCCCATAAACCAAAATGGCAAATAGATCACAGCAAAATAAAAATTTTAGAGCTCAAGTACGGAAAAAATTTAAAACAATAACAAATGTAAGTAAAGAAAATTTATTCACACACCACAAATGAACACAAAAGTTTTGTTGTCCAAGTTTGGGAAATTCCCCTAGTTCAACCCCAACTACTTGGAATTTTATAAGAAGGAGATTTCCTCCACACATGCTTAAAAAATGGATTGGCATGTTTTAAACATGTTAAAGATGGAAATCACTTATGGATCCAAAGCTTTTGAAGTGAATAAGAAACACTCATTAAATTCTCAAGTGAACGTGCGGTGGGATATTTACCCGAGTCAAACAAGCCATTATTTTGCCCATCTACAAAAAGCTGACCCAACGATCATGGATGATTGTAATGTGATTTATCATGCATAACGGGCTATATTACCCAAAGAAATGACTTTTGGTTTGGGAGTCAAGACTCAGTTAAAAGTCCCTGCCTCCCCCTTTTTCCCAACGATTGCAAAACCTGATATATAAAAATTAAAACAATAACAAATGAAAGTAAAGAAAATTTATTCACACACCACAAATGAACACAAAAGTTTTGTTGTCCAAGTTTGGGAAACACCAGTAGTTCAACCCCAATAGCTTGGAATTTTATAGGAAAGAGATTTCCTCCACACATGCTTTAAAAATGGATATGCATATTTTAAACATGTTAAAGATGCAAATCACCTATGGATCCAAAGCTTTTGAAGAGAATAACAAACGCTCATTAAATTCTCAAGTGAACGTGCGGTGGGATATTTACCCGAGTCAAACAAGCCATTATTTTGCCCATCCACAAAATGCTGACCCAACGTTCATGGATGATTGTAAAGTGATTTAACATGCGTAACGGGCTATATTACCCTAATAAATGACTTATGGATTGGGAGTCAAGACTTAGTTCAAAATCCCTGCCTCCCCGTTTTTCCCAACGATTGCAAAACCTGATATATAAAAACTAAGAAGAGCTTACAATTCCTAAAAATTACAGAAACCCTTTGGAATTATCTCTCTCTATATTTGTGCATTGTGCATTTCTATTCTACTTGTACTCTTTTTTCTTAAAAAAAAACTTTGAGTTTTCACTCTCCCTCCATCCCGTAAACCAAAAAGGCAAATAGATCACAACAAAATGAAAATTTTGGAGTTCAAGTGCGGAAAAAATTTAAAACAATAACAAATGTAAGTAAAGAAAATTTATTCACACACCACAAATGAACACAAAAGTTTTGTTGTCCAAGTTTGGGAAATTCCACTGGTTCAACCCCAACAGCTTGGAATTCTATAGGAAAGAGATTTCCTCCACACATGCTTAAAAAATTGATTTGCATGTTTTAAACATGTTAAAGATGCAAATCACCTAAGGATCCATAGGTTTTGAAGAGAATCACAAACACTCATTAAATTCTCAAGTGAACGTGCGGTGGGATATTTACTCGAGTCAAACAAGCCATTATTTTGCGCATCTACAAAAAGCTGACCCAACGATCATGGATGATTGTAAAGTGATTTATCATGTATAACGAGCTATATTACCCTAATTAATGACTTATGGATTGGGAGTCAAGACTCAGTTAACAATCCCTGCCTCCCCGTTTTTCCTGACGATTGTGAAACTTGATATATAAAAACTAAGAAGTGCTTACAATCCCTAAAAATTATAGAAACTCTTTTGAATTATCTCTCTCAACATTTGTGCATTGTGCATTTCCATTCTACATGTAATCTTTTTTCAAACAATAAAACTTTGAGTTTCCGCTCTCCCTTCTCCCGTAAACCAAAAAGGCAAAAAGATCACAACAAAATGAAAATTTTAGAGTTCAAGTACGGAAAAAATTTAAAACAATAAAAAATGTAAGTAAAGAAAATTTATTCACACACCACAAATGAACACAAAAGTTTTGTTGTCCAAGTTTGGGAAATTCCACTAGTTCAACCCTAACAGCTTGGAATTTTATAAGAAAGAGATTACCTCCACACATGCTTAAAAAAAGGATTTGCATGTTTTAAACATGTTAAAGATGCAAATCACCCATGGATCCATAGCTTTTGAAAAGAATAACAAATGCTCAGTAAATTCTCAACTGAACGTGCGATGGGATATTTACCCGAGTCAAAAAGGCCATTATTTTGCCCATCTACAAAAAGCTGACCCAACGATTATGGATGATTGTAAAGTGATTTATCATGCATAACGGGATATATTACCCAAATAAAAGACTTATGGATTGGGAGTCAAGACTCAATTAAAAATCCCTGCCTCCCCCTTTTTCCCGACGATTGTAAAACCTGATCTATAAAAACTAAGAAGAGCTTACAATCCCTAAAAATTACAGAAACTCTTTGGAATTTTCTCGCTCTACATTTGTGCCTTGTGCATTTTCATTTTAGATGTACACTTTTTTCATAAAACAAAACTTTGAGTTTTTCGCTCCCCCTTCTTCCCATAAGCCAAAAAGGCAAATAGATCACAACAAAATGAAAATTTTAGAGTTCATCTACGGAAAAAAATTTAAAATAATAACAACTGTAAGTAAAGAAAATTTATTCACACACCACAAATGAACACAAAAGTTTTGTTGTCAGAGTTAGGGAAATTCCACAATGTTCAACCCTAACAGCTTGGAATTTTTAAGAAAGAGATTTCCTCCACAAATGTTTAAAAAATGGATTTGCATGTTTTAAACATGTTTAAGATGCAAATCACCTATGGATCCATAGCTTTTGAAGAGAATCACAAACGCCCATTAAATTCTCAACTAAACGTGCGGTGGGATATTTACCCGAGTCAAACAAGCCATTATTTTGCCCATCTACAAAAAGCTGACCCAACGATCATGGATGATTGTAAAGTAATTTAAAATGTGTAACAGGCTATATTACTCTAATAATTGACTTATGGATTGGGAGTCAAGATTCAGTTAAAAATCCCTGCCTCACCCTTTTTCCCGACGATTGCAAAACCTGATATATAAAAACTAAGAAGAACTTACAATCCCTAAAAATTACAGAAACACTTTGTAATTATCTCGCTCTACATTTGTGCACTGTGCATTTTCATTTTAGATGTACACTTTTTTCATCAATCAAAACTTTGAGTTTTCGCTCTCCCTTCATCCCGTAAACCAAAAAGGCAAATAGATCACAACAAAATGAAAATTTTGGAGTTCAAGTACAGAAAAAATTTAAAAGAATAACAAATGTAAGTAAAAAAAATTTATTCAGACACCACAAATGAACACAAAAGTTTGTTGTCCAAGTTTGGGAAATTCCACTAGTTCAACCCCAACTGCTTGGAATTTTATAGGAAACAGATTCCCTCCACACATACTTTCAAAATGGATATGCATGTTTTAAACATGTTAAAGATGCAAATCACCTATGGATCCAAAGCTTTTGAAGAGAATAACAAACGCTCATTAAATTCACAATTGACGGTGCGGTGGGATATTTACCCGAGTCAAACAAGCCATTATTTTGCCCATCTACAAAAAGCTGACCCAACGATCATGGATGATTGTAGAGTGATTTATCCTGCGTAACGGGCTATATTACCCTAAGAAATGACTTATGGATTGGGAGACAAGACTCAGTTAAAAATCCCTTTGTGTTTTCGCTCTCCCTTCATCCCGTAAACCAAAGAGACAAATAGATCACAACAAAATGAAAATTTTAGAGTTCATGTACGGAAAAAATTTAAAACAATAACAAATGTAAGTAAAGAAAATTTATTCACACACCACAAATGAACACAAAAGTTTTGTTGCCAAAGTTTGGGAAATTCCACTAGTTCAACCCTAACAGCTTGGAATTTTATAAGAAAGAGATTTTCTCCACACATGCTTAAAAAAATGATTTGCATGTTTTAAACATGTTAAAGATGCAAATCACCTATGGATCCATATCTTTTGAAGTGAATAACAAACGCTCATTAAATTCTCAACTGAACGTGCGATGGGATATTTACCCGAGTCAAAAAGGCCATTATTTTGCCCATTTACAAAAAACTGACCCAACGATCATGGATGATTGTAAAGTGATTTATCATGCATAACGGGCTATATTACCCTAAGAAATGACGTATGGATTAGGAGTCAAGACTCAGTTAAAAATCCCTGCCTCCCCCTTTTTCCCGACGATTGCAAAACCTGATATATAAAAACTAAGAAGAGCTTACAATCCCTAAAAATTACAGAAACTCTTTGGAATTATCTCGCTCTACATTTGTGCATTGTGCATTTTCATTTTAGATGTACACTTTTTTCATAAATCAAAACATTGAGTTTTCACTCTCCCTTCATCCCGTAAACCTAAAAGGCTACAAGATCACAACAAAATGAAAATTTTAGAGTTCATGTACGGAAAAAAATTCAAAACAATAACAAATGTAAGTAAAGAAAATTTATTCACACACCACAAATGAACACAAAAGTTTTGTTGTCCAAGTTTGGGAAATTCCACTAGTTCAACCCTAACAGCTTCTAATTTTATAAGAAAGAGATTTCCTCCACACTTGCATAAAAAATGGATTTGCATGTTTTTTACATGTTAAAGATGGAAATCACCTATGGATCCATAGCTTTTGAAGAGAATAACAAACGCTCATTAAATTCTCAATTGAACGTGCAGTTGGATATTTACCTGAGTCAAACTAGCCATTATTTTGCCCATCTAAAAAATGCTAACCCAACGATCATGGATGATTGTAAAGTGATTTATCATGCGTAATGGGCTACATTACCCTCATAAATGACATTTGTATATGGAGTCAAGACTTATTTTAAAATCCCTGTCTCCCCCTTTTTCCCGACGATTGCAAAACGTGATATATAAAAACTAAGAAGAGCTTACAATCCCTAAAAATTACAGAAACTCTTTGGAATTATCTCGCTCTACATTTGTGCATTGTGAATTTCCATTTTAGATGTACTCTTTTTTCTTAAAACAAAACTTTGAGTTTTCGCTCTCGCTTCATCCCGTAAACCAAAAAGGCAAATAGATCACAACAAAATGAAAATTTTGGAGTTCAAGTACGGAAAAAATTTAAAACAATAACTAATGTAAGTAAATAAAATTTATTCACACACCACAAAAGAACACAAAAGTTTTGTTGTCCATTTTTGGGAAATTCCACTAGTTGACCCCAACAACTTGAAATATTATAGGAAAAAGATTTCCTCCACACTTGCTTTAAAAATGGATATGCAAGTTCTAAACATGTTAAAGATGCAAATCACCTATGGATCCAAAGCTTTCGAAGAGAATAAAAAACGCTTATTAAATTCTCAACTGAACGTGCGGTGGGATATTTACCCGAGTCACACAAGCCATTATTTTGCCCATCTACAAAAAGCTGACCCAACGATCATGGATGATTGTGAAGTGATTTATCATCCGTAACGGGCTATATTACCCTAAGAAATGACTTATGGAGTGGGAGTCAAGACTCTGTTAAAAATCCCTGCCTCCCCCTCTTTCCCGACGATTGTAAAACCTGATATATAAAAACAAGAAGAGCTTACAATCCCTAAAAAATACGGAAACACTTTGGAATTATCTCGCTCTACATTTGTGCATTGTGCATTTCAGTTCCACATGTACTCTTTTTTCTTAAAACAAAACTCTGTGTTTTCGCTCTCCCTTCATCCCGTAAACCAAAAAGGCAAATAGATCACAATAAAATGAAACTTTAGGAGTTCAAGTACGGAAAAAATTTAAAATAATAAAAAATGTAAGTAAAGAAAATTTATTCACACACCACAAATGAACACAAAAGTTTTGTTGTCCAAGTTTGGGAAATTCCACTAGTTCAACCCCAACAGCTTGGAATTTTATAGGAAAGAGATTTCCTCCATACATGCTTTAAAAATGGATATGGATGTTTTAAACATGATAAAGATGCAAATCACCTATGGATCCAAAGCTTTTGAAGAGAATAACAAACGCTCATTAAATTCTCAAGTGAACGTGCGGTGGGATATTTACCCGAGTCAAACAACCCATTATTTTGCCCATCTACAAAAGGCTGACCCAACGATCATGGACGATTGTAAAGTGATTTATCATGCGTAACGGGCTATATTACCCTAAGAAATGACTTATGGATTGGGAGTCAAGACTCAGTTAAAAATCCCTGCCTCCCCCTTTTTCCCGACGATTGATAAACCCGATATATAAAAACTAAGAAGAGCTTACAATGCCTAAAAATTACAGAAACTCTTTGGAATTATCTCGCTCTACATTTGTGCACTGTGCATTTTCATTTTAGATGTACACTTTTTTCATAAATCAAAACATTGAGTTTTCGCTCTCCCTTCATCCCGTAAACAAAAAAGGCTACAAGATCACAACAAAATGAAAATTTTAGAGTTCAAGTGCGGAAAAAATTTAAAACAATAACAAATGTAAGTAAAGAAAATTTATTCACACACCACAAATGAACACAAAAGTTTTGTTGTCCAAGTTTGGGAAATTCCACTGGTTCAACCCCAACAGCTTGGAATTCTATAGGAAAGAGATTTCCTCCACACATGCTTAAAAAATTGATTTGCATGTTTTAAACATGTTAAAGATGCAAATCACCTAAGGATCCATAGGTTTTGAAGAGAATCACAAACACTCATTAAATTCTCAAGTGAACGTGCGGTGGGATATTTACTCGAGTCAAACAAGCCATTATTTTGCGCATCTACAAAAAGCTGACCCAACGATCATGGATGATTGTAAAGTGATTTATCATGTATAACGAGCTATATTACCCTAATTAATGACTTATGGATTGGGAGTCAAGACTCAGTTAACAATCCCTGCCTCCCCGTTTTTCCTGACGATTGTGAAACTTGATATATAAAAACTAAGAAGTGCTTACAATCCCTAAAAATTATAGAAACTCTTTTGAATTATCTCTCTCAACATTTGTGCATTGTGCATTTCCATTCTACATGTAATCTTTTTTCAAACAATAAAACTTTGAGTTTCCGCTCTCCCTTCTCCCGTAAACCAAAAAGGCAAAAAGATCACAACAAAATGAAAATTTTAGAGTTCAAGTACGGAAAAAATTTAAAACAATAAAAAATGTAAGTAAAGAAAATTTATTCACACACCACAAATGAACACAAAAGTTTTGTTGTCCAAGTTTGGGAAATTCCACTAGTTCAACCCTAACAGCTTGGAATTTTATAAGAAAGAGATTACCTCCACACATGCTTAAAAAAAGGATTTGCATGTTTTAAACATGTTAAAGATGCAAATCACCCATGGATCCATAGCTTTTGAAAAGAATAACAAATGCTCAGTAAATTCTCAACTGAACGTGCGATGGGATATTTACCCGAGTCAAAAAGGCCATTATTTTGCCCATCTACAAAAAGCTGACCCAACGATTATGGATGATTGTAAAGTGATTTATCATGCATAACGGGATATATTACCCAAATAAAAGACTTATGGATTGGGAGTCAAGACTCAATTAAAAATCCCTGCCTCCCCCTTTTTCCCGACGATTGTAAAACCTGATCTATAAAAACTAAGAAGAGCTTACAATCCCTAAAAATTACAGAAACTCTTTGGAATTTTCTCGCTCTACATTTGTGCCTTGTGCATTTTCATTTTAGATGTACACTTTTTTCATAAAACAAAACTTTGAGTTTTTCGCTCCCCCTTCTTCCCATAAGCCAAAAAGGCAAATAGATCACAACAAAATGAAAATTTTAGAGTTCATCTACGGAAAAAAATTTAAAATAATAACAACTGTAAGTAAAGAAAATTTATTCACACACCACAAATGAACACAAAAGTTTTGTTGTCAGAGTTAGGGAAATTCCACAATGTTCAACCCTAACAGCTTGGAATTTTTAAGAAAGAGATTTCCTCCACAAATGTTTAAAAAATGGATTTGCATGTTTTAAACATGTTTAAGATGCAAATCACCTATGGATCCATAGCTTTTGAAGAGAATCACAAACGCCCATTAAATTCTCAACTAAACGTGCGGTGGGATATTTACCCGAGTCAAACAAGCCATTATTTTGCCCATCTACAAAAAGCTGACCCAACGATCATGGATGATTGTAAAGTAATTTAAAATGTGTAACAGGCTATATTACTCTAATAATTGACTTATGGATTGGGAGTCAAGATTCAGTTAAAAATCCCTGCCTCACCCTTTTTCCCGACGATTGCAAAACCTGATATATAAAAACTAAGAAGAACTTACAATCCCTAAAAATTACAGAAACACTTTGGAATTATCTCGCTCTACATTTGTGCACTGTGCATTTTCATTTTAGATGTACACTTTTTTCATCAATCAAAACTTTGAGTTTTCGCTCTCCCTTCATCCCGTAAACCAAAAAGGCAAATAGATCACAACAAAATGAAAATTTTGGAGTTCAAGTACAGAAAAAATTTAAAAGAATAACAAATGTAAGTAAAAAAAATTTATTCAGACACCACAAATGAACACAAAAGTTTGTTGTCCAAGTTTGGGAAATTCCACTAGTTCAACCCCAACTGCTTGGAATTTTATAGGAAACAGATTCCCTCCACACATACTTTCAAAATGGATATGCATGTTTTAAACATGTTAAAGATGCAAATCACCTATGGATCCAAAGCTTTTGAAGAGAATAACAAACGCTCATTAAATTCACAATTGACGGTGCGGTGGGATATTTACCCGAGTCAAACAAGCCATTATTTTGCCCATCTACAAAAAGCTGACCCAACGATCATGGATGATTGTAGAGTGATTTATCCTGCGTAACGGGCTATATTACCCTAAGAAATGACTTATGGATTGGGAGACAAGACTCAGTTAAAAATCCCTTTGTGTTTTCGCTCTCCCTTCATCCCGTAAACCAAAGAGACAAATAGATCACAACAAAATGAAAATTTTAGAGTTCATGTACGGAAAAAATTTAAAACAATAACAAATGTAAGTAAAGAAAATTTATTCACACACCACAAATGAACACAAAAGTTTTGTTGCCAAAGTTTGGGAAATTCCACTAGTTCAACCCTAACAGCTTGGAATTTTATAAGAAAGAGATTTTCTCCACACATGCTTAAAAAAATGATTTGCATGTTTTAAACATGTTAAAGATGCAAATCACCTATGGATCCATATCTTTTGAAGTGAATAACAAACGCTCATTAAATTCTCAACTGAACGTGCGATGGGATATTTACCCGAGTCAAAAAGGCCATTATTTTGCCCATTTACAAAAAACTGACCCAACGATCATGGATGATTGTAAAGTGATTTATCATGCATAACGGGCTATATTACCCTAAGAAATGACGTATGGATTAGGAGTCAAGACTCAGTTAAAAATCCCTGCCTCCCCCTTTTTCCCGACGATTGCAAAACCTGATATATAAAAACTAAGAAGAGCTTACAATCCCTAAAAATTACAGAAACTCTTTGGAATTATCTCGCTCTACATTTGTGCATTGTGCATTTTCATTTTAGATGTACACTTTTTTCATAAATCAAAACCTTGAGTTTTCACTCTCCCTTCATCCCGTAAACCTAAAAGGCTACAAGATCACAACAAAATGAAAATTTTAGAGTTCATGTACGGAAAAAAATTCAAAACAATAACAAATGTAAGTAAAGAAAATTTATTCACACACCACAAATGAACACAAAAGTTTTGTTGTCCAAGTTTGGGAAATTCCACTAGTTCAACCCTAACAGCTTCTAATTTTATAAGAAAGAGATTTCCTCCACACTTGCATAAAAAATGGATTTGCATGTTTTTTACATGTTAAAGATGGAAATCACCTATGGATCCATAGCTTTTGAAGAGAATAACAAACGCTCATTAAATTCTCAATTGAACGTGCAGTTGGATATTTACCTGAGTCAAACTAGCCATTATTTTGCCCATCTAAAAAATGCTAACCCAACGATCATGGATGATTGTAAAGTGATTTATCATGCGTAATGGGCTACATTACCCTCATAAATGACATTTGTATATGGAGTCAAGACTTATTTTAAAATCCCTGTCTCCCCCTTTTTCCCGACGATTGCAAAACGTGATATATAAAAACTAAGAAGAGCTTACAATCCCTAAAAATTACAGAAACTCTTTGGAATTATCTCGCTCTACATTTGTGCATTGTGAATTTCCATTTTAGATGTACTCTTTTTTCTTAAAACAAAACTTTGAGTTTTCGCTCTCGCTTCATCCCGTAAACCAAAAAGGCAAATAGATCACAACAAAATGAAAATTTTGGAGTTCAAGTACGGAAAAAATTTAAAACAATAACTAATGTAAGTAAATAAAATTTATTCACACACCACAAAAGAACACAAAAGTTTTGTTGTCCATTTTTGGGAAATTCCACTAGTTGACCCCAACAACTTGAAATATTATAGGAAAAAGATTTCCTCCACACTTGCTTTAAAAATGGATATGCAAGTTCTAAACATGTTAAAGATGCAAATCACCTATGGATCCAAAGCTTTCGAAGAGAATAAAAAACGCTTATTAAATTCTCAACTGAACGTGCGGTGGGATATTTACCCGAGTCACACAAGCCATTATTTTGCCCATCTACAAAAAGCTGACCCAACGATCATGGATGATTGTGAAGTGATTTATCATCCGTAACGGGCTATATTACCCTAAGAAATGACTTATGGAGTGGGAGTCAAGACTCTGTTAAAAATCCCTGCCTCCCCCTCTTTCCCGACGATTGTAAAACCTGATATATAAAAACAAGAAGAGCTTACAATCCCTAAAAAATACGGAAACACTTTGGAATTATCTCGCTCTACATTTGTGCATTGTGCATTTCAGTTCCACATGTACTCTTTTTTCTTAAAACAAAACTCTGTGTTTTCGCTCTCCCTTCATCCCGTAAACCAAAAAGGCAAATAGATCACAATAAAATGAAACTTTAGGAGTTCAAGTACGGAAAAAATTTAAAATAATAAAAAATGTAAGTAAAGAAAATTTATTCACACACCACAAATGAACACAAAAGTTTTGTTGTCCAAGTTTGGGAAATTCCACTAGTTCAACCCCAACAGCTTGGAATTTTATAGGAAAGAGATTTCCTCCATACATGCTTTAAAAATGGATATGGATGTTTTAAACATGATAAAGATGCAAATCACCTATGGATCCAAAGCTTTTGAAGAGAATAACAAACGCTCATTAAATTCTCAAGTGAACGTGCGGTGGGATATTTACCCGAGTCAAACAACCCATTATTTTGCCCATCTACAAAAGGCTGACCCAACGATCATGGACGATTGTAAAGTGATTTATCATGCGTAACGGGCTATATTACCCTAAGAAATGACTTATGGATTGGGAGTCAAGACTCAGTTAAAAATCCCTGCCTCCCCCTTTTTCCCGACGATTGATAAACCCGATATATAAAAATTAAGAAGAGCTTACAATGCCTAAAAATTACAGAAACTCTTTGGAATTATCTCGCTCTACATTTGTGCACTGTGCATTTTCATTTTAGATGTACACTTTTTTCATAAATCAAAACATTGAGTTTTCGCTCTCCCTTCATCCCGTAAACAAAAAAGGCTACAAGATCACAACAAAATGAAAATTTTAGAGTTGATGTACGGAAAAAAATTCAAAACAATAACAAATGTAAGTAAAGAAAATTTATTCACACACCACAAATGAACACAAAAGTTTTGTTGTCCAAGTTTGGGAAATTCCACTAGTTCGACCCTGACAGCTTCTAATTTTATAAGAAAGAGATTTCCTCCACATATGCATAAAAAATGGATTTGCATGTTTTATACATGTTAAAGATGAAAATCACCTATGGATCCATAGCTATTGAAGAGAATAACAAACGCTCATTAAATTCTCAACTGAACATGCAGTTGGATATTTACCTGAGTCAAATTAGCCATTATTTTGCCCATCTAAAAAATGCTGACCCAACGATCATGGATGATTGTAAAGTGATTTATCATGTGTAATGGGCTACATTACCCTAGGAAATGACTTATGGATATGGAGTCAAGACTCATTTAAAAATCCCTGTTTCCCCCTTTTTCCCGACGATTGCTAAACGTGATATATAAAAACTAAGAAGAGATTACAATCCCTAAAAATTACAGAAACTCTTTGGAATTATCTCGCTCTACATTTGTGCACTGTGCATTTCCATTTTAGATGTACTTTTTTTTCTTAAAACAAAACTTTGAGTTTTCGCTCTCCCTTCATCCCGTAAACCAAAAAGGCAAATAGATCACAACAAAATGAAAATTTTCGAGTTCAAGTACGGAAAAAATTTAAAACAATAACTAATGTAAGTAAATAAAATTTATTCACACACCACAAATGAACACAAAAGTTTTGTTGTCCACGTTTGGGAAATTCCACTAGTTGACCCCAACAACTTGGAATTTTATAGGAAAGAGATTTCCTCCACACATGCTTTAAAAAGGGATATGTATGTTTTAAACATGTTAAAGATGCAAATCACCTATGGATCCAAAGCTTTTGAAGAGAATAACAAACGCTCATTAAATTCTCAAGTGAACGTGCGGTGGGATATTTACCCGAGTCAAACAAGCCATTATTTTGCCCATCTACAAAAAGCTGACCCAACGATCATGGACGATTGTAAAGTGATTTACATGCGTAACGGGCTATATTACCCTAAGAAATGACTTATGGATTGGGAGTCAAGACTCAGTTAAAAATCCCTGCCTCTCGCTTTTTCCCAACGATTGTAAAACCTGATATATAAAAACTAAGAAGAGCTTAAAATCCCTAAAAATTACAGAAACTCTATGGAATTATCTCGCTCCACATTTGTGCACTATGCATTTTCATTTTAGATGTACACTTTTTTCATAAATAAAAACTTTGAGTTTTCGCTCTCCCTTCATCCCGTAAACCAAAAAGGCAAATAGATCACAACAAAATGAAAATTTTAGAGTTCATGCACGGAAAAAAATTTAAAACAATAATAAATGTAAGTAAAGAAAATTTATTCACACACCACAAATGAACACAAAAGTTTTGTTGTCAAAGTTTGGGAAATTCCACTAGTTAAACCCTAACAACTTGGAATTTTATAAGGAAGAGATTTCCTCCACACATGCTTAAAAAATGGATTTGCATGTTTTAAACATGTTAAAGATACAAATAACCTATGGATCCATAGCTTTTGAGGAGAATAACAAACGCTCTTTAAATTCTCAACTGAACGTTCGGTGGGATATTTACCCGAGTCAAACAAGCCATTATTTTGCCCCTCCACCAAAAGCTGACCCAACGATCATGGATGATTGTAAAGTGATTTATCATGCGTAACGGGCTATATTACCCTAAGAAATGACTTATGGATTGGGAGTCAAGACTCAGTTAAACATCCCTATGTCCTCCTTTTCCCGACGATTGCAAAACCTGATATATAAAAACTAAGAAGAGTTTACAATCCCTAAAAATTACAGAAACTCTTTGGAATTATCTTGCTCTACATTTGTGCACAGTGCATTTTCATTCTACATGTACACTTTTTTCATAAAACAAAACTTTGAGTTTTTCGCTCCCCCTTCATCCCGTAAACAAAAAAGGAAAATAGATCACAACAAAATGAAAATTTTAGAGTTCATGAACGGAAAAAAATTTAAAACAATAACAAATGTAAGTAAAGAAAATTTATTTACACACCACAAATGAACACAAAAGTTTTTTTGTCCAAGTTTGGGAAATTCCACTAGTTCAACCCTAACAGCTTGGAATTTTAAAGAAAGAGATTTCCTCCACACATGCTTAAAAAATGGATTTGCATGTTTTGAACATGTTAAAGATGCAAATCACCTATGGACCCATAGCTTTTGAAGAGAATAACAAACGCCCATTAAATTCTCAAGTGAACGTGCGGTGGGATATTTAGCCGAGTCAAACAAGCCATTATTTTGCCCATCTACAAAAAGCTGACCCAACGATCATGGTTGATTGTAAAGTGATTTATCATGCATAACGGGCTATATTACCCTAATAAATGACTTATGCATTGGGAGTGAAGACTCGGTTAAAAATCCCTGCCTCCCCCTTTTTCCCTACGATTACAAAACCTGATATATAAAAACTAAGAAGTGCTTAGAATCCCTAAAAATTTCAGAAACGCTTTGGAATTATCTCGCTCTACATTTGTGCACTGTGCATTTTGATTTTTGATGTACACTTTTTTCATAAATGAAAATTTTGAGTTTTTCGCTCTCCCTTCATCCCGTAAACCAAAAAGGCAAATAGATCACAACAAAATGAATAATTTAGAGTTCATGTATGGAAAAAAATTTAAAACAATAACAAATGTAAGTAAAGAAAATTTATTCACACAACACAAACGAGCACAAAAGTTTTGCTGTCCAAGTTTGGGAAATTCCACTAGTTCAACCCTAACGGCTTGGAATTTTATAAGAAAGATATTTCCTCCACACATGCTTAAAAAATGGATTTGCATGTTTTAAACATGTTAAAGATGCAAATCACCTTTGGATCCATTGCTTTTGAAGAGAATAACAAACGCTCATTAAATTCTCAAGGGAACGTGCGGTGGGATATTTACCCAAGTCAAACAAGCCATTAAGTTGCCCATTTAAAAAAAGCTGACCCAACGAACATGGATGATTGTAAAGTGATTTATCATCCGTAACGGCCTATATTACCCAAATAAATGACTTGTGGATTGGGAGTCATGACTCAGTTAAAAATCCCTCCCTCCCCCTTTTTCCCGACGATTGCAAAACCTGATATATAAAAACTAAGAAGAGCTTACAATCCCTAAAAATTACAGAAAGTGTTTGGAATTATCTCTCTCTACATTTTTGCATTGTGTATTTCCATTCTACATGTACTCTTTTTTCTTAAAACAAAACTTTGAGTTTTCGCTCTCCATTAATCCCGTAAACAAAAAAGGCAAATAGTTCACAACAAAATGAAAATTTTGGAGTTCAAATACGGAAAAAAATTAAAGCAATAACAAATGTAAGTAAAGAAAATTTATTCACACACCACAAAGGAACACAAAAGTTTTGTTGTCCAAGTTTGGGTAATTCCACTAGTTGAACCCCAACAGCTTGGAATTTTATAGGAAAGAGATTTCCTCCACACATGCTTTAAAAATGGATATGCATGTTTTAAACATGTTAAAGATGCAAATCACCTATGGATCCAAAGCTTTTGAAGGGAATAACAAACGCTCATTAAATTCTCAAGTGAACGTGCGGTGGAATATTTATCCGAGTCAAACAAGCCATTATTTTGCCCATCTACAAAAAGCTGACCCAACGATCATGGATGATTGTAAAGTGATTTATCATGGGTAACGGGCTATATTTCCCTAAGAAATGACTTATCGATTGGGAGTCAAGACTCAATTAAAAATCCATGCCTCCCCCCTTTTCCCGACTATTGAAAAACCTGATATATAAAAACTAAGAAGAGCTTACAGTCCCTAAAAATTACAGAAACTCTTTAGAATTATCTCGCTCTACATTTGTGCACTGTGCATTTTCATTTTAGATGTACACTTTTATCATAAATCAAAACTTTGAGTTTTCGCTCTCCCCTCATCCCGTAAACCAAAAAGGCGAATAGATCACAACAAAATGAAAATTTTAGAGTTCATGTACGGAAAAAAATTTAAAACAATAAAAAATATAAATAAAGAAAATTTATACACACACCACAAATGAACACAAAAGTTTTGTTGTCCAAGTTAGGGAAATTCGAGTAGTTCAACCCTAACAGCTTGGAATTTTATCAGAAAGAGATTTCCTCCACACATGCTTAAAAAATGGATTTGCATGTTTTAAACATGTTAAAGATGCAAATCACCTATGGATCCAAAGATTTTGAAGAGAATAACAACAGCCCATTACATTCTCAACTAAACGTGCGGTGGGATATTTACCCGTGTCAAACAAGCCATTATTTTGCCCGTCTGCAAAAAGATGACCCAACGATCATGGATGATTGTAAAGTGATTTATCATTCGTAACGGGCTATATTACCCTAATAAAAGAGTTATGCATTGGGAGTGAAGACTCGGTTAAAAATCCCTGCCTCCCCCGTTTTCCCTACGATTCCAAAACCTGATATATAAAAACTAAGAAGTGCTTACAATCCCTAAAAATTACAGAAACTCTTTGAAATTATCTCCCTCTACATTTGTGCACTGTGCATTTTCATTTTAGATGTACACTTTTTTCATAAATCAAAACTTTGAGTTTTCGCTCTCCCTTCATCCCGTAAACTAAAAAGGCCAATAGATCACAACAAAATGAAAATTTTGGAGTTCTAGTACGGAAAAAATTTAAAACAATAACAAATGTAAGTAAAGAAAATTTATTCACACACCACAAATGAACACAAAAGTTTTGTTGTCCAAGTTTGGGAAATTCCACTAGTTCAACCCTAACAGCTTGGAATTTTAAAGAAAGAGATTTCCTCCACACATGCTTAAAAAATGGATTTGCATGTTTTAAACATGTTAAAGATGCAAATAACCTGTGGATCCATAGCTTTTGAAGAGAATAACAAATGCCCATTAAATTCTCAACTAAACGTGTGGTGGGATATTTACCTGAGTCAAACAAGCCATTATTTTGCCCATCAACAAAAAGCTGACCAAACAATCATGGATGATTGTAAAGTGATTTATCATGCGTAACGGTCTATATTACCCCAATAATTGACTTATGGATTGGGAGTCAAGACTCAGTTAAAAATCCCTGCCTCCCCATTTTTCCCGACGATTGCAAAACCTGATATATAAAAACTAAGAAAAGCTTACAATCCCTAAAAAATAAAGAAACTCTTTGGAATTACCTCGCTCTACATTTGTGCACAGTGCATTTTCATTTTAGATGTACGCTTTTTTCATAAAACAAAACTTTGAATTTTTCGCTCCCCCTTCATCCCGTAAACCAAAAAGGCAAATAGATCACAACAAAATGAAAATTTTAGAGTTCATGTACGAAAAAAAATTTAAAACAATAACAAATATTAGTAAAGAAAATTTATTCACACACCACAAATGAACACAAAAATTTTGTTGTCCAAGTTTGGGAAATTCCACTAGTTCAACCCTAACAGCTTCGAATTTTAAAGAAAGAGATTTCCTCCACACATGCTTAAAAAATGGATTTTCATGTTTTAAACATGTTAAAGATGCAAATCACCTATGGATGAAGAGCTTTTGAAGCGAATAACAAACGCCCAATAAATTCTCAACTAAACGTGCAGTGGGATATTTACCCGAGTCAAATAAGCCATTATTTTGCCCATCTAAAAAAAGCTGACCCAACGATCATGGATGATTGTAAAGTGATTTATCATGTGTAACGGGCTATATTACCCAAATAATTGACTTATGTATAGGGAGTCAAGACTCAGTTAAAAATCCCTGCCTCCCCCTTTTTCCCAACGATTGCAAAACCTGATATATAAAAACTAAGAAGAACTTACAATCCCTAAAAATTACAGAAACTCTTTGGAATTATCTCGCTCTACATTTGTGCACTGTGCATTTTCATTTTAGATGTACACTTTTTTCATAAATCAAAACTTTGAGTTTTCACTCTCCCTTCATCCCGTAAACCAAAAAGGCAAATAGATCATAACAAAATGAAAATTTTGGAGTTCAAATACGGAAAAAATTTAAAAAAATAACAAATGTAAGTAAAGAAATTTTATTCACACACCAGAAATGAACAGAAAATTTTTGTTGTCCAAGTTTGGGAAATTCCACTAGTTCAACCCCAACTGCATCGAAGTTTATAGGAAAGAGATTCCCTCCACAGATGCTTTAAAAATGGATATGCATGTTTTAAACATGTTAAAGATGCAAATCACCTATGGATCCAAAGCTTTTGAAGAGAATAGAAAACGCTCATTCAATTCTCAACTGACCGTGCGGTGGGATATTTACCCGAGTCAAACAAGCCATTATTTTGCCCATCTACAAAAAGCTGACCCAACGATCATGGATGATTGTAAAGTGATTTATCATGCGTAACGGGCTATATTACCCTAGGAAATGACTTAACGATTGGGAGTCAAGACTCAGTTAAAAATCACTGCCTCCCCCTTTTTCCCGACTATTGCAAAACCTGATATATAAAAACTTAGAAGAGCTTACAGTCCCTAAAAATTACAGAAACTCTTTAGAATTATCTCGCTCTACATTTGTGCACTGTGCATTTTCATTTTAGATGTACACTTTTATCATAAATCAAAACTTTGAGTTTTCGCTCTCCCTTCATCCCGTAAACCAAAAAGGCGAATAGATCACAACAAAATGAAAATTTTAGAGTTCATGTACGGAAAAAAATTTAAAACAATAAAAAATGTAAATAAAGAAAATTTATTCACACACCACAAATGAACACAAAAGTTTTGTTGTCCAAGTTTGGGAAATTCCTCTAGTTCAACCCTAACAGCTTGGAATTTTATCAGAAAGAGATTTCCTCCACACATGCTTAAAAAATGGATTTGCATGTTTTAAACATGTTAAAGATGCAAATCATCTATGGATCCAAAGCTTTTGAAGAGAATAACAAAAGCCCATTACATTCTCAACTAAACGTGCGGTGGGATATTTACCCGAGTCAAACAAGCCATTATTTTGCCCGTCTGCAAAAAGATGACCCAACGATCATGGATGATTGTAAAGTGATTTATCATTCGTAACGGGCTATATTACCCTAATAAAAGAGTTATGCATTGGGAGTGAAGACTCGGTTAAAAATCCCTGCCTCCCCCGTTTTCCCTACGATTGCAAAACCTGATATTTAAAAACTAAGAAGAGCTTACAATCCCTAAAAATTACAGAAACTCTTTGAAATTATCTCCCTCTACATTTGTGAACTATGCATTTTCATTTTAGATGTACACTTTTTTCATAAATCAAAACTTTGAGTTTTCGCTCTCCCTTCATCCCGTAAACTAAAAAGGCCAATAGATCACAGCAAAATGAAAATTTTGGAGTTCTAGTACGGAAAAAATTTAAAACAATAACAAATGTAAGTAAAGAAAATTTATTCACACACCACAAATGAACACAAAAGTTTTGTTGTCCAAGTTTGGGAAATTCCACTAGTTCAACCCTTACAGCTTGGAATTTTAAAGAAAGAGATTTCCTCCACACATGCTTAAAAATGGATTTGCATGTTTTAAACATGTTAAAGATGCAAATCACCTGTGGATCCATAGCTTTTGAAGAGAATAACAAATGCCCATTAAATTCTCAACTAAACGTGTGGTGGGATATTTACCAGAGTCAAACAAGCCATTATTTTGCCCATCTACAAAAAGCTGACCCAACGATCATAGATGATTGTAAAGTGATTTATCATGCGTAATGGGCTATATTACCCTAATAATTGACTTATGGATTGGGAGTCAAGATTCAGTTAAAAATCCCTGCCTCCCCGTTTTTCCCGACGATTGCAAAACCTGATATATAAAAACCAAGAAGAGCTTACAATCCCTAAAAATTACAGAAACTCTTTGGAATTATCTCGCTCTACATTTGTGCATTGTGTATTTTCATTTTAGATGTACACTTTTTTCATGAAACAAAACTTTGAGTTTTTCGCTCCCCAATCATCTCGTAAACATAAAAGGCAATTACATCACCACAAAATGAAAATTTAAGAGTTCATATATGGAAAAAAATTTAAAACAATAACAAATCTAAGTAAAGAAAATTTATTCACACACCACAAATGAACACAAAAGTTTTGTTGTCCATGTTTGGGAAATTCCACTAGTTCAACCCTAACAGCTTGGAATTTTATAAGAAAGAGATTTCCTCCACACATGCTTAAAAAATGGATTTGCATGTTTTAAACATGTTAAAGATGCAAATCACCTATGGATCCATTGCTTTTGAAGAGAATAACAAATGCTCATTAAATTCTCAACTGAACGTGGTGGGATATTTACCCGAGTCAAACAAGCCATTATTTTGCCCATCAACAAAAAGCTGACCCAACGATCATGGATGATTGTAGAGTGATTTGTCAAGTGTAACGGGATATATTACCCTAATAATTGACTTATGGATTTGGAGTCAAGACTCAGTTAAAAATCCCTGCCTCCCCCCTTTTTCCCGACTATTGCAAAACCTGATATATAAAAACTAAGAAGAGCTTACAATCCCTAAAAATTACAAAAACTCTTAGGAATTATCTCGCTCTATATTTGTTCATAGTGCATTTTCTTTATAGATGTACACTTTTTTCATCAATCGAAACATTGAGTTTTCGCTCTCCCTTCATCCCGTCAACAAAAAAGGCAAATAGAGCACAACAAAATGAACACAAATGAACACAAATGTTTTGTTGTCCATGTTTGGGAAATTCCACTAGTTCAACCCTAACAGCTTGGAATTTTATAAGAAAGAGATTTCCTCCACACATGCTTAAAAAATGGATTTGCATGTTTTAAACATGTTAAAGATGCAAATCACCTATGGATCCATTGCTTTTGAAGAGAATAACAAACGCTCATTAAATTCTCAACTGAACGTGGTGGGATATTTACCCGAGTCAAACAAGCCATTATTTTGCCCATCAACAAAAAGCTGACCCAACGATCATGGATGATTGTAAAGTGATTTATCATGCGTAACGGGTTATATTACCCAAATAAATGACTTATGAAATGGGAGACAAGACTCAGTTAAAAATCCCTGCCTCCACCTTTTTCCCGACGATTGCAAAACCTGATATATAAAAACTAAGAAGAGCTTACAATCCCTAAAAATTACAAAAACTCCTAGGAATTATCTCGCTCTACATTTGTGCATAGTGCATTTTCTTTATAGATGTACACTTTTTTCATCAATCGAAACATTGAGTTTTCGCTCTCCCTTCATCCCGTCAACAAAAAAGGCAAATAGAGCACAACAAAATGAAAATTTTAGAGTTCATGTACGGAAAAAAATTTAAAACAATAACAAATAGAGTAAAAAAAATTAATTCACACACAACAAATGGACACAAAAGTTTTGTTGTCCAAGTTTTGGAAATTCCACTAGTTCAACGCTAACAGCTTGGAATTTTATAAGAAAGTGATTTCCTCCACAAATGCTTAAAAAATGGATTTGCATGTTTTAAACAAGTTAAAGATGCAAATCACCTATGGATCCAACGCTTTTGAAGAGAATAACAAACGCTCATTAAATTCTCAAATGAACGTGCGGTCGGATATTTACCCGAGTCAAACAAGCCATTATTTTGCCTAGCTACAAAAAGTTGACCCAACGATCATGGATGATTGTAAAGTGATTTATCATGCGTAACAGGCTATATTACCCTAATAAATGACTTATGGATTGGGAGTCGAGACTCAGTTAAAAATCCCTGCCTCCCCCTTTTTCCCGACGTTTGCAAAACCTAATATATAAAAACTAAGAAGAGTTTGCCATCCCTAAAAATTACAGAAACTCTTTTGGAATTATCTCGCTTTACATTTGTGCACTGTGCATTTTAATTTTAGATGTACACTTCTTTCATAAATCAAAACGTTGGGTTTTCGCTCACCCTTCATCCCGTAAACCGAAAAGGCAAATAGATCACAACAAAATGAAAATTTTAGACTTCATGTACAGAAAAAAATTTAAAACAATAACAAATGTATGTAAAGAAAATTTATTCACACACCACAAATGAACACAAAATTTTGTTGTCCAAGTTTGGGAAATTCCACTCAACCCTAACAGCTAGGAATTTTATAAGAAAGAGATTTCCTCCACACATGCTTAAAAAATGAATTTGCTTGTTTTAAACAAGCTAAAGATGCAAATAACCTATGCATTCAAAGCTTTTGAAGAGAATAACGAACGCTCATTAAATTCTCAAGTGAACGTGCGGTGGGATAATTACCCAAGTCAAACAAGCCATTATTTTGCCCATCTACAAAAAGTTGACCCAACGATCGTGGATGATAGTAAAGTGATTTATCATGCGTAACGAGATATATTACCCTAATAAATTACTTATGGATTGGGAGTCAAGACTCAGTTAAAAATCCCTGCCTCCCCCTTTTTCCCTGCTATTGCAAAACCGGATATATAAAACTAGGAAGAGCTTACAATCCCTAAAAATTACAAAAACTCTTTGGAATTATATCGCTCTACATTTGTGCACTGTGCATTTCCATTTTAGATGAACAGTTTTTTCTTAAAACAAAACTTTGAGTTTTCGCTCTCCCGTCATCCCGTAAACCAAAAAGGCAAATAGATCACAACAAAATGAAAATTTTAGAGTTCATGTGCGGAAAAAAATTTTAAACAATAACAAATGTAAGTAAAGAAAATTTATTCACACACCACAAATGAACACAAAAGTTTTCTTGTCCAAGTTTGGGAAATTCCACTAGTTCAACCCTAACAACTTGGAATTTTAAAGAAAGAGATTTCCTCCACACATGCTTAAAAACTGGATTTGCATGCTTTGAACATGTTAAAGATGCAAATCACCTATGGATCCATAGCTTTTGAAGAGAATAACAAACGCCCATTAAATTCTCAACTAAACGTGCGGTGGGATATTTACCCGAGTCAAACAAGCCATTTTTTTGCCCATCTACAAAAAGCTGACCCAACGACCATGGATGATTGTAAAGTGATTTATCATGTGTAATGGGCTATATTACCCTAATAATTGACTTATGGATTGGGAGTCAAGACTCAGTTAAAAATCCCTGCCTCCCCCTTTTTCCCAACGATTGCAAAACCTGATATATAAAAACTAAGAAGAGCTTACAATCCCTAAAAATTACAGAAACTCTTTGGAATTATCTCGCTCTACATTTGTGCACTGTGCATTTTCACTTTAGATATACACTTTTTTCATAAATCAAAACTTTGAGTTTTCGCTCTCCCTTCATCCCGTAAACCAAAAAGGCAAATAGATGACAACAAAATAAAAATTTTCGAGTTCAAGTACGGAAAAAATTTAAAACAATAACAAATGTAAGTAAAGAAAATTTATTCACACACCACAAATGAACTTAAAAGTTTTGTTGTCCAAGTTTGGGAAATTCAACTTAAAAGTTTTGTTGTCCAAGTTTGGGAAATTCCACTAGTTCAACCCCAACTGCTTGGAATTTTATAGGAAAGTGATTCCCTCCACACATGCTTTAAAAATGGATATGCATGTTTTAAGCATGTTAAATATTCAAATCACCTATGGATCCAAAGCTTTTGAATAGAATAACAAATGCTCATTAAATTCTCAACTAAACGTGCGGTGGGATATTTACCCGAGTCGAACAAGCCATTATTTTGCCCATCTACAAAAAGCTGACCCAACGATCATGGATGATTGTAAAGTGATTTATCATGCGTAACAGGATATATTAACATAATAAATGACTTATGGATTGGGAGTCAAGACTCAGTTAAAAATCCCTGCCTCCCCCTTTTTCCCGACGATTGCAAAACCTAATATATAAAAACTAAGAAGAGCTTACAATCCCTAAAAATTACAGAAACTCTTTGGAATTATCTCGCTTTACATTTGTACACTATGCATTTTCATTTTAGATGTACACTTTTTTCTTAAATCAAAACTTTGAGTTTTTCGCTCTCCCTTCATCCTGTAAACCAAAAAGCCATATAGATCACAACAAAAAGAAAATTTTAGAGTTCACGTACGGAAAAAAATTTTAAAAAATAACAAATGTATGTAAAGAAAATTTATTCACACACCACAAATTAACACAAAAGTTTTGTTGTCCAAGTTTGGGAAATTCCACAAGTTCAACCCCAACAGCATGGAATTTTATAGGAAAGTGATTTCCTCCACACAAGCTTTAAAAATGGATATGCATGTTTTAAACATGTTAAATATGCAAATCACGTAAGGATCCAAAGCTTTTGAAGAGAATAACAAACGCTCATTAAATTCTCAACTGAACGTGCGGTGGAATATTTACCCGAGTCAAACAAGCCATTATTTTGCCCATCTACAAAAAGCTGACCCAACGATTAGGGATGATTGTGAAGTGACTTATCATGCGCAACGGGCTATATTACCCTAAGAAATCACTTATGGATTGGGAGTTAAGACTCAGTTAAAAATCCCTGCCTCCCCCTTTTTTCCAGACGATTGCAAAACCTGATATATAAAAACTAAGAAGAGCTTAAAATCCCTAAAAATTACAGAAACTCTTTGGAATTATCTTGTTCTACAGTTGTGCACTGTGCATTTTCATTTTAGATGTACACTTTTTTCATAAGTCAAAACTTTGAGTTTTCGCTCTCCCTTCATCCTGCAAACCAAAAAGGCAAATAGATCACAACAAAATGAAAATTTTAGAGTTCATGTACGGAAATATATTTAAAACAATAAAAAATGTAAGTAAAGAAAATTTATTGACACACCACAAATGAACACAAAAGTTTTGATGTCCAAGTTTGGGAAATTCCACTAGTTCAACCCTAACAGCTTGGAATTTTATAAGAAAGAGATTTCCTCCACACATTCTTAAAAAATGGATTTGCATGTTTCAAAACATGTTAAAGATGCAAATCACCTATGGATCCACAACTTTGGAAGAGAATAACAAACGCTCATTAAATTCTCCATTGAACGTGTGGTGGGATATTTACCCGAGTCAAACAAGCCATTATTTTGCCCATCTACAAAAAGCTGACCCAACGATCATGGATGATTGTAAAGTGATTTATCATGCGTAACGGGCTATATTACCCTAATAATTGACTTATGGATAGGGATTCAAGACTCAGTTAAAAATCCCTGCCTCCCCCTTTTTCCCGACGATTGCAAAACCTGATATATAAAAACTAAGAAGAGCTTACAATCCCTAAAAATTGCAGAAATTTTTTTGAATAATCTCTCTCTACATTTGTGCATTGTGCATTTCCATTCTACGTGTACTATTTTTTCTTAAAACAAAACTTTGAGTTTTCGCTCTCCCTTCATCCCGTAAACCAAAAAGGCAAATAGTTCACAACAAAATGAAACTTTTGGAGTTCAAGTAAGGAAAAAATTTTAAACAATAACAAATGTAAGTAAAGAAAATTTGTTCCCACACCACAAATGAACACAAAAGTTTTGTTGTCCAAGTTTGTGAAATTCCACTAGTTCAACCCCTACTGCTTGGAATTTTATAGGAAAGAGATTTCCACCACACATGCTTTAAAAATGGATATGCATGTTTTAAACATGTTAAAGATGCAAATCACCTATGGATCCAAATCTTTTGAAGAGAATAAAAAACGCTCATTAAATTCTCAACTGACCGTGCGGTGGGATATTTACACGAGTCAAACAAGCCATTATTTTGCCCATCTACAAAAACCTGACCCAACGATCCTGGATGATTGTAAAGTGATTTATTGCATAATGGGCTATATTACCCTATGAAATGACTTATGGATTGGGAGACAAGACTCACTTAAAAATCCCTACTTCCCCCTTTTTCCCGACGATTGCAAAACCTGATATATAAAAACTGAGAAGAGCTTACAATCCCTAATAATTACAGAAACTCTTTGGAATTATCTCGCTCTACATTTGTGCACTGTGCATTTTCATTCTACATGTACACATTTTTCATCAATAAAAACTTTGAGTTTTCTCTCCCTTCATCCTGTAAACCAAAAAGGCAAATAGATCACAACAAAATAAAAATTTTAGAGTTCATCTACGGAAAAAAATTTAAAACAATAACAAATGTAAGTAAAGAAAATTTATTCACACACCACAAATGAACACAAAAATTTTGTTGTCAAAGTTTGGGAAATTTCACTAGTTCAACCTAGCAACTATGAATTTTATAAGAAAGAGATTTCCTCCACACATGATTAAAAAAAGGATTTGCATGTTTTAAACATGTTAAAGATGCAAATCACCTATGGATCCATAGCTTTTGAAGAGAATAACAAATGCTCATTAAATTCTCAACAGAACGTGCGGTGGGATATTTACCTGAGTCAAACAAGCCATTATTTTGCCCATCTACAAAAAGCTGACCAACGATCACGGATGATTTTAAATTGAATTTATCATCCATAACGGGCTATATTACCCTAATAAATGACTTATGGATTGGGAGTCAAGACTCAGTTAAAAATCGCTGCCTTCCCCTTTTTCCCGATGATTGCAAAACCTGATATATAAAAACTAAGAAGAGCTTACAATCCATAAAAATTACAAAAACTCTTTGGAATTATCTCGCTCTACATTTGTGCACTGTGCATTTCCATTTTAGATGAACGATTTTTTCTTAAAACAAAACTTTGAGTTTTCGCTCTCGCGTCCACCCGTAAACCAAAAAGGCAAATAGATCACAACAAAATGAAAATGTTAGATTTCATGTACGGAAAAAAATTTAAAACAATAACAAATGTAAGTAAAGAAAATTTATTCACACAACACAAATGAACACAAATGTTTTGTTGTCCAAGTTTGGGAAATTTCACTAGTTCAACCCTAACAGCTTGGAATTTTAGAGAAAGAGATTTCCTCCACACATGCTTAAAAAATGGATTTGCATGTTTTGAACATGTTAAAGATGCAAATCACCTATGGACCCATAGCTTTTGAAGAGAATAACAAACGCCCATTAAATTCTCAACTAAACGTGCGGTGGGATATTTTCCCGAGTCAAACAAGTCATTATTTTGCCCATCTACAAAAAGCTGACCCAACGATCATGGATGATTGTAAAGTGATTTATCATGTGTAACGGGCTATATTACCCTAATAATTGACTTATGGATTGGGAGTCAAGACTCAGTTAAAAATCCCTGCCTCCCCCTTTTTCCCAACGATAGCAAAACCTGATATATAAAAACTAAGAAGAGCTTACAATCCCTAAAAATTACAGAAACTCTTTGGAATTATCTCGCTCTACATTTGTGCACTGTGCATTTTCATTTTAGATATACACTTTTTTCATAAATCAAAACTTTGAGTTTTCACTCTCCCTTCATCCCGTAAACCAAAAAGACAAATAGAACACAACAAAATAAAAATTTCGGAGTTCAAGTACGGAAAAAATTTAAAACAATAACAAAAGTAAGTAAAGAAAATTTATTCACAAACCACAAATGAACTTAAAAGTTTTGTTGTCCAAGTTTGGGAAATTCCACAAGTTCAAAGCCAACTGCTTGGAATTTTATAGGAAAGTGATTCCCCCCACACATGTTTTAAAAATGGATATGCATGTTTTAAACATGTTAAAGATGCAAATCACCTATGGATCAAAAGCTTTTGAAGAGCATAACAAACGCTCATTAAATTCTCAACTGACTGTGCGGTGGGATATTTACCCGAGTCAAACAAGCCATTATTTTGCCCATCAACAAAAAGCTGACCCAATGATCATGGATGATTGTAAAGTGATTTATCATGCGTAACGGGCTATATTACCCTAAGAAATGACTTATGGATTTGGAGTCAAGACTCAGTTAAAAATCCCTGCCTCCCCCTTTTTCCCGACGATTGCAAAACCAGATATGTAAAAACTAAGAAGAGCTTACAATCCCTAAAAATTATAGAAACTCTTTGGAATTATCTTGCTCTACATTTGTGCACTGTGCATTTTCATTTTAGATGTGCACTTTTTTCATAAATCAAAACTTTGTGTTTTCGCTCTCCCTTCATCCCGTAATCCAAAAAGGTAAATTGATCACCACAAAATGAAAATTTTAGATTTCATCTATGGAAAAAAATTTAAAACGATAACAAATGTAAGTAAAGAAAATTTATTCACACACCACAAATGAACACAAAAGTTTTGTTGTCAAAGTATGGGAAATTCCACTAGTTCAACCCTAATAGCTTGGAATTTTAAAAGAAAGAGATTTCCTCCACACATGCTTAAAAAATGGATTTGCATGTTTTAAACATGTTAAAGAGTCAAATCAACTATGGATCTAAAGCTTTTGAAGAGAATAACAAACACTCATTAAATTCTCAACTGAACGTGCGGTCGGAAATTTACCCGAGCCAAACAAGCCATTATTTTGCCCATCTACAAAAAGTTGACGAAACGATCATGGATGATTGTAAAGTGATTTATCATGCGTAACGGGCTATATTACCCTAATAAATGACTTATGGATTGGGAGTCAAGACTCAGTTAAAAATCCTTGCCTCCCCCTTTTTTCGGACGATTGCAAAACCTGATATATAAAAACTAAGAAGTGCTTACAATCCCTAAAAATTACAGAAACTCTTTGGAATTATCTCGCGCTACATTTGTGCACTGTGCATTTTCATTTTAGATATACACTTTTTTCATAAATCAAAACTTTGAGTTTTCGCTCTCCCTTCATCCCGTAAACCAAAAAGGCAAATAGATCACAACAAAATAAAAATTTTCGAGTTCAAGTACGGAAAAATTTTAAAAAAATAACAAATGTACATAAAGAAAATTTATTCACACGCAACAAATGAACACAAAAGTTTTATTGTCCAAGTTTGGGAAATTCCACTAGTTCAACTCCAACTTCTTGGAATTATAGAGGAAAGTGATTCCCTCCACACATGCTTTAAAAATGGATATGCATGTTTTAAACATGTTAAAGATGCAAATCACCTATGGATCCAAAGCTTTTGAAGCGAATAACAAACGCTCATTAAATTCTCAACTGACCGTGTGGTGGGATATTTACCCGAGTCAAACAAGCCATTATTTTTCCCATCTACAAGAAGCTGACCCAACGATCATGGATGATTGTTAATTGATTTATCATGCATAACGGGCTATATTACCCTAAGAAATGACTTATGGATTGGGAGTCAATACACAGTTAAAAATCCCTGCCTCCCCCTTTTTCCCGACGATTGCAAAACCAGATATATAAAAACTAAGAAGAGCTTACAATCCCTAAAAATTACAAAAACTCTTTGGAATTATCTCGCTCTACATTTGTCCATTGTGCATTTCCATTTTAGATGAACGGTTTTTTCTTAAAACAAAACTTTGAGTTTACGCTCTCCCGTCAACCCGTAAACCAAAAAGGCAAATAGATCACAACAAAATGAAAATGTTAGATTTCATGTACGGAAAAAAATTTAAAACAATAACAAATGTAAGTAAAGAAAATTTATTCACACACCACAAATGAAGACAAAAGTTTTTTTGTCCAAGTTTGGGAAATTCCACTAGTTCAACCCTAACAGCTTGGAATTTTAAAGAAAGAGATTTCCTCCACACATGCTTAAAAAATGGATTTGTATGTTTTGAACATGTTAAAGTTGCAAATCACGTAAGGATTCAAAGCTTTTGAAGAGAATAACAAACGCTCATTAAATTCTCAACTGAACGTGCGGTGGAATATTTACCCGAGTCAAACAAGCCATTATTTTGCCAATCTACAAAAAGCTGACCCAACGATTAGGGATGATTGTGAAGTGACTTATCATGCGCAACGGGCTATATTACCCTAAGAAATCACTTATGGATTGGGAGTTAAGACTCAGTTAAAAATCCCTGCCTCCCCCTTTTTTCCAGACGATTGTAAAACCTGATATATAAAAACTAAGAAGAGGTTAAAATCCCTAAAAATTACAGAAACTCTTTGGAATTATCTTGTTCTACATTTTTGCACTGTGCATTTTTATTTTAGATGTACACTTTTTTCATAAGTCAAAACTTCAAGTTTTCGCTCTCCCTTCATCCTGCAAACACAAAAGGCAAATAGATCACAACAAAATGAAAATATTAGAGTTCATGTACGGAAATATATTTAAAACAATAAAAAATGTAAGTAAAGAAAATTTATTGACACACCACAAATGAACACAAAAGTTTTGATGTCCAAGTTTGGGAAATTCCACTAGTTCAACCCTAACAGCTTGGAATTTTATAAGAAAGAGATTTCCTCCACACATTCTTAAAAAATGGATTTGCATGTTTTAAACATGTTAAAGATGCAAATCACCTATGGATCCACAACTTTGGAAGAGAATAACAAACGCTCATTAAATTCTCCATTGAACGTGTGGTGGGATATTTACCCGAGTCAAACAAGCCATTATTTTGCCCATCTACAAAAAGCTGACCCAACGATCATGGATGATTGTAAAGTGATTTATCATGCGTAACGGGCTATATTACCCTAATAATTGACTTATGGATAGGGAGTCAAGACTCAGTTAAAAATCCCTGCCTCCCCCTTTTTCCCGACGATTGCAAAACCTGATATATAAAAACTAAGAAGAGCTTACAATCCCTAAAAATTGCAGAATTTTTTTTGAATAATCTCTCTCTACATTTGTGCATTGTGCATTTCCATTCTACATGTACTCTTTTTTCTTAAAAAAAAACTTTGAGTTTTCGCACTCCCTTCATCCCGTAAACCAAAAAGGCAAATAGTTCACAACAAAATGAAACTTTTGGAGTTCAAGTAAGGAAAAAATTTTAAACAATAACAAATGTAAGTAAAGAAAATTTGTTCCCACACCACAAATGAACACAAAAGTTTTGTTGTCCAAGTTTGGGAAATTCCACTAGTTCAACCCCTACTGCTTGGAATTTTATAGGAAAGAGATTTCCACCACACATGCTTTAAAAATGGATATGCATGTTTTAAACATGTTAAAGATGCAAATCACCTATGGATCCAAATCTTTTGAAGAGAATAACAAACGCTCATTAAATTCTGAACTGACCGTGCGGTGGGATATTTACACGAGTCAAACAAGCCATTATTTTGCCCATCTACAAAAAGCTGACCCAACGATCCTGGATGATTGTAAAGTGATTTATTGCGTAATGGGCTATATTACCCTATGAAATGACTAATGGATTGGGAGTCAAGACTCAGTTAAAAATCCCTACTTCCCCCTTTTTCCCGACGATTGCAAAACCTGATATATAAAAACTAAGAAGAGCTTACAATCCCTAAAAATTACAGAAACTCTTTGGAATTATCTCGCTCTACATTTGTGCACTGTGCATTTTCATTCTACATGTACATTTTTTTCATAAATAAAAACTTTGAGTTTTCTCTCCCTTCATCCTGTAAACCAAAAAGGCAAATAGATCACAACAAAATGAAAATTTTAGAGTTCATCTACGGAAAAAAATTTAAAACAATAACAAATGTAAGTAAAGAAAATTTATTCACACACCACAAATGAACACAAAAATTTTGTTGTCAATGTTTGGGAAATTCCACTAGTTCAACCTAACAACTATGAATTTTATAAGAAAGAGATTTCCTCCACACATGATTAAAAAAAGGATTTGCATGTTTTAAACATGTTAAAGATGCAAATCACCTATGGATCCATAGCTTTTGAAGAGAATAACAAATGCTCATTAAATTCTCAACTGAACGTGCGGTAGGATATTTACCCGAGTCAAACAAGCCATTATTTTGCCCATCTACAAAAAGCTGACCAATGATCATGGATGATTTAAAATTGATTTATCATCCGTAACGGGCTATATTACCCTAATAAATGACTTATGGATTGGGAGTCAAGACTCAGTTAAAAATCCCTGCCTCCCCCTTTTTCCCGATGATTGCAAACCCTGATATATAAAAACTAAGAAGAGCTTACAATCCATAAAAATTACAAAAACTCTTTGGAATTATCTCGCTCTACATTTGTGCACTGTGCATTTCCATTTTAGATGAACGGTTTTTTCTTAAAACAAAACTTTGAGTTTTCGCTCTCCCGTCAACCCGTAAACCAAAAAGGCAAATAGATCACAACAAAATGAAAATGTTAGATTTCATGTACAGAAAAAAATTTAAAACAATAACAAATGTAAGTAAAGAAAATTTATTCACACACCACAAATCAACACAAATGTTTTGTTGTCCAAGTTTGGGAAATTTCACTAGCTCATCCCTAACAGCTTGGAATTTTAAAGAAAGAGATTTCCTCCACACATGCTTAAAAAATGGATTTGCATGTTTTGAACATGTTAAAGATGCAAATCACCTATGGACCCATAGATTTTGAAGAGAATAACAAACGCCCATTAAATTCTCAACTAAACGTGCGGTGGGATATTTTCCCGAGTCAAACAAGTCATTATTTTGCCCATCTACAAAAAGCTGACCCAATGATCATGGATGATTGTAAAGTGATTTATCATGTGTAACGGGCTATATTACCCTAATAATTGACTTATGGATTGGGAGTCAAGACTCAGTTAAAAATCCCTGCCTCCCCCTTTTTCCCAACAATTGCAAAACCTGATATATAAAAACTAAGAAGAGCTTACAATCCCTAAAAATTACAGAAACTCTTTGGAATTATCTCGCTCTACATTTGTGCACTGTGCATTTTCATTTTAGATATACACTTTTTTCATAAATCAAAACTTTGAGTTTTCACTCTCCCTTAATCCCGTAAACCAAAAAGGCAAATAGAACACAACAAAATAAAAATTTCGGAGTTCAAGTACGGAAAAAATTTAAAACAATAAAAAAAGTAAGTAAAGAAAATTTATTCACAAACCACAAATGAACTTAAAAGTTTTGTTGTCCAAGTTTGGGAAATTCCACAAGTTCAACGCCAACTGCTTGGAATTTTATAGGAAAGTGATTCCCTCCACACATGCTTTAAAAATGGATATGCATGTTTTAAACATGTTAAAGATGCAAATCACCTATGGATCAAAAGCTTTTGAAGAGCATAACAAACGCTCACTAAATTCTCAACTGACTGTGCGGTGGGATATTTACCCGAGTCAAACAAGCCATTATTTTGCCCATCAACAAAAAGCTGACCCAATGATCATGGATGATTGTAAAGTGATTTATCATGCGTAACGGGCTATATTACCCTAAGAAATGACTTATGGATTTGGAGTCAAGACTCAGTTAAAAATCCCTGCCCCCCCCCTTTTTCCCAACGATTGCGAAACCAGATATATAAAAACTAAGAAGAGCTTACAATCCCTAAAAATTATTGAAACTCGTTGGAATTATCTTGCTCTACATTTGTGCACTGTGCATTTTCATTTTAGATGTGCACTTTTTTCATAAATCAAAACTTTGTGTTTTCGCTCTCCCTTCATCCCGTAAACCAAAAAGGCAAATAGATCACAACAAAATGAAAATTTTAGATTTCATCTATGGAAAAAAATTTAAAACAATAACAAATGTAAGTAAAGAAAATTTATTCACACACCACAAATGAACACAAAAGTTTTGTTGTCAAAGTATGGGAAATTCCACTAATTCAACCCTAATAGCTTGGAATTTTAAAAGAAAGAGATTTCCTCCACACATGCTTAAAAAATGGATTTGCATGTTTTAAACATGTTAAAGAGTCAAATCAACTATGGATCTAAAGCTTTTGAAGAGAATAACAAACACTCATTAAATTCTCAACTGAACGTGCGGTCGGATATTTACCCGAGCCAAACAAGCCATTATTTTGCCCATCTACAAAAAGTTGACGAAACGATCTTGGATGATTGTAAAGTGATTTATCATGCGTAACGGGCTATATTACCCTAATAAATGACTTATGGATTGGGAGTCAAGACTCAGTTAAAAATCCCTGCCTCCCCCTTTTTCTGGACGATTGCAAAACCTGATATATAAAAACTAAGAAGAGCTTACAATCCCTAAAAATTACAGAAACTCTTTGGAATTATCTCGCTCTACATTTGTGCACTGTGCATTTTCATTTTAGATATACACTTTTTTCATAAATCAAAACTTTGAGTTTTCGCTCTCCCTTCATCCCGTAAACCAGAAAGGCAAATAGATCACAACAAAATAAAAATTTTGGAGTTCAAGTACGGAAAAAATTTAAAAAAATAACAAATGTACATAAATAAAATTTATTCACACACAACTAATGAACACAAAAGTTTTATTGTCCAAGTTTCGGAAATTCCACTAGTTCAACTCCAACTTCTTGGAACTATAGAGGAAAGTGATTCCCTCCACACATGCTTTAAAAATGGATATGCATGTTTTAAACATGTTAAAGATGCAAATCACCTATGGATCCAAAGCTTTTGAAGAGAATAACAAACGCTCATTAAATTCTCAACTGACCGTGTGGTGGGATATTTACCCGAGTCAAACAAGCCATTATTTTTCCCATCTACAAAAAGCTGACCCAACGATCATGGATGATTGTAAATTGATTTATCATGCATAATGGGCTATATTACCCTAAGAAATGACTTATGGATTGGGAGTCAATACACAGTTAAAAATCCCTGCCTCCCCCTTTTTCCCGACGATTGCAAAACCAGATTTATAAAAACTAAGAAGAGCTTACAATCCCTAAAAATTACAAAAACTCTTTGGAATTATCTCGCTCTACATTTGTCCATTGTGCATTTCCATTTTAGATGAACGGTTTTTTCTTGAAACAAAACTTTGAGTTTACGCTCCCCCGTCAACCCGTAAACCAAAAAGGCAAATAGATCACAACAAAATGAAAATGTTAGATTTCATGTACGAAAAAAAATTTTAAAAAATAACAAATGTAAGTAAAGAAAATTTATTCACACACCACAAATGAACACAAAAGTTTTTTTGTCCAAGTTTGGGAAATTCCACTAGTTCAACCCTAACAGCTTGGAATTTTAAAGAAAGAGATTTCCTCCACACATGCTTAAAAAATGGATTTGCATGTTTTGAACATGTTAAAGATGCAAATCTCCTATGGACCCATAGCTTTTGAAGAGAATAACAAACGCCCATTAAATTCTCAACTAAACGTGCGGTGGGATATTTTCCCGAGTCAAACAAGTCATTATTTTGCCCATCTACAAGAAGCTGATCCAACGATCATGGATGATTGTAAAGTGATTTATCATGTGTAACGGGCTATATTACCCTAATAATTAACTTATGGATTGGGAGTCAAGACTCAGTTAAAAATCCCTGCCTCCCCCTTTTTCCCAACGATTGCAAAACCTGATATATAAAAACTAAGAAGAGCTTACAATCCTTAAAAATTACAGAAAATCTTTGGAATTATGTCGCTCTACATTTGTGCACTGTGCATTTTCATTTTAGATATACACTTTTTTCATAAATCAAAACTTTTAGTTTTCACTCTCCCTTCATCCCGTAAACCAAAAAGGCAAATAGAACACAACAAAATAAAAATTTCGGAGTTCAAGTATGAAAAAAATTTAAAACAATAACAAATGTAACTAAAGAAAATTTATTCACAAACCACAAATGAACTTAAAAGTTTTGTTGTCCAAATTTGGGAAATTCCACTAGTTCAACCCCAACTGCTTGGAATTTTATAGGAAAGTGATTCCCTCCACACATGCTTTAAAGATGGATATGCATGTTTTAAACATGTTAAAGATGCAAATCACCTATGGATCCAAAGCTTTTGAAGAGAATAACAAACGCTCATTAAATTCTCAACTGACCGTGCGGTGGGATATTTACCCGAGTCAAACAAGCCTTTATTTTGCCCATCAACAAAAAGCTGACCCAACGATCATGGATGCTTGTAAAGTGATTTATCATGTGTAACGGGCTATATTACCCTAAGATATGACTTACGGATTTGGAGTCAAGACTCAGTTAAAAATCCCTGCCTCCCTCTTTTTCCCGACGATTGCAAAACCAGATATATAAAAACTAAGAAGTGCTTACAATCCCTAAAAATTACAGAAACTCTTTGTAATTATCTCGCTCTACATTTGTGCACTGTGCATTTTCATTTTAGATGTGCACTTTTTTCATAAATCAAAACTTTGTGTTTCCGCTCTCCCTTCATTCCGTAATCCAAAAAGGCAAATAGATCACAACAAAATGAAAATTTTAGAGCTCATTTATGGAAAAAAATTTAAAACAATAACAAATGTAAGTAAAGAAAATTTATTCACACACCACAAATGAACACAAAAGTTTTGTTGTCAAAGTATGGGAAATTCCACTAGTTCAACCCTAACAGCTTGGAATTTTATAAGAAAGAGATTTCCTCCACACATGCTTAAAAAATGGATTTGCATCTTTTAAACATGTTAAAGAGTCAAATCAACTATGGATCCAAACCTTTTGTAGAGAATAACAAACGCTCATTAAATTCTCAACTGAACGTGCGGTCGAATATTTACCCGAGCCAAACAAGCCATTATTTGGCCCATCTACAAAAAGTTGACGCAACGATCATGGATGATTGTAAAGTGATTTATCATGCGTAACGGGCTATATTACCCTAGTAAATGGCTTATGGATTGGGAGTCAAGACTCAGTTAAAAATCCCTGCCTCCCCCTTTTTCCCAACGATTGCAAAACCTGATATATAAAAACTAAGAAGAGCTTACAATCCCTAAAAATTACAGAAACTCTTTGGAATTATCTCGCTCTACATTTGTGCACTGTGCATTTTCATTTTAGATATACACTTTTTTGATAAATCAAAACTTTGAGTTTTCGCTCTCCCTTCATCCCGTAAACCAAAAAGGCAAATAGATCACAACAAAATAAAAATTTTAGAGTTCAAGTACGGAAAAAATTTAAAAAATTAACAAATGTAAGTAAAGAAAATTTATTCACACACAACAAATGAACACAAAAGTTTTATTGTCCAAGTTTGGGAAATTCCACTAGTTCAACTCCAACTGCTTGGAATTATAGAGGAAAGTGATTCCCTCCACACATGCTTTAAAAATGGATATGCATGTTTTAAACATGTTAAAGATGCAAATCACCTATGGATCCAAAGCTTTTGAGGAGAATAACAAACGCTCATTAAATTCTCAACTGACCGTGCGGTGGGATATTTACCCGAGTCAAACAAGCCATTATTTTGCCCATCTACAAAAAGCTGACCCAACGATCGTGGATGATTGTAAATTGATTTATCATGCATAACGGGCTATATTACCCTAAGAAATGAATTATGGATTGGGAGTCAATACACAGTTAAAAATCCCTGCCTCCCCCTTTTTCCCAACGATTGAAAAACCAGATACATAAAAACTAAGAAGAGCTTACAATCCCTAAAAATTACAGAAACTCTTTGGAATTATCTCGCTCTACATTTGTGCACTGTGCATTTTCATTTTAGATGTACACTTTTTTCATAAATCAAAACTTTGTGTTTTCCCTCTCCCTTCATCACGTAAACCAAAAAGGCAAATAGATCACAACAAAATAAAAATTTTAGAATTCATCTACGGAAAAAAATTTTAAACAATAACAAATGGAAGTAAAGAAAATTTATTCACACACCACAAATGTACACAAAAGTTTTGTTGTCAAAGTATGGGAAATTCCTCTAGTTCAACCCTAACAGCTTGAAATTTTATAAGAAAGAGATTTCCTCCACACATGCTTAAAAAATGGATTTGCTTCTTTTAAACATGTTAAAGAGTCAAATCACCTATGGATCCAAAGCTTTTGAAGAGAATAACAAACGCTCACTAAATTCTCAACAGAACGTGCGATCGGATATTTACCCTAGTCAAACAAGCCATTATTTTGCCCATCTACAAAAAGTTGACCCAACGATCATGGATGATTGTAAAGCGATTAATCATGCGTAACGGGCTATATTACCCTAATAATTGACTTATGGATTGGGACTCAAGACTCTGTTAAAAATCCCTGCCTCCGCCTTTTTCCCGACGATTGCAAAACCTGATATATAAAAACTAAGAAGAGCTTACAATCCCTAAAAATTATAGAAACTCTTTGGAATTATCTCGCTCTACATTTGTGCACTGTGCATTTTCATTTTAGATGTACACTTTTTTCATAAATCAAAACTTTGAGTTTCGCACTCCCTTCATCCCGTAAACCAAAAAGGCAAATAGATCACAACAAAATAAAAATTTTAGAATTCATCTATGGAAAAAAATTTAAAACAATAACAAATGTAAGTAAAGAAAATTTATTCACACACCACAAATGTACACAAAAGTTTTGTTGTCAAAGTATGGGAAATTCCTCTAGTTCAACCCTAACACCTTGGAATTTTATATGAAAGAGATTTCCTCCACACATGCTTAAAAAATGGATTTGCATCTTTTAAACATGTTAAAGAGTCAAATCACCTATGGATCCAAAGCTTTTGAAGAGAATAACAAACGCTCATTAAATTCTCAACTGAACGTGCGATCGGATATTTACCCTAGTCAAACAAGCCATTATTTTGCCCATCTACAAAAAGTTGACCCAACGATCATGGATGATTGTAAAGTGATTTATCATGCGTAACGGGCTATATTACCCTAATAAATGACTTATGGATTGGGAGTCAAGACTTAGTTAAAAATCCCTGCCTCCCCCTTTTTCCCGACGATTGCAAAACCTGATATATAAAAACTAAGAAGAGCATACAATCCCTAAAATTTACAGAAACTCTTTGGAATTATCTCGCTCCACATTTGTGCACTGTGCATTTTCATTTTGGATGTACACTTTTTTCATAAAACCAAACTTTGAGTTTTTCGCTCTCCCTTCATCCCGTAAACCAAAAAGGCAAATAGATCACAACAAAATGAAAATTTTAGAGTTAATGTACGGAAAAAAATTTAAAATACTATAAAATGTAACTAAAGAAAATTTATTCACACACACAACTGAACACAAAAGTTTTGTTGTCCATGTTTGGGAAATTCCACTAGTTCAACGCTAACAGCTTGGAATTTTACAAGAAAGAGATTTCCTCCACACATGCTTAAAAAATGGATTTGCAGGTTTTAAACATGTTAAAGATGCAAATCAGCTATGGATCCAAAGCTTTTGAAGAGAATAACAAACGCCCATTAAATTTTCAAGTGAACGTGCGGAGGGATATTTACCTGAGTCAAATAAGCCATTATTTGGCCCATCCACAAAAAGCTGACCCAACGATCATGGATGATTGTAAAGTGATTTATCATGCGTAACGGGCTATATTACCCTAAGAAATGACTTATGGATTGGGAGTCAAGACTCAGTTAAAAATCCTTGCCTCCCCCTTTTTCCCGACGATTGCAAAACCTGATATATAAAAACTAAGAAGAGCTTAAAATCCCTAAAAATTACAGAAACTCTTTGGAATTATCTCGCTCTACATTTGTGCACTGTGCATTTTCATTTTAGATGTACACTTTTTTCATAAATCAAAACTTTAAGTTTTCGCTCTCCCTTCATCCCGTAAACAAAAAAGGCAAAAAGATCACAACAAAATGAAAATTTTAGAGTTCATGAACGGAAAAAAAATTTTAAAAATAACAAATATAAGTAAAGAAAATTTATTCTTACACCAGAAATGAAGACAAAAGTTTTGTTGTCAAAGTTTGGGAAATTCCACTAGTCCAACCCTAACTGCTTGGAATTTTATAAGAAAGAGATTTCCTCCACACATGCTTAAAAAATGGATTTGCATGTTTTTAACATGTTAAAGATGCAAATCACCTATGGAGCCATAGCTTTTGAGGAGAATAACAAACGCTCATTAAATTCTCAACTGAACGTGCAGTGGGATATTTACCCGAGTCAAACAAGCCATTATTTTGCTCATGTATAGAAACCTAACCCAACGATCATGGATGATTGTAAAGTGATTTATCATGCGTAACGGGCTATATTACCCTAAGAAATGACTTATAGATTGGGAGTCAAGACTCACTTAAAAATCCCTGCCTCCCCCTTTTTCCCGACGATTGTAAAACCTGATATATGAAAACTAAGAAGAGCTTACAATCCCTAAAAATTAACGAAACTCTTTGGAATTATATCGCTCTACAATTGTGTAACTGTGTATTTTCATTCTACATGTACCCTTTTTTCATATATCAAAACTTTGTGTTTTCGCTCTCCCTTCATCCCGTAAACCAAAAAGGCAAATAGATCACAACAAAATGAAAATTTTAGAGTTCATCTACGGAAAAAAATTTAAAACAATAACAAATGTAAGTAAAGAAAATTTATTCACACACAACAAATGAACACAAAAATTTTGTTGTCAAAGTTTGGGAAATTCCACTAGTTCAACCTAACATCTATGAATTTTATAAGAAATAGATTTCCTGCACACAGGCTAAAAAAAGGATTTGCATGTTTTAAACATGTTAAAGATGCAAATCACCTATGGATCCATAGCTTTTGATGAGAATAAAAAACGCTCATTAAATTCTCAACTGAACTTGCGGTGGCATATTTACCCGAGTCAAACAAGCCTTTATTTGCCCATCTACAAAACCTGACCAACGATCATGGATGATTTTAAATTGATTTATCATCCGTAACGGGCAATATTACCCTAATAAATGACTTATGGATTGGGAGTCAAGACTCAGTTAAAAATCCTTGCCTCCCCCTTTTTCCCGACGATTGCAAAACCTAATATATAAAAACTAAGAAGAGCTTACAATCCCTAAAAATTACAAAAACTCTTTGGAATTATCTCGCTCTACATTTGTGCACTGTGCATTTCCATTTTAGATGAACGGTTTTTTGTTAAAACTAAACTTTGAGTTTTCGCCCTCCCGTCATCCCGTAAACCAAAAAGGCAAATAGATCACAACAAAATGAAAATTTTGGAGTTCATGTACGGAAAAAAATTTAAAACAATAACAAATGTAAGTAAAGAAAATTTATGCACACACCACAAATGAACACAAAAGTTTTGTTGTCCAAGTTTGGGAAATTCCACTAGTTCAACCCTAACAGCTTCGAATTTTAAAGAAAGAGATTTCCTCCACACATGCATAAAAAATGGATTTGCATGTTTTGAAAATGTTAAAGATGCAAATCACCTATGGATCCATAGCTTTTGAAGAGAATAACAAATGCCCATTAAATTCTCAACTAAACGTGCGGAGGGATATTTACCCGAGTCAAACAAGCCATTATTTTGCCCATCTACAAAAAGCTGACCCAACGATCATGGATGATTGTAAAGTGATTTATCATGTGTAACGGGCTATATTACCCTAATAATTGACTTATGGATTGGGAGTCAAAACTCAGTTAAAAATCCCTGCCTCCCCCTTTTTCCCAACGATTGCAAAACCTGATATATAAAGACTAAGAAGTGCTTACAATCCCTAAAAATTACAGAAACTCTTTGGAATTATCTCGCTCTACATGTGTGCACTATGCATTTTCCTTTTGGATATACACTTTTTTCATAAATCAAAACTTTGAGTTTTCGCTCTCCCTTCATCCCGTAAACCAAAAAGGCAAATAGATCACAACAAAATTAAAATTTTGGAGTTTAAGTACGGAAAAAATTTAAAACAATAACAAATGTAAGTAAAGAAAATTTATTCACACACCACAAATGAACACAAAAGTTTTGTTGTCCAAGTTTGGGAAATTCCACTAGTTCAACCCCAACTGCTTGGAATTTATAGGAAAGTGATTCCCTCCACACATGCTTTAAAAATGGATATACATGTTTTAAACATGTTAAAGATGCAAATCACCTATGGATTCAATGCTTTTGAAGACAATAACAAATGCTCATTACATTCTCAACTGACCGTGCGGTGGGATATTTACCCGAGTCAAACAAGCCATTATTTTGCCCATCTACAAAAAGTTGACCCAACGATCATGGATGATTGTAAAGTGATTTATCATGCGCAACGAGCTATATTACCCTAAGAAATGACTTATGGATTGGGAGTCAAGACTCAGTTAAAAATCCCTACCTCCCCCTTTTTCCCGACGATTGCAAAACCAGATATATAAAAACTAAGAAGAGCTTACAATCCCTAAAAATTACAGAAACTCTTTGGAATTATCTCGCTTTACATTTGTACACAATGCATTTTCATTTTAGATGTACACTTTTTTCTTAAATCAAAACTTTGAGTTTTTCGCTCTCCCTTCATCCCGTAGACTGAAAAGGCATATAGATCACAACAAAATGAAAATTTTAGAGTTCACGTATGGAAAAAAATTTAAAAAAATAACAAATATAAGTAAAGAAAATTTATTCACACACCACAAATGAACACAAAAGTTTTGTTGTCCAAGTTTGGGAAAATCCACAAGTTCAACCCCAACAGCATGGAATTTTATAGGAAAGTGATTTCCTCCACACATGCTTTAAAAATGGATATGCATGTTTTAAACATGTTAAAGATGCAAATCATGTAAGGATCCAAAGCTTTTGAAGAGAATAACAAACGCTCAATAAATTCTCAACTGAACGTGCGGTGGGATATTTACCCGAGTCAAACAAGCCATTATTTTGCCCATCTACAAAAAGCTGACCCAACGATCATGGATGATTGTAAAGTGATTTATCATACGTAATTGGTTATATTACCCTAAGAAATGACTTATGGATTGGGAGTCAAGACACTAGTAAAAAATCCCTGCCTGCTCCTTTTTCTCGACGATTGCAAAACCTGATATATAAAAACTAAGAAGTGCTTACAATCCCTAAAAATTACAGAAACTCTTTGGAATTATCTCGGTCTACATTTTTGAATGGTGCATTTTCATTTTAGATGCACACTTTTTTCATAAATCAAAACTTTGGGTTTTCGCTCTCCCTTCATCCCGTAAACCGAAAATGCAAATAGATCACAACAAAATGAAAATTTTGGACTTCATGTACGTAAAAAAATTGAAAACAATAACTAATTTAAGTAAAGAAAATTTATTCACTCACTACAAATGAACACAAAAGTTTTGTTGTCCAAGTTTGGGAAATTCCACTAGTTTAACCCTAATAGCTAGGAATTTTATAAGAAAGAGATTTCCTCCACACAAGCTTAAAAAATGAATTTGCATGTTTTAAACATGCTAAAGATGCAAATCACCTATGGATCCAAAGCGTTTGAAGAGAATAATAAACGCTCATTAAATTCTCAAGTGAACGTGCGGTGGGATATTTACCCGAGTCAAACAAGCTATTATTTTGCCCATCTACAAAAAGCTGACCCAACGATCGTGGATGATTGTAAAGTGATTTATCATGCGTAACGGGATATATTACCCTAATAAATTTCTTATGGATTCGGAGTCAAGACTCAGTTAAATATCCCTACCTCCCCCTTTTTCCCGACGTTTGCAAAATCTGATATTTAAAAACTAAGAAGAGCTTACAATCCCTATAAATTACAGAAACTCTTTGGAATTATCTCTCTCTACATTTTTGCATTGTGTATTTCCATTCTACATCTACAATTTTTTGTTAAAACAAAACTTTGAGTTTTCACAACAAAATGAAAATTTTGGAGTTCAAGTATGGAAAAAATTTAAACAATAACAAATGTAAGTAAAGAAAATTTATTCACACACCACAAACTAACACAAAAGTTTTGTTGTCCAAGTTTGGGAAATTCCATTAGTTCAATCCCAACAGCTTGCAATTTTATAGGAAAGAGATTTCCTCCACACATGCTTTAAAAATGGATATGCATGTTTTAACCATGTTAAATATGCAAATCACCTATGGATCCAAAGCTTTTGAAGAGAATAACAAACGCTCATTAAATTCTCAAGTGAACGTGTGGTGGAATATTTACCCGAGTCAAACAAGCCATTATTTTGCCCATCTACAAAAAGCTGACCCAACGATCATGGATGATTGTAAAGTGATTTATCATGCGCAACGGGCTATATTACCCTAAGAAATGACTTATGGATTGGGAGTTAAGACTCAGTTAAAAATCCTTGCCTCCCCCTTTTTTCCAGACGATTGAAAAACATGATATATAAAAACTAAGAAGAGCTTACAATCCCTAAAAATTACATAAACTCTTTGGAATTATCTCGTTCTACATTTGTGCACTATGCATTTTCATTTCAGATGTACACTTTTTTCATAAATCAAAACTTTAAGTTTTCGCTCTCCCTTCATCCTGTAAACCAAAAAGGCAAATAGATCACAACAAAATGAAAATTTTAGAGTTCATGTATGGAAAAAAATTTAAAACAATAACAAATGTAAGTAAAAAAAATTTATTCCCACACCACAAATGAACACAAAAGTTTTGATGTCCAAGTTTGGGAAATTCCAGTAGCTCAACCCTAACAGCTTGGAATTTTATAAGAAAGAGATTTCCTCCACACATGCTTAAAAAATGTATTTGTATGTTTTAAACATGTTAAAGATGCAAATCACCTATGGATCCACAACTTTTGAAGAGAATATCAAACGCTCATTAAATTCTCCATTGAACATGCGGTGGGATATTTACTTGAATCAAACAAGCCATTATTTTGCCCATCTACAAAAAGCTGACCCAACGATCATGGATGATTGTAAAGTGATTTATCATGCGTAACGGGCTATATTACCCTAATGATTGACTTATGGATAGGGAGTCAAGACTCAGTTAAAAATCCCTGCCTCCACCTTTTTCTCGACGATTGCAAAACCTGATATATAAAAACTAAGAAGAGCTTACAATCCCTAAAAATTATAGAATTTTTTTTGAATTATCTCACTCTTCATTTGTGCATTGTGCATTTCCATTCTACATGTACTGTTTTTTCTTAAAACAAAACTTTAAGTTTTCCCTCTCCCTTCATCCCGTAAACCAAAAAGGCAAATAGATCACAACAAAATGAAACTTTTGGAGTTCAAGTACGGAAAAAATTTAAAACAATAACAAATGTTAGTAAAGAAAATTTATTCACACACCAAAAATGAACAAAAAGTTTTGTTGTCCAAGTTTGGAAAATTCCCCTTGTTCAACCCCTACTGCTTGGAATTTTATAGACAAGAGATTTCCTCCACACATGCTTAAAAAATGGATTTGCAAGTTTTAAACATGTTAAAGATGCAAATCACCTATGGATCCAAAGCTTTTGAAGAGAATAACAAACGCTCATTAAATTCTCATGTGAACGTGCGGTGGGATATTTACTCGAGTCAAACAATCCATTATTTTGCCCGTCTACAAAAAGCTGACCCAACGATCATAGATGATTGTAAAGTGATTTATCATGCGTAATGGGCTATATTACCCTAATAAAAGACTCAGTTAAAAATCCATGCCTCCCCCTATTTCCTAACGATACCAAAACCTGATATATACAAACTAAGAAGCGCTTACAATCCCTAAATATTACAGAAACTCTTTGGAATTATCTCTCTCGACATTTGTGCATTGTGCATTTCCATTCTACATGTACTCTCTTTTCTTAAAACAAAACTTTGAGTTTTCGCTCTCCCTTCATCCCATAAACCAAAAAGGAAAATAGATCACAAAAAAATGAAAATTTTGGAGTTCAAGTATGGAAAAAATTTAAAACATTAACAAATGTAAGTAAAGAAAATTTATTCACACACCACAAATGAACACAAAAGTTTTGCTGTCCATGTTTGGGAAATTCCACTAGTTCAACCCCAACAGCTTGGAATTTTATAGGAAAGAGATTTCCACCACACATGCTTTAAAAATGGATATGCATGTTTTAAACATGTTAAAGATGCAAATCACCTATGGATCCAAAGCTTTTGAGGAGAATAACAAACGCTCATCAAATTCTCAAGTGAACGTGCGGTGGAATATTTACCCGAGTCAAACAAGCCATTATTTTGCCCATCTACAAAAAGCGGACCCAATGATTATGGATGATTGTAAAGTGATTTATCATGCGAAACGGGCTATATTACCCTAAGAAATGACTTATGGATTGGGAGTCAAGACTCAGTTAAAAATCCCTGCCTCCCCCTTTTTCCTGACGATTGAAAAACCCGATATATAAAAACTAAGAAGAGCTTACAATCCCTAAAAATTACAGAAACTCTTTGGAATTATCTCGGTCTACATTTGTGCACTGTGCATTTTCATTTTAGATGTACACTTTTTTCATAAATCAAAACTTTAAGTTTTCGCTCTGCCTTCATCCCGTAAACCAAAAAGGCAAATAGATCACAACAAAATGAAAATTTTAGAGTTCATGTACTGAAAAAAATTGAAAACAATAACAAATGTAAGTAAAGAATATTTATTCACACACCACAAATGAACAGAAAAGTTTTGTTGTCCAAGTTTGGGAAATTCCACTAGTTCAACCCTAACAGCTTGGAATTTTGTAAGAAAGAGATTTCCTCCACACATGCTTAAAAAATGGATTTGCATTTTTTAAACATGTTAAAGATGAAAATCACCTATGGATCCAAAGCTTTTGAAGAGAATAACAAACGCTCATTAAATTCTCAACTGACCGTGCGGTGGGACATTTACACGAGTCAAACAAGCCATTATTTTGCCCATCTACAAAAAGCTGACCCAACGATCATGGATGATTGTAAAGTGATTTATCATGCGTAGCGGGCTATGATACTCTAAGAAATGACTGATGGATTTGGAGTCAAGACTCAGTTAAAAATCCCTGCCTCCCCCTTTTTCCCGACGTTTGCAAAACCTGATATATAAAAACTAAGAAGAGCATACAATCCCTAAAATTTACAGAAACTCTTTGGAATTATCTCGCTCCACATTTGTGCACTGTGAATTTTCATTTTAGATGTACACTTTTTTCATAAAACCAAACTTTGAGTTTTTCGCTCTCCCTTCATCCCGTAAACCAAAAAGGCAAATAGATCACAACAAAATGAAAATCTTAGAGTTAATGTACGGAAAAAAATTTAAAACAAAAAAAAATGTAAGTAAATAAAATTTATTCACACACCACAAATGAACGCAAAAGTTTTGTTGTCCATGTTTGGGAAATTCCACTAGTTCAACCCTAACAACTTGGAATTTTATATGAAAGAGATTTCCTCCACACATGCTTAAAAAATGGATTTGCATGTTTTAAACATGTTAAAGATGCTAATCACCTATGGATCCAAAGCTTTTGAAGAGAATAACAAACGCCCATTAAATTTTCAAGGGAACGTGCGGTGGGATATTTAGCCGAGTCAAACAAGCTATTATTTTGCCCATCTACAAAAAGCTGACCCAATGATCATGGATGATTGTAAAGTGATTTATCATGAGTAACGGGCTATATTACCCTAATAATTGACTGATGGATTGGGAGTCAAGACTCAGTTAAAAATCCCTGCCTCCCCCTTTTTCCCGACGATTGCAAAACCTGATTTATAAAAACTAAGAAAAGCTTACCATCCATAAAAATTACAGAAACTCTTTGGAATTATCTCGCTCTACATTTTTGCACTATGCGTTTTCATTTTAGATGTACACTTTTTTCTTAAATCAAAACTTTGAGTTTTCGCTCTCCCTTCATCCCGTAAACCAAAAAGGCAAATAGATCACAACAAAATGAAAATTTTAGACATGTTGAAAAATGGATTTGCATGTTTTAAACATGTTAAAGATGAAAATCACCTATGGATCCAAAGCTTTTGAAGAGAATAACAAACGCCCATTAAATTCTCAAGTGAACGTGCAGTGGGATATTTACCCGTGTCAAACAAGCCATTATTTTGCCCATCTACAAAAAGCTTACCCAACGTTCATGGATGATTGTAGAGTGATTTATAATGCGTAACGGGCTATATTACCCTAAGAAATGACTTATGGATTGGGAGTCAAGACTCATTTAAAAATCCTTGCCTCCCCCTTTTTCCCGACGATTGTAGAACCTGATATATAAAAACTAAGAAGAGCTTACAATCCCTAAAAATTACAGAAACTCTTTGGAATTATCTATCTCTACATTTGTGCACTGGGCATTTTCATTCTACATGTACACATTTTTCATAAATCAAAACTTTGAGTTTTCGCTCTCCCTTCATCCTGTAAACCAAAAAGGCAAATAGATCACAACAAAATGAAAATTTTAGAGTTCATGTACGGAAAAAAATTTAAAACAATAACAAATGTCAGTAAAGAAAATTTATTCACAAACCACAAATAAACACAAAAATTTTGTTGTCAAAGTTTGGGAAATTCCACTAGTTCAACCTAACAGCTTGGAATTTTAAAAGAAAGAGATTTCCTCCACAAATGCTTAAAAAATGGATTTGCATGTTTTATACATGTTAAAGATGCCAATCACCTATGGATCCATAGCTTTTGAAGAGAACAACAAACGCTCATTAAATTCTCATCTGAACGTGCTGTGGGATATTTTCCCGAGTCAAACAAGCCATTATTTTGCCCATCTACAAAAAGCTGACCAACGATCATGGATGATTTTGAATTGATTTATCATCCGTAACGGGCTATATTACCCTAATAAATGACTTATGGATTGGGAGTCAAGACTCAGTTAAAAATCCTTGCCACCCCCTTTTTCCCGACAATTGCAAAACCTGATATATAAAAACTAAGAAGAGCTTACAATCCCAAAAAATTATAGAAACTCTTTGGAATTATCTCACTCTACATTTGTGCACTGTGCATTTTCATTCAACATGTACACTTTTTTCATAAATCAAAACTTTGAGTTTTCGCTCTCCCTTCATCCCGGAAAAAAATTTAAAACAATAACAAATGTAAGTAAAGAAAATTTATTCACACACCACAAATGAACACAAAAATTTTGTTGTCAAAGTTTGGGAAATTCCACAAGTTCAACCTAACAGCTTGGAATTTTATAAGAAAGAGATTTCCTCCACACATGCTTAAAAAATGGATTTGCAAGTTTTAAACAAGTTAAAGATGAAAATCACCTATGGATCCATAGCTTTTGAAGAGAATAACAAATGCTCATTAAATTCTCAACTGAACGTGCGGTGGGATATTTACTCGAGTCAAACAAGCCATTATTTTGCCCATCTACAAAAAGCTGACCAACGATCATGGATGATTTTAAATTGATTTATCATCCGTAACGGGCTATATTACCCTAATAAATGACTTATGGATTGGGAGTCAAGACTCAGTTAAAAAAGCCTGCCTCCGCCTTTTTCCCGACAATTGCAAAACTTGATATATAAAAACTAAGAAGAGCTTAGAATCCATAAAAATTACAGAAACTCTTTGGAATTGTCTAGCTCAATATTTGTGCATTGTGCATTTTCATTTTAGGTGTACACTTTTTTCATAAATCAAAACTTTGAGTTTTTCGCTCTCCCTTCATCCCGTAAACCAAAAAGGCAAATAGATCACAACAAAATGAAAATTTTAGAGTTCATGTACGGAAAAAAATTTAAAACAATAAAAAATGTAAGTAAAGAAAATTTAATCACAAACCACAAATGAACACAAAGGTTTTGTTGTCCAAGTTTGGGAAATTCCACTAGTTCAAGCCTCACAGTTTGGAATTTTATAAGAAAGATATTTCCTCCACACATGCTTAAAAAATGGATTTGCATGTTTTAAACATGTTAAAGATGCAAATCACCTTTGCATCCATAGCTTTTGAAGAGAATAACAAACGCTCATTAAATTCTCAAGTGAACGTGCGGTGGGATATTTACCCGAGTCAAACAAGCCATTATTTTGCCCGTCTACAAAAAGCTGACCCAACGATCATGGATGATTTTAAAGTGATTTATCATCCGTAACAGACTATATTATCCTAATAAATGACTTATGGATTGGGAGTCAAGACACAGTTAAAAATCCCTGCCTCCCCCTTTTTCCTGATGATTGAAAATCCTGATATATAAAAACTAAGAAGAGCTTAGAATCCCTAAAAATTACAGAAACTCTTTGCAATTATCTCGCACTATATTTGTGCACTGTGCATTTTCATTTTAGATGTACACTTTTTTCATAAATCAAAACTATGAGTTTTCGCGATCCCTTCATCCCGTAAACCAAAAAGGCAAATAGATCACAACAAAATAAAAATTAAAGAGTTCATGTAGGAAAAAAAATTGAAACAATAACAAATGTAAGTAAGGAAAATTTATTCACACACCATAAATGAACACAAAAGTTTTGATGTCCAAGTTTGGGAAATTCCACTAGTACTACCCTAACGGCTTGGAATTTTATAAGAAAGAGATTTCCTCCACACATGCTTAAAAAATGGATTTGCATGTTTTAACATGTTAAAAATGCAATTCACCTATGGATCGACAACTTTTGAAGAGAATAACAAACGCTAATTAAATTCTCTATTGAACGTGCGGTGGGATATTTACTCGAGTCAAACAAGCCATTATTTTGCCCATCTACAAAAAGCTGACCCAACGATCATGGATGATTGAAAGTGATTTATCATGCGTAATGGGCTATATTACCCTAATAATTGACTTATGGATAGGGAGTCAAGACTCAATTAAAAATCCTTGCCTCCCCCTTTTTCCCGACGATTGCAAAACCTGATATATAAAAACTAAGAAGAGCTTACAATCCCAAAAAATTACAGAAACTCTTTTGAATTATCTCACTCTTCATTTGTGCATTGTGCATTTCCATTCTACATGTACTGTTTTTTCTTAAAACAAAACTTTAAGTTTTCGCTCTCCCTTCATCCCGTAAACCAAAAAAGCAAATAGATCACAACAAAATGAAACTTTTGGAGTTCAAGTACGGAAAAAATTTAAAACAATAATAAATGTTAGTAAAGAAAATTTATTCACACACCACAAATGAACACAAAAGTTTTGTTGTCCAAGTTTGGGAAATTTCACTTGTTCAACCCCTACTGCTTGGAATTTTATAGAAAAGAGATTTCCTCCACACATGCTTAAAAAATGGATTTGCATGTTTTAAACATATTAAAGATGCAAATCACCTATGGATCCAAAGCTTTTGAAGAGAATAACAAACGCTCATTAAATTCTCATCTGAACGTGCGGTGGGATATTTACCCGAGTCAAACAATCCATTATTTTTCCCGTCTACAAAAAGCTGAGCCAACGATCATAGATGATTGTAAAGTGATTTATCATGCGTAACGGGCTATATTACCCTAATAAATGACTCAGTTGAAAATCCATGCCTCCCCCTATTTCCTGACGATACCAAAACCTGATATATAAAAACTAAGAAGCGCTTACAATCCCTAAACATTACAGAAACTCTTTGGAATTACCTCTCTCGACATTTGTGCATTGTGCATTTCCATTCTACATGTACTCTTTTTTCTTAAAACAAAAGTTTGAGTTTTCGCTCTCCTTCCATCCCGTAAACCAAAAAGGCAAATAGATCACAACAAAAAGTAAATTTTGGAGTTCAAGTATGGAAAAACTTTAAAACAATAACAAATGTAAGTAAAGAAAATTTATTCACACACCACAAATTAACACAAAAGTTTTGTTGTCCATGTTTGGGAAATTCCACTAGTTCAATGCCAACAGCTTGGAATTTTATAGGAAAGAGATTTCCTCCACACATGCTTTAAAAATGGATAAGCATGTTTTAAACATGTTCAAGATGTAAATCACCTATGGATCCAAAGCTTTTGAGGAAAATAACAATCGCTCATCAAATTCTCAAGTGAACGTGCGGTGGAATATTTACCCGAGTCAAACAAGCCATTATTTTGCCCATCTACAAAAAGCGGACCCAATGATCATGGATGATTGTAAAGTGATTTATCATGCGAAACGGGCTATATTACCCTAAGAAATGACTTATGGATTGGGAGTCAAGACTCAGTTAAAAATCCCTACCTCCCCCTTTTTCCTGACGATTGAAAAACCTGATATATAAAAACTAAGAAGAGCTTACAATCCCTAAAAATTACAGAAACTCTTTGGAATTATCTCGGTCTACAATTGTGCACTGTGCATTTTCATTTTAGATGTACACTTTTTTCATAAATCAAAACTTTAAGTTTTCGCTCTCCCTTCATCCCGTAAACGAAAAAGGCAAATAGATCACAACAAAATGAAAATTTTAGAGTTCATGTACTGAAAAAAATTTAAAACAATAACAAATGTAAGTAAAGAATATTTATTCACACACCACAAATGAACAGAAAAGTTTTGTTGTCCAAGTTTGGGAAATTCCACTAGTTCAACCCTAACAGCTTGGAATTTTGTAAGAAAGAGATTTCCTCCACACATGCTTAAAAAATGGATTTGCATATTTTAAACATGTTAAAGATGCAAATCACCTATGGATCCAAAGCTTTTGAAGAGAATAACAAAAGCTCAATAAATTCTCAACTGACCGTGCGGTGGGATATTTACACGAGTCAAACAAGCCATTATTTTGCCCATCTACAAAAAGCTGACCCAACGATCATGGATGATTGTAAAGTGATTTATCATGCGTAGCGGGCTATAATACCCTAAGAAATGACTGATGGATTGGGAGTCAAGACTCAGTTAAAAATCCCTGCCTCCCCCTTTTTCCTGACGATTGCAAAACCTGATATATAAAAACTAAGAAGAGCTTACAATCCCTAAAAATTACAGAAACTCTTTGGAATTATCTCGCACTACATTTGTGCAATGTGAATTTTCATTTTAGATGTACACGTTTTTCATAAAACCAAACTTTGAGTTTTTCGCTCTCCCTTCATCCCGTAAACCAAAAAGGCAAATAGATCACAACAAAATGAAAATTTTAGAGTTAATGTACGGAAAAAAATGTAAAACAAAAAAAATGTAAGTAAAGAAAATTTATTCACACACCACAAATGAACACAAAAGTTTTGTTGTCCAAGTTTGGGAAATTCCACTAGTTCAACCCCAACAGCTTGGACTTTTATAAGAAAGAGATTTCCTCCACACATGCTTAAAAAATGGATTTGCATGTTTTAAACATGTTAAAGATACAAATCACCTATGGATCCAAAGCTTTTGAAGAGAATAACAAACGCCCATTAAATTTTCAAGTGAACGTGCGGAGGGATATTTAGGCGAGTCAAACAAGCTATTATTTTGCCCATCTACAAAAAGCTGACCCAATGATCATGGATGATTGTAAAGTGATTTATCATGAGTAACGGGCTATATTACCCTAATAATTGACTGATGGATTGGGAGTCAAGACTCAGTTAAAAATCCCTGCCTCCCCCTTTTTCCCGATGATTGCAAAACCTGATTTATAAAAACTAAGAAAAGCTTACAATCCATAAAAATTACAGAAACTCTTTGAAATTATCTCGCTCTACATTTGTGCACAATGCGTTTTCATTTTAGATGTACACATTTTTCATAAATCAAAACTTTGAGTTTTCGCTCCCCCTTCATCCCGTAAACCAAAAAGGCAAATAGATCACAACAAAATGAAAATTTTAGACATGTTAAAAAATGGATTTGCATGTTTTAAACATGTTAAAGATGCATATCACCTATGGATCCAAAGCTTTTGAAGAGAATAACAAACGCCCATTAAATTCTCAATTGAACGTGCAGTGGGATATTTACCCGTGTCAAACAAGCCATTATTTTGCCCATCTACAAAAAGTTGACCCAACGATCATGGATGATTGTAGAGTGATTTATAATGCGTAACGGGCTATATTACCCTAAGAAATGACTTATGGATTGGGAGTCAAGACTCATTTAAAAATCCTTCCCTCCCCCTTTTTCCCGACGATTGCAGAACCTGATATATAAAAACTAAGAAGAGCTTACAATCCCTAAAAATTACAGAAACTCTTTGGAATTATCTCGCTCTACATTTGTGCACTGGGCATTTTCATTCTACTTGTACACTTTTTTCATAAATCAAAACTTTGAGTTTTCGCTCTCCCTTCATCCCGTAAACCAAAAAGGCAAATAGATCACAACAAAATGAAAATTTTAGAGTTCATGTACGGAAAAAAATTTAAACCAATAACAAATGTCAGTAAAGAAAATTTATTCACACACCACAAATAAACACAAAAATTTTGTTGTCAAAGTTTGGGAAATTCCACTAGTTCAACCTAACAGCTTGGAATTTTAAAAGAAAGAGATTTCCTCCACAAATGCTTAAAAAATGGATTTGCATGTTTTATACATGTTAAAGATGCCAATCACCTATGGATCCATAGCTTTTGAAGAGAATAACAAACGCTCATTAAATTCTCATCTAAACGTGCTGTGGGATATTTTCCCGAGTCAAACAAGCCATTATTTTGCCCATCTACAAAAAGCTGACCAACGATCATGGATGATTTTGAATTGATTTATCATCCGTAACGGGCTATATTACCCTAATAAATGACTTATGGATTGGGAGTCAAGACTCAGTTAAAAATCCTTGCCTCCCCCTTTTTCCCGACGATTGCAAAACCTGATATATAAAAACTAAGAAGAGCTTACAATCCCAAAAAATTACAGAAACTCTTTGGAATTATCTCACTCTACATTTGTGCACTGTGCATTTTCATTCTACATGTACACTTTTTTCATAAATCAAAACTTTGACTTTTCGCTCTCCCTTCATCCCGGAAAAAAATTTAAAACAATAAAAAATGTAAGTAAAGAAAATTTATTCACACACCACAAATGAACTCAAAGGTTTTGTTGTCCAAGTTTGGGAAATTCCACTAGTTCAACCCTCAAAGTTTGGAATTTTATAAGAAAGATATTTCCTCCACACATGCTTAAAAAATGGATTTGCATGTTTTAAACATGTTAAAGATGCAAATCACCTTTGGATCCATAGCTTTTGAAGAGAATAACAAACGCTCATTAAATTCTCAAGTGAACGTGCGGTGGGATATTTACCCGAGTCAAACAAGCCATTATTTTTCCCATCTACAAAAAGCTGACCCAACGATCGTGGATGATTTTAAAGTGATTTATCATCCGTAACAGACTATATTATCCTAATAAATGACTTATGGATTGGGAGTCAAGACACAGTTAAAAATCCTTGCCTCCCCCTTTTTCCTGACGATTGAAAAACCTGATATATAAAAACTAAAAAGAGCTTAGAATCCCTAAAAATTAGAGAAACTCTTTGAAATTATCTCGCACTATATTTGTGCACTGTGCATTTTCATTTTAGATGTACACTTTTTTCATAAATCAAAACTATGAGTTTTCGCTATCCCTTCATCCCGTAAACCAAAAAGGCAATTAGATCACAACAAAATGAAAATTAAAGAGTTCATGTAGGAAAAAAATTTAAAACAATAACAAATGTAAGTAAGGAAAATTTATTCACACACCAGAAATGAACACAAAAGTTTTGATGTCCAAGTTTGGGAAATTCCACTAGTACAACCCTAACAGCTTGGAATTTTATAAGAAAGAGATTTCCTCCACACATGCTTAAAAAATGGATTTGCATGTTTTAACATGTTAAAAATGCAATTCACCTATAGATTGACAACTTTTGAAGAGAATAACAAACGCTAATTAAATTCTCTATTGAACGTGCGGTGGGATATTTACTCGAGTCAAACAAGCCATTATTTTGCCCATCTACAAAAAGCTGACCCAACGATCATGGATGATTGAAAGTGATTTATCATGCGTAATGGGTTATATTACCCTAATAATTGACTTATGGATAGGGAGTCAAGACTCAGATAAAAATCCCTGCCTCCCCCTTTTTCCCAACGATTGCAAAACCTGATATATAAAAACTAAGAAGAGCTTACAATCCCAAAAAATTACAGAAACTCTTTGGAATTATCTCTCTCTACATTTGTGCATTGTGCATTTCCATTCTACATGTACTGTTTTTTCTTAAAACAAAACTTTGAGTTTTCGCTCTCCCTTCATCCTGTAAACCAAAAAGGCAAATAGATCACAACAAAATGAAAATTTTGGAGTTCAAGTACGGAAAAAATTTTAAACAATAAAAAATATAAGTAAAGAAAATTTATTCACACACCATAAATGAACACAAAAGTTTTGTTGTCCAAGTTTTGGAAATTCCACTAGTTCAACCCCTACTGCTTGGAATTTTGTAGGAAAGAGATTTCCTCCACAGATGCTTTAAAAATGGATATGCATGTTTTAAACATATTAAAGACACAAATCACCTATGGATCCAAAGCTTTTGAAGAAAATAACAAACGCTCAATAAATTCTCAACTGACCGTGCGGTGGGATATTTACCCGAGTCAAACAAGCCATTATTTTGCCCATCTACAAAAAGTTGACCCAACGATCATAGATGATTGTAAAGTAATTTATCATGCGTAACGGGCTATAATACCCTAAGAAATGACTTATGGATTGGGAGTCAAGACTCAGTTAAAAATCCCTGCCTCCCCCTTTTACCAAACGATTGCAAAACAAGATATATAAAACCTAAGAAGAGCTATCAATCCCTAAAAATTACATAAACTCTTTTGAATTATCTTGTTTTACATTTCTGCACTGTGCATTTTCATTTTAGAGGTACATTTTTTCATAAAACAAAACTTGAGTTTTTCGCTCCCCCTTCATCTCGTAAACCAAAAAGGCAAATAGATCACAACAAAATGAAAATTTTAGAGTTAATGTAGGGAAAAAAATTTAAAACAATAACAAATGTAAGTAAAGAAAATTTATTCACACACCACAAATGAACACAAAAGTTTTGATGTCCAAGTTTGGGAAATTCCACTAGTACAACCCTAACAGCTTGGAATTTTATAAGAAAGAGACTTCCACCACACATGCTTAAAAAATGAATTTGCATGTTTTAAACATGTTAAAGATGCAATTCACCTATGGATCCACAGCTTTTGAAGAGAATAACAATCGCTAATTAAATTCTCAATTGAACGTGCGGAGGTATATTTACCCGAGTCAAACAAGCCATTATTTTGCCCATCTACAAAAAACTGACCCAATGATCATGGATGATTGTAAAGTGATTTATCATGCGTAACGGGCAATATTACCCTAATAATTGACTTATGGATAGGGAGTCAACACTCAATTGAAAATCCCTGCCTCCCCCATTTTCCCGACGATTGCTAAACCTGATATATAAAAACTAAGAAGAGCTTACAATCCCTAAATATTACAGAAACTCTTTGGAATTATCTCGCTCTACATTTGTGCACTGTGCATTTTCATTTTAGATGTACACTTTTTTCATCAAACCAAACTTTGAGTTTTTCGCTCTCCCTTCATCCCGTAAACCAAAAAGGCAAATAGATCACAACAAAATGAAAATTTTAGAGTTAATGTATGGAAAAAAAATTAAAACAAAAAAAAATGTAAGTAAAGAAAATTTATTCACACACCACAAATGAACACAAAAGTTTTGTTGTCCATGTTTGGGAAATTCCACTAGTTCAACCCTAACAGCTTGGAATTTTTTAAGAAAGAGATTTCCTCCACACATGCTTAAAAAATGGATTTGCATGTTTTAAACATGTTAAAGATGCAAATCACCTATGGATCCAAAGCTTTTGAAGAGAATAACAAACGCTCATTAAATTCTAAAGTGAACGTGCGGTGGGATATTTACCCGAGTCAAACAAGCCATTATTTTGCCCATCTACAAAAAGCTGACCCAATGATCATGGATGATTGTAAAGTGATTTATCATGCGTAACGGGCTATATTACCCTACTAAATGACTGAATTAAAAATCCCTGCCTCCCCCTATTTCCCGACGATTGCAAAACCTGATATGTAAAAACTAAGAAGAGCTTACAATCCCTAAATATTACAGAAACTCTTTGGAATTATCTCTCTCTAAATTTGTTCATTGTGCATTTCCTTTCTACATGTACTCATTTTTCTTAAAACAAAACTTTCAGTTTTCGCTCTCCCTTCATCCCGTAAACCAAAAAGGCAAATAGATCACAACAAAATGAAAATTTTGGAGTTCAAGTATGGAAAAAATTTAAAACAATAACAAATGTAAGTAAAGAAAATTTATTCACACACCACAAATGAACACAAAAGTTTTGTTTTCCAAGTTTGGGAAATTCAACTAGTTCAACCCCAACAACTTGAAATTTTATAGGAAAGAGATTTCCTCCACACATGCTTTAAAAATGGATATGCATGTTTTAGACATGTTAAAGATGCAAATCACCTATGGATCCATAGCTTTTGAAGAGAATAATAAACGCTCATTAAATTCTCAAGTGAACGTGCAGTGGGATATTTACCCGAGTCAAACAAGCCATTATTTTGCCCATCTACAAAAAGCTGACCCAACGATCATGGATGATTGTAAAAGTGATTTGTCATGCGTAACGGGCTATATTACCCTATGAAAAGACTTATGGATTGCGAGTCAAGACTCGGTTAAAAATCCCTGCCTCCCCCTATTTCCCGACGATTGCAAAACCTGATATATAAAAACTAAGAAGAGCTTACAATCCCTAAAAATTACAGAAACTCTTTGGAATTATCTCGCTCTACATTTGTGCACTATGCATTTTCATTTTAGATGTACACTTTTTTCATAAATCAAAACTTCAAGTGTTCGCTATCCCTTCATCCCGTAAACCAAAAAGGCAAATAGATCACAACAAAATCAAAATTTTGGAGTTCAAGTACGGAAAAAATTTAAAACAATAACAAATGTAAGTAAATAAAATTTATTCACACACCACAAATGAACACAAAAGTTTTTGTTCTCCAAGTTTGGGAAATTCCACTAGTTCAACCCCAACTGCTTGGAATTTTATAGGAAAGAGATTCCCTCCACACATGCTTTAAAAATGGATATGCATGTTTTAAACATGTTAAAGATGCAAATCACCTATGGATCCAAAGCTTTTGAAGAGAATAACAAACGCTCATTAAATTCTCAACTGACCGTGCGATGGGATATTTACCCGATTCAAACAAGCCATTATTTTGCTCATCTACAAAAATCTGACCCAACGATCATGGATGATCGTTAAGTGATTTATCATGTGTAACGGGCTATATTACCCTAAGAAATGAATTATGGATTGGGAGTCAAGACTCAGTTAAAAATCCCTGCCTCACCCTTTTTCCCGATGATTGCAAAACCTGATATATAAAAACTAAGAAGAGCTTTCAATCCCTAAAAAATAACAGAAACTCTTTGGAATTATCTCGCTCTACATTTGTGCACTGTGCTTTTTCATTTTAGATGTACACTTTTTTCATAAATGAAAACTTTGAGTTTTCTCTCTCCCTTCATCCCATAAACGAAAAAGGCATATAGATCACAACAAAATGAAAATTTTAGAGTTCATGTACAGAAAAATATTTTAAACAAAAACAAATGTAAGGAAAGAAATTTTATTCACACACCACAAATGAACACAAAAGTTTTGTTGTCCAAGTTTGGGAAATTCCACTAGTTCAACCCTAACAGCTTGGAATTATATAAAAAAGAGATTTGCTCCACACGTGCTTAAAAAATGGATTTGCATGTTTTAAACATGTTAAAGATGCAAATCTCCTATGGATCCATAGCTTTTGAAGAGAATAAGAAACGCCCATTAAATTCTCAACTAAACGTGCGGTGGGATATTTACCCGAGTCAAACAAGCCATTATTTTGCCCATCTACAAAAAGCTGACCCAACGATCATGGATGATTGTAAAGTGATTTATCATGTGTAACGGGCTATATTACCCTAATAATTGACTTATGGATTGGGAGTCAAGACTCAGTTAAAAATCCCTGCCTCCCCCTTTTTCCCGACGATTGCAAAACCTGATATATAAAAACTAAGAAGAGCTTACAATCCCTAAAAATTACAGAAACTCTTTGGAATTATCTCTCTCTACATTTGTGCATTGTGCATTTCCATTCTACAAGTACTGTTTTTTCTTAAAACAAAACTTTGAGTTTTTGCTCTCCCTTCATCTCGTAAACCAAAAAGGCAAATAGATCACAACAAATTAAAATTTTGGAGTTCAAGTACGGAAAAAATTTAAAACAAATAACAAATATAAGTAAAGAAAATTTATTCACACACCACAAATGAAAACAAAAGTTTTTTTTCCACGTTTGGAAAATTCCACTAGTTCAACCCCAACAGCTTGAAATTTTATATGAAAGAGATTTTCTCCACACATGCTTTAAAATTAGATATGCATGTTTTAAACATGTTAAAGATGCAAATCACCTATGGATCCAGAGATTTTGAACAAACGCTCATTAAATTCCCAAGTGAACGTGCGGTGGGATATTTACCCAAGTCAAACAAGCCCATATTTTGCCCATCTACAAAAAGTTGACCCAACGATCATGGATGATTGTAAAGTGATTTATCATGTGTAATGGGCTATATTACCCTAATAAATGACATATGGATTGGGAGTCAAGACTCAGTTAAAAATCCCTGCCTCCCCCTTTTTCCCGACGATTGCAAAACCTGATACATAAAAACTTAGAAGAGGTTACAATCCGTAAAAATTACAGAAACTGTTTGGAATTATCTCGCTCTAAATTTGTGCATTGTGCATTCCCATTCTCCATGTACTATTTTTCCTTAAAACAAAACTTTAAGTTTTCGCCCTCCCTTCATCACGTAAACCAAAAAGGCAAATAGATCACAACAAAATGAAAATTTAGGAGATCAAGTACTGAAAAAATTTCAAACAATAACAAATGTAAGTAAAGAAAATTTATTCACACACCACAAATGAACACAAAAGTTTTGTTGTCCAAGTTTGGGAAATTCCACTAGTTCAACCCCAAAAGCTTGGAATTTTATAAGAAAGAGATTTCCTCCACACATGCTTAAAACATGGATTTGCATGTTTTAAACATGTTAAAGATGCAAATCACCTATGGATCCAAAGCTTTTGAAGAGAATAAAAAACGCCCATTAAATTCTCAAGTGAACGTGCGATGGGATATTTACCCGAGTCAAACAAGCCATTATATTGCCCACCTACAAAAAGCTGAGCCAATGATCATGGATGATTGTAAAGTGATTTATCATGCGTAACGGGCTATATTACCCTACTAAATGACTGAATTAAAAATCCCTGCCTCCCCCTATTTCCCGACGATTGCAAAACCTGATATGTAAAAACTAAGAAGAGCTTACAATCCCTAAATATTACAGAAACTCTTTGGAATTATCTCTCTCTACATTTGTGCATTGTGCATTTCCTTTCTACATGTACTCTTTTTTCTTAAAACAAAACTTTCAGTTTTCGCTCTCCCTTCATCCCGTAAACCAAAAAGGCAAATAGATCACAACAAAATCAAAATTTTGGAGTTCAAGTATGGAAAAATTTAAAACAATAAAAAATGTAAGTAAAGAAAATTTATTCACACACCACAAATGAACACAAAAGTTTTGTTTTCCAAGTTTGGGATATTCCACTAGTTCAACCCCAACAGCTTGAAATTTTATTGGAAAGAGATTTCCTCCACACATGCTTTAAAAATGGATATGCATGTTTTAGTCATGTTAAAGATGCAAATAACCTATGGATCCAGAGCTTTTGAACAAACCCTCATTAAATTCTCAAGTGAATGTACGGTGGGATATTTACACGAGTCAAAAAAGTCATTATTTTTCCCATCTATAAAAAGCTTTCCCAACGATCATGGATGATTGTAAAGTGATTTATCATGTGTAATGGGCTATATTACCCTAAGAAATGACTTATGGATTGGGAGTCAAGACTCACTTAAAAATCCCTGCCTCCCACTTTTTCCCGATGATTGCAAAACCTGATATATAAAAACTAAGAAGAGCTTACAACCCCTAAAAATTACAGAAACTCTTTGGAATTATCTCGCTCTACATTTGTGCACTGTGCATTTTCATTTTAGATGTACACTTTTTTCATAAAACAAAACTTTGAGTTTTTCGCTCCCCTGCATCCCGTAAACCAAAAAGGCAAATAGATCACAACAAAATGAAAATTTTAGAGTTCATGTATGGAAAAAAATTTAAAAAAATAAAAAATGTAAGTAAATTTATTCACACACCACAAATGAACACAAAAGTTTTGTTGTGCAAGTTTTGGAAATTCCACTAGTTCAACCCTAACAGCTTGGAATTTTAAAGAAAGAGATTTCCTCCACACATGCTTAAAAAATGGATTTGCATATTTTAAACTTGTTAAAGATGCAAATCACCAATGGATCCATAGCTTTTGAAGAGAATAATAAACACTCATTAAATTCTAAAGTGAACGTGCAGGGGATATTTACCCGAGTCAAACAAGCCATTATTTTGCCCATCTACAAAAAGCTGACCCAACGATCATGGATGATTGTAAAAGTGATTTATCATGCGTAACGGGCTATATTACCTTATGAAAAGACTTATGGATTGCGAGTCAAGACTCAGTTAAAAATCCCTGCCCCCCCCTTTTTCCCGACGATTGCAAAACCTGATATATAAAAACTAAGAAGAGCTTACAATCCCTAAAAATTACAGAAACTCTTTGGAATTATCTCGCTCCACATTTGTGCACTATGGATTTTCATTTTAAATGTACACTTTTTTCATAAATCAAAACTTCGAGTGTTCGCTATCCCTTCATCCCGTAAACCAAAAAGGCAAATAGATCACAACAAAATCAAAATTTTGGAGTTCAAGTACGGAAAAAATTTAAAACAATAACAAATGTAAGTAAATAAAATTTATTCACACACCACATATGAACACAAAAGTTTTGTTTTCCAAGTTTGGGAAATTCCACTAGTTCAACCCCAACTGCTTGGAATTTTATAGGAAAGAGATTCCCTCCACACATGCTTTAAAAATGGATATGCATGTTTTAAACATGTTAAAGATGCAAATCACCTATGGATCCAAAGCTTTTGAAGAGAATAACAAACGCTCATTAAATTCTCAACTGACCGTGCGATGGGATATTTACCCGAGTCAAACAAGCCATTATTTTGCCCATCTACAAAAAGCTGACCCAATGATCATGGATGCTCGTTAAGTGATTTATCATGTGTAACGGGCTATATTACCCTAAGAAATGAATTATGGATTGGGAGTCAAGACTCAGTTAAAAATCCCAGCCTCACCCTTTTTCCCGACGATTGCAAAACCTGATATATAAAAACTAAGAAGAGCTTACAATCCCGAAAAATTACAGAAACTCTTTGGAATTATCTTGCTCTACATTTGTGCATTGTGCATTTCCATTCTACATGTACTCTTTTTTCATAAATGAAAACTTTGAGTTTTCGCTCTCCCTTCATCCCGTAAACGAAAAAGGCATATAGATTTCAACAAAATGAAAATTTTAGAGTTCACGTACGGAAAATTATTTTAAACAAAAACAAATGTAAGGAAAGAAATTTTATTCACACACCACAAATGAACACAAAAGTTTTGTTGTCCAAGTTTGGGAAATTCCACTAGTTCAACCCTAACAGCTTGGAATTTTATAAAAAAGAGATTTCCACCACACGTGCTTAAAAAATGGATTTGCATGTTTTAAACATGTTAAAGATGCAAATCTCCTATGGATCCATAGCTTTTGAAGATAATAAGAAACGCCCATTAAATTCTCAACTAAACGTGCGGTGGGATATTTACCCGAGTCAAACAAGCCATTATTTTGCCCATCTACAAAAACCTGACCCAACGATCATGGATCATTGTAAAGTGATTTATAATGTGTAACGGGCTATATTACCCTAATAATTGACTTATGGATTGGGAGTCAAGACTCAGTTAAAAATCCCTGCCTCCCCCTTTTTCCCGACGATTGCAAAACCTGATATATAAAAACTAAGAAGAGCTTACAATCCCTAAAAATTACAGAAACTCTTTGGAATTATCTCTCTCTACATTTGTGCATTGTGCATTTCCATTCTACATGTACTGGTTTTTCTTAAAACAAAACTTTGAGTTTTCGCTCTCCCTTCATCCCGTAAACCAAAAAGGCAAATAGATCACAACAAAATGAAAATTTTGGAGTTCAAGTACGAAAAAAATTTATAACAAATAAAAAATATAAGTAAAGAAAATTTATTCACACACCACAAATGAAAACAAAAGTTTTGTTTTCCAAGTTTGGAAAATTCCACTAGTTCAACCCCAACAGCTTGAAATTTTATAAGAAAGAGATTTCCTCCACACATGCTTTAAAATTGGATATGCATGTTTTAAACATGTTAAAGATGCAAATCACCTATGGATCCAGAGCTTTTGAACAAAGACTCATTAAATTCTCAAGTGAAAGTGCGGTGGGATATTTACCCAAGTCAAACAAGCCCATATTTTGCCCATCTACAAAAAGCTGACCCAACGATCATGGATGATTGTAAAGAGATTTATCATGTGTAATGGGCTATATTACCCTAAGAAATGATATATGGATTGGGAGTCAAGACTCAGTTAAAAATCCCTGCCTCCCCCTTTTTCCCGACGATTGCAAAACCTGATACATAAAAACTTGGAAGAGCTTACAATCCGTTAAAATTACAGAAACTGTTTGGAATTATCTCGCTCTACATTTGTGCATTGTGCATTTCCATTCTACATGTACTCTTTTTCCTTAAAACAAAACTTTAATTTTTCGCCCTCCCTTCATCTCGTAAACCAAAAAGGCAAATAGATCACAACAAAATGAAAATTTAGGAGATCAAGTATGGAAAAAATTTCAAACAATAACAAATGTAAGTAAAGAAAATTTATTCACACACCACAAATGCACACAAAAGTTTTGTTGTCCAAGTTTGGGAAATTCCACTAGTTCAACCCCAACAGCTTGGAAATTTTTAGGAATGAGATTTCCTCCACACATGCTTTAAAAATGGATATGCATGTTTTAAACATGTTAAATATGCAAATCACCTATGGATCCAAAGCTTTTGGAGAGAATAACAAACGCTCATTAAATTCTCAAGTGACCGTGCGGTGGGATATTTACCCTAGTCAAACGAGCCATTACTTTGCCCATCTACAAAAAGCTGACCCAACGATCATGTAAAGTGATTTATCATGCGTAACGGGCTATATTACCCTAAGAAATGACTTATGGATTGGGAGTCAAGACTCGGTTAAAAATCCATGCCTCCCCCTTTTTCCCGACGATTGCAATACCTGATATATAAAAACTAAGAAGAGTTTACAATCCCTAAAAATTACAGAAACTCTTTGGAATTATCTCGCTCCACATTTGTGCATTTTGCATTTTCATTATAGATGTACACTTTTTTCATAAATCAAAACTTTGAGTTTTCGCTCTCCCTACATCCCGTAAACCAAAAAGGCAAATAGATCACAACAAAATGAAAATTTTGGAATTCAAGTACGGAAAAAATTTAAAACAATAACAAATGTAAGTAAAGAAAATTTTTCACAGACCACAAATGAACACAAAAGTTTTGTTGTCCAAGTTTTGGAAACTCCATTAGTTCAACCCCAACAACTTGGAATTTTATAGGAATGAGATTTCATCGACACGTGCTTTAAAAATAGATATGTATGTTTTAAACATGTTAAATATAAAAATCACCTATGCATCCAAAGCTTTTGAAGAGAATAACAAACACTCATTAAATTCTCAAGTGAACGTGCGGTGGGATATTTACCCGACTCAAACGAGCCATTATTTTGCCCATCTACAAAAAGCTGACCCAACGATCATGGATGATTGTAAAGTGATTTATCATGCGTAACGGGCTATATTACCCTAAGAAATGACTTATGGATTGGGAGTCAAGACTCAGTTAAAAATCCCTGCCTCCCCCTTTTTTCCGACGATTGCAAAACCTAATATATAAAAACAAAGAAGAGCTTACAATCGCTAAAAATTACAGAAACTCTTTGGAATTATCTCTCTCAAAATTTGTGCGATGTGCATTTCCATTCTACATGTACTCTTTTTTCTTAAAACAAAACATTGAGTTTTCGCTCTCCCTTCATCCCGTAAACCAAAAAGGCAAATAGATCACAACAAAATGAAAATTTTGGAGTTCAAGTACGGAAAAAATTTAAAACAATAACAAATGTAAATAAAGAAAATTTATTCACACACCACAAATGAACACAAAAGTTTTTTTGTCCAAGTTTGGGAAATTCCACTAGTTCAACCCCAACAGCTTGGAATATTATAGGAAAGAGGTTTACTCCACACATGCTTTAAAAATGGATATGCATGTTTTAAACATGTTAAAGATGCAAATCACCTATGGATCCAAAGCTTTTGAAGAGAATAACAAACGCTCATTAAATTCTCAAGTGTATGTGCGGTGGGATATTTACCCGACTCAAACAAGCCATTATTTCGCCCATTTACAAAAAGCTGACCCAACGATCATGGATGATTGTAAAGTGATTTATCATGCGTAACGGGCTATATTACCCTAAGAAATGACTTATGGATTGGGAGTCAAGACTCAGTTAAAAATCCCTGCCTCCCCCTTTTTCACGACGATTTCTAAACTTGATATATAAAAACTAAGAAGAGCTTACAATCCCTAAAAATTACAGAAACTCTTTGGAATTATCTCATTCTACATTTGTGCATCGTGCATTTCCATTCTACATGTACTTTTTTTTCTTAAAACAAAACTTTGAGTTTTCGCTCTCCCTTCATCCTGTAAACCAAAAAGGCAAATAGATCACAACAAAATGAAAATTTATTCACACATCACAAATGAACACAAAAGTTTTGTTGTCCAAGTTTGGGAAATTCCACTAGTTCAACCCTAACAGCTTGGAATATTATAGGAAAGAGGTTTACTCCACACATGCTTTAAAAATGGATATGCATGTTTTAAACATGTTAAAGATGCAAATCACCTATGGATCCAAAGCTTTTGAAGAGAATAACAAACGCTCATTAAATTCTCAAGTGAACGTGCGGAGGGATATTTACCCGAATTAAACAAGCCATTATTTTGCCCAACTACAAAAAAAATTTGACCCAACGATCATGGATGATTGTAAAGTGATTTATCATGCATAATGGGCTATATTTCCCCAAGAAATGACTAATGGATTGGGAGTCAAGACTCAGTTAAAAATCCTTGCCTCCCCCTTTTTCCCGACGATTGCAAAACCAGTTAGATAAAAAACCAAGAAGAGCTTACAATCCATAAAAATTACAAAAACTCTTTGGAATTATCTCGCTCTACATTTGTGCATTGTGCATTTCCATTCTACATGTACTCTTTTTTCTTTAAACAAAACTTTGAGTTTTCGCTCTCCCTTCATGCCGTAAACCAAAAAGGCAAATAGATCACAACAAAATGAAAATTTTGGAGTTCAAGTACAAAAAAAAATTAAAACAATAACAAATGTAAGTAAAGAAAATTTATTCACACACCACAAATGAACACAAAAGTTTTGTTGTCCAAGTTTGGGAAATTCCACTAGTTCAACCCTAACAGCTAGGAATTTTATAAAAAGAGATTTCCTCCACACTTGCTTAAAAAATGAATTTGCATGTTTTAAACATGTTAAAGATGCAAATCACCTATGGATCCAAAGTTTTTGAAGAGAACAACAAACGCTCATTAAATTCTCATGTGAATGTGCGGTGGGATATTTACCCGACTCAAACAAGCCATTATTTCGCCCATTTAGAAAAAGCTGACCCAACGATAATGGATGATTGTAAAGTGATTTATCATGCGTAATGGGCTATATTACCCTAAGAAATGACTTATGGATTGGGAGTCAAGACTCAGTTAAAAATCCATGCCTCCCCCTTTTTCATGACGATTTCTAAACTTGATATATAAAAACTAAGAAGAGCTTACAATCCCTCAAAATTACAGAAACTCTTTGGAATTATCTCGTTCTACATTTGTGCATCGTGCATTTCCATTCTACATGTACTTTTTTTTCTTAAAACAAAACTTTGAGTTTTCGCTCTCCCTTCATCCCGTAAACCAAAAAGGCAAATAGATCACAACAAAATGAAAATTTTGGAGATCAAGTACGGAAAAAATTTCAAGCAATAACAAATGTAAGCAAAGAAAATTTATTCACACATCACAAATGAACACAAAAGTTTTGTTGTCCAAGTTTGGGAAATTCCACTAGTTCAACCCCAACAGCTTCGAATTTTATAGGAATGAGATTTCCTACACACATGCTTTAAAAATAGATATGCACGTTTTAAACATGTTAAATATGCAAATCACCTATGGATCCAAATCATTTGAAGAGAATAACAAACGCTCATAAAATTCTCAAGTGAACGTGCGGTGGGAAATTTACCTGAGGCAAACAAGCTATTATTTTGCCCATCTACAAATAGCTAACGCAATGATCATGGACGATTGTAAAGCGATTTATTATGCGTAAAGGGATATATTACCCTAAGAAATGACTTATGGATTGGGAGTCGAGACTCAGTTATAAATCCCTGCCTCCCCCTTTTTCCCGACGATAGCAAAACCTGATATATAAAAACTAAGAAGACCTTAAAATCCCTAAAAATTGACATAAACTCTTTGAAATTATCTCGCTCTACATTTTTGCATTGTGCATTTTCATTCTACATGTATTTTTTTTTTTAAAAACAAAACTTTGAGTTTTCGCTCTTCCTTCATCCCGTAAACCAAAAAGGCAAATAGATCAGAACAAAATGAAAATTTTGGAGTTCAAGTACGGAAAAAATTTAAAACAATAACAAATGTAAGTAAAGAAAATTTATTCACACACCACAAATGAACACAAAAGTATTGTTGTCCAAGTTTTGGAAATTCCATTAGTTCAACCCCAACAGCTTGGAATTTTATAGGAAAGAGATTTCCTCCACACATGCTTTAAAAATGGATATGCATGTTTTAAACATGTTAAAGATGCAAATCACCTATGGATCCAAAGCTTTTGAAGAGAATAACAAACGCTCATTAAATTCTCAAGTGAACGTGTAGTGGGATATTTACCCGAGTCAAACAAGCCATTATTTTTCCAATCTACAAAAAGCTGACCCAACGATCATGGATGATTATAAAGTGATTTATCATGTGTAACGGGCTATATTACCCTAAGAAATGACTTATGGATTAGGAGTAAAGACTCAGTTACAAATCCCTGCCTCCTCCTTTTTCCCGACGATTGCAAAACCCTATATCTAAAAACTAAGAAGAGCTTACAATCCCTAAAAATTATAGAAACTCTTTGGAATTATCTCTGTCTACATTTGTGCATTGTGCATTTCCATTCCACATTTACTCTTTTTTCTTAAAATAAAACTTTGCGTTTTCGCTCTCCCTTAAGCCCGTAAACCAAAAAGGCAAATAGATCAAAACAAAATGAAACTTTTGGAGTTCAAGTAGGGAAAAAATTTAAAACAATAACAAATTTAAGTAAAGAAAATTTATTCACACACCACAAATGAAAACAAAAGCTTTAATGTCCAAATTTGGGAAATTCCACTAGTTCAACCACAACAGTTTGGAATTTTATAGGAAAGAGATTTCCTCCACACATGCTTTAAAAATGGATATGCTTGTTGTAAACATGTTAAAGATACAAATCACCTACGGATCCAAATCTTTTGAAGAGAATAACAAACGCTCATTAAATTCTCAAGTGAACGTGCGGTGGGATATTTACACGAGCCAAACAAGCCATTATTTTGCCAATCAACAAAAAGCTGACCCAACGATCATGCATGATTGTAAAGTGATTTTCCATGCGTAACGGGCTATATTACCCTAAGAAATGACTTATGGATTGGGAGTCAAGACTCAGTTAAAAATCCCTGTCTCCCCCTTTTTCCCGACGATTGCAAAACCTGATATATAAAAACTAAGAAGAGCTTATAATCCCTAAAAATTACAGAAACTCTTTGGAATTATCTCTCTCTACATTTTTGCATTGTGCATTTCCATTCTACATGTACTCTTTTTTCTTAAAACAAAACCTTGAGTTTTCGCTCTCCCTTCAGCCCGTAAACCAAAAAGGCAAATAGATCACAACAAAATGAAAATTTTGGAGTTCAAGTATGGAAAAAATTTAAAACAATAACAAATGTAAGTAAAGAAAATTTATTCACACACCACAAATGTACACAAAATTTTTGTTGTCCAAGTTTGGGAAATTCCACTAGTTCAACCCCAACAGCTTGGAATTTTATTGGAAAGAGATTTCCTCCACACATTCTTTAAAAATGGATATGCATGTTTTAAACATGTTAATGATGCAAATCACTTATGGATCCAAATATTTTGAAGAGAATAACAAACACTCATTAAATTTTCAAGTGAACGTGCGGTGGGATATTTATCCGAGTCAAACAAGCCATAATTTTGCCCATCTACCAAAAGTTGACCCAACGATCATGGGTGATTGTAAAGTGATTTATCATGCGTAACGGGCTATATTACCCTAAGAAATGACTTATGGATTGGGAATCAAGACTCAAATAAAAATCCCTGCCTCCCCCTTTTTCCCGACGATTGCAAAACCTGTTATATAAAAACTAAGAAGAGCTTGCAATCCCGAAAATTATAGAAACTCCTTGGAATTATCTCGCTCTACATTTGTGCATTGTGCATTTCCATTCTACATGTACTCTTTTTTCTTAAAACAAAACTTTGAGTTTTGCGCTCTCCCTTCATCCCGTAAACCTAAAATGCAAATAGATGACAACAACATGAAAATTTTGGAGTTCAAGTACGGAAAAAATTTAAAACAATAACAAATGTAAGTAAAGAAAATTTATTCACACACCACAAATGAACACAAAAGTTTTGTTGTCCAAGTTTGGGAAATTTCACTAGTTCAACCCCAACAGCTTGGAATTTTAGAGGAAAGAGATTTCGTCCACACAAGCTTTAAAAATGGATATGCATGTTTTAAAAATTTTAAAGATGCAAATCACCTATGGATCCATAGCTTTTGAAGAGAATAACAAACGCTCATTAAATTCTCAAGTGAACGTGCGGTGGGATATTTACCCGAGTCAAACAAGCCATTATTTTGCCCATCTACAAAAAGCTGACCCAACGAACGTGGATGATTGTAAAGTGATTTATCATTGGTAATGGACTATATTACCCTAAGAAATGACTAATGGATTTGGAGTCAAGACTCAGTTAAAAATCCCTGCCTCCCCCTTTTTCCTGACGATTGCAAAACCTGATATATAAAAACTAAGAAGTGGTTACAATTCCTAAAAATTACAGAAACTCTTTGGAATTATCTCGCTCTACATTTGTGCACCGTGCATTTTCATTTTAGACGTACACTTTATTCATAAATCAAAATTTTGAGTTTTCGCTATCCCTTCATCCCGTAAACCAAAAAGGCAAATAGATCACAACAAAAGGTAAATTTTAGAGTTCATGTACGGACAAAAATTTAAAACTATAACAAATGTATATAAAGAAAATTTATTCACACACCACAAATGAACACAAAAGTTTTGTTGTCCAAGTTTGGGAAATTCCACTAGTTCAACCCTAACAGCTTGGAATTTTATAAGAAAGACATTTCCTCCACACATGCTTAAAAAATGGATTTGCATGTTTTAAACATGTTAAAGATGCAAATAACCTATGGATCCACAGCTTTCAAAGAGAATAACAAACGCTCATTAAATTCTCAAGTGAACGTGCGGTGAGATATTTACCCGAGTCAAAGAGGCCATTACTTTGCCCATCTACAAAAAGCTGACCCAACGATCATGGATGATTGCAAAGTGATATATCATGCGTAACGGGCTATATTACCATAATAAAACACATATGGATTGGGAGTCAAGACTTAGTTAAAAATCCATGCCTCCCCCTTTTTCCCGACGATTGCAAAACCTGATATAAAAAAACTAAGAAGAGTTTACAATCCCTAAAAATTACAGAAACTCAATGGAATTATCTTGGTCTACATTTGTGGACTGTGCATTTTTATTTTAGATGTACACTTTTTTCATAAATCAAAACTTTGAGTTTTCGCTCCCCATTCATATCATAAACCAAAAAGGCAAATAGATTACAACAAAACGAAAATTTTAGAGTTCATGTACGAAAAAAATTTAAAACAATAACAAAAATAAGTAAAGAAAATTTATTCACACACCACTAATGAACACAAAAGTTTTGTTGTCCAAGTTTGGGAAATTCCACTAGTTCAACCCTAACTGCTTGGAATTTTATAAGAAAGAGATTTCCTCCACACATGCTTAAAAAATGGATTTGCATGTTTTAAGCATGCAAAGATGCAAATCACCTATTGATCCATAGCTATTGAAGAGAATAATAAACGCTCATTAAATTCTCAAGTGAACATGCGGTGGGATATTTACCCGAGTCAAACAAGCCATTATTTTGCCCATCTACAAAAAGCTGACCCAACGATCATGGATGATTGTACAGTGATTTATCATGCATAACGGGCTATATTACCCTATGAAATGATTTATGTATTGGGAGTCAAGACTCAGTTAAAAATCCTTGCCCCCCCCTTTTTCCCGACGATTGCAAAACCTGATATATACAAACTAAGAAGAGCTAACAATCCCTAAAAATTACAGAAACTCTTTGGAATTATCTCTCTCTACGTTTGTGCATTGTGCATTTTTATTCTACATGTACTATTTTTTCTTAAAACAAAACTTTGAGTTTTCGCTTTCCCTTCATCCCATAAACCAAAAAGGCAAATAGATCACAACAAAATGAAAATTTTGGAGTTCAAGGACGGAAAAAATTTAAAAGAATAACAAATGTAAGTAAAGAAAATTTATTGAAACACCTCAAATGAACAGCAAAGTTTTGTTGTACAAGTTTGGGAAATTCCACTAGTTCAACCCCACCAGCTTGGAATTTTATAGGAAAGAGATTTCCTCCACACATGCTTTAAAAATGGATATGCATGTTTTAAACATGTTAAAGATTCAAATCACCTATGGATCCAAAGCTTTTGAAGAGAATAACAAATGCTCATTAAATTCTCAACTGAACGTGTGGTTGGATATTTACCCGAGTCAAACAAGCCATTATTTTGCCCATCTACAAAAAGCTGACCCAACGATCATGGATGATTGTAAAGTGATTTACCATGCGTAATGGGCTATATTACCCTAAGAAATTACTTATGGATTGGGGAGTCAAGACTTAGTTAAAAATCCCTGCCTCCCCCATTTTCCCGACGATTGCCAAACCTGATATATAAAAACTTAGAAGAGCTTACAATCCCTAAAAATTACAGAAACTCTTTGGAATTATCTCGCTCTACATTAATGCACTTTGCATTTTCATTTTAGATGTACACTTTTTTTATAAATCTAAACTTTGAGTTTTCGCTCTCCCATCATCCCGTAAACCAAAAAGCCAAATAGATCACAAAAAAATGAAAATTTTAGAGTTCATGTACGGAAAAAAATTTAAAACAATAACAAATGTAAGTAAAGAAAATTTATTCACACACCACAAATGAACACAAAAGTTTTCTTGTCAAGGTTTGGCAAATTCCACTAGTTCAACCCTAATAGCTTGAAATTTTATAAGAAAGAGATTTCCTCCACACATGCTTAAAAAATGGATTTGCATGTTGTAAACATGTTAAAGATGCAAATCACCTATGGATCCAAAGCTTTTGAAGAGAATAACAAACGCTCATTTAATTCTCAAGTGAACGTGCGGTGGGATATTTACCCGAGTCAAACAAGCCAATATTTTGCCCATCTCTAAAAGCTGACCCAACGATCATGGATGATTGTAAAGTGATTTATCATGCGTAACAAGCTATATTACCCAAATAAATGACTTATGGATTGGGAGACAAGATTTCATTTAAAAATCCCTGCCTCCCCCTTTTTCCCGACGATTGCAAAACCTGATATATAAAAACTAAGAAGAGCTTACAATCCCTAAAAATTACAGAAACTCTTTGGAATTATCTCTCTCTACGTTTGTGCATTGTGAATTTCCATTCTTCATGTACTCTTTTTTCTTAAAACAAAACTTTGAGTTTTCGCTCTCCCTTAATCCCATAATCCAAAAAGGCAAACAGATCGCAACAAAATGAAAATTTTGGAGTGCAAGTACGGAAAAAATTTAAAACAATAACAAATGTAAGTAAAGAAAATTTATTCACACACCACAAATGAAAACAAAAGTTTTGTTGCCATGTTTTGGAAATTCCACTAGTTCAACCCCAACAGCTTGGAATTTTATAGTAAAGAGATTTCCTCCACACATGCTAAAAAAATAGATTTGCATGTTTTAAACATGTTAAAGATGCAGATCACCTATGGATCCATAGCTTTTGAAGAGAATAACAAATGCTCATTAAATTCTCAAGTGAACGTGCGGTGGGATATTTACCCGAGTCAAACAAGCCATTATTTTGCCCTTCTACAAAAATCTGACCCAACGATCGTGGATGATTGTAAAGTGATTTATCATATGTTACGGGCTATATTACCCTAAGAAATGACGTATGGATTGGGAGTCAAGACTCAGTAAAAAATCCCTGCCTCCCCTTTTTCCCAACGATTGCAAAACCTGATATATAAAAACTAAGAAGTGGTTACAATCCCTAAAAATTACAGAAACTCTTTGGAATTATCTCACTCTACATTTGTGCACTGTGCATTTTCATTTTAGATGTACACATTTTTCATAAATCAAAACTTTCAGTTTTCGCTATCCCTTCATCCCATAAACCAAAAAGGCAAATAGATCACAACAAAATGTAAATTTTAGAGTTCATGTACGGAAAAAAATTTGAAACAATAACAAATGTAAGTAAACAAAATTTATTCACACATCACAAATGAACACATAAGTTTTGTTGTCCAAGTTTCGGAAATTCCACTAGTTCAACCCTAACAACTTGGAATTTTATAAGAAAGACATTTCCTCCACACATGCTTAAAAAATGGATTTGCATGTTTTAAACATGTTAAAGATGCAAATAACCTATGGATCCATAGCTTTTAAAGAGAATAACAAACGCTCATTAAATTCTCAAGTGAACATGCGATGGGATATTTACCCGAGTCAAAGAAGCCATTACTTTGCCCATCTACAAAAAGCTGACCCAACGATCATGGATGATTGTAAAGTGACTTATCATGTGTAACGGCCTATATTACCATAATAAATCACATATGGATTGGGTGCCAAGACTCAGTTAAACATCCCTGCCTCCCCCTTTCTCCCGATGATTGCAAAATCTGATATATAAAAACTAAAAAGAGCTTACAAACCCTAAAAATTACAGAAACTCTTTGGAATTATCTCGCTCTACATTTGTGCACTGTGCATTTTCATTTTAGATGTACACTTTTTTCATAAATAAAAACTTTGAGTTTTCGCTCTCCCTTCATCTCGTAAACAAAAAAGGCAAATAGATCACAACAAAATGAAAATTTTGGAGTGCAAGTACTGAAAAAATTTAAAACAATAACAAATGTAAGTAAAGAAAATTTATTCACACACCACAAATCAACACAAAATTTTTGTTGTCCAAGTTTGGAAAATTCCACTAGTTCAACCCCAACAGCTTGGAATTTTATAGGAAAGAGATTTTCTCCACACATGCTTAAGAAATAGATTTGCATGTTTTAAACATGTTAAAGATGCAAATCACCTATGGATCCATAGCTTTTGAAGAGAATAACAAACGCTCATTAAATTCTCAACTGAATGTGCGGTGGGATATTTACCCGAGTTAAACAAGCCATTATTTTGCCCATCTTCAAAAAGCTGACCCAACGATCATGGATGATTGTAAAGTGATTTATCATTGGTAATGGGCTATATTACCCTAAGAAATAACTTATGGATTGGGAGTCAAGACTCAGTTAAAAATCCCTGCCTCCCCCTTTTTCCCTACGATTGTAAAAACCTGATATATAAAAACTAAGAAGTGGCTACAATCCCTAAAAATTACAGAAACTCTTTGGAATTATCTCGCTCTACATTTGTGCACTGTGCATTTTCATTTTAGATGTACACTTCTTTCATAAATCAAAACTTTGAGTTTTCGCTATCCCTTCATCCCGTAAGCCAAAAAGGCAAATAGATCACAACAAAATGTAAATTTTAGAGTTCATGTACGGAAAAAAATTTAAAACAATAACAAATGTAAGTAAAGAAAATTTATTCACACACCACAAAAGAACACAAAAGTTTTGTTGTCCAAGTTTGGGAAATTCCACTAGTTCAACCCTAACAGCTTGGAATTTTATAAGAAAGACATTTCCTCCACACATGCTTAAAAAATGGATTTGCATGTTTTAAACATGTTAAAGATGAAAATAACCTATGGATCCATAGCTTTTTAATAGAATAACAAATGCTCATTAAATTCTCAAGTGAACGTGCGGTGGGATATTTACCCGAGTCAAAGAAGCCATTACTTTGCCCATCAACAAAAAGCTGACCCAACGATCATGGATGATTGTAAAGTGATTTATCATGCTTAACGGGCTATATTACCATAATAAATCACATATGCATTGGGAGCCAAGACTTAGTTAAAAATCCATGCCTCCCCCTTTTTCCCGTCGATTGCAAAACCTGATATAAAAAAACTAAAAAGAGCTTACAATCCCTAAAAATTACAGAAACTCTTTGGAAGTATCTTGCTCTACATTTGTGCACTGTGCATTTTCATTTTAGATGTACACTTTTTTCATAAATAAAAACTTTGAGTTTCGCTCTCCCTTCATCCCGTAAACCAAAAAGGCAAATAGATCACAACAAAATGAAAATTTTAGAGGTCTTGTACGGAAAAAAAATTAAAACAATAACAAATGTAAGTAAATAAAATGTATTCACACGCAACAAATGAACACAAAAGTTTTGTTGTCCAAGTTTGGGAAATTCCACTAGTTCAACCCTAACAACTTGGAATTTTATAAGAAAGAGATTTCCTCCACTCATGCTTAAAAAATGGATTTGCATGTTTTAAACATGTTAAAGATGTAAATCACCTATGGATCCAAAGCTCATTAAATTCTCAAGTGAACGTGCGGTGAGATATTTACACGAGTCAAACAAGCCATTATTTTGTCCATCTACAAAAAGCTGACCCAACGATCATGGATGATTGTAAAGTGATTTATCATGTGTAACGGGTTATTTTACCCTAATAAATGATTTATGGATTGGGAGTCATGACTGAATTAAAAATCACTGCCTCCCCCTTTTTCCCGACGATTGCAAAACCTGATATATAAAAACTAGGAAGAGCTTACAATCCGTAAAAATTTCAGAAACTCTTAGGAATTATCTCTCTCTACATTTGTCCATTGAGTATTTCCATTGTACATGTACTCTTTTTTCCTCAAACAAAACTTTGAGTTTTCGCTCTCCCTTCTCCCGTAAACCAAAACGGCAAATAGATCACAACAAAATGAAAATTTAGGAGTTCAAGTACGGAAAAAATATGAAACAATAACAAATGTAAGTAAAGAAAATTTATTCATACACCACAAATGAACACAAAAGTTTTGTTGTCCAAGTTTTGGAAATTCCACTAGTTCAACCCTAACAGCTTGGAATTTTATAAGAAAGAGATTTCCTCCACACATGCTTAAAAAATGGATTTGCATGCTTTAAACTTGTTAAAGATGCAAATCACCTATGGATCCAAAGCTTTTGAAGAGAATAACAAATGCTCATTAAATTCTCAACTGAACCTGTGGTGGATATTTACCCGAGTAAAACAAGCCATTGTTTTGCCCATCTACAAAAAGCAGACCCAACAATCATGGATGATTGTAATGTGATTTATATTGCGTAACGGGCTATATTACCCTAAGAAATGACTTATGGATTGGGAGTCAAGAATCAGTTGAAAATCCCTGCCTCACCCTTTTTCCCGACGATTGCAAAACCTAATATATAAAAACTAAGAAGAGCTTACAATCCCTAAAAAAAACAGAAACTCTTTAGAATTATCTCTCTAACCATTTGTGCACTGTGCATTTTAATTTGTGATGTACACTTTTTTCAAAAATCAAAACTTTGAGTTTTCGCTCTCCCTTGAACCCGTAAACCAAAAAGGCAAATTGCTCACAACAAAATGAAAATTTTAGAGCTCAAGTACGGAAAAAAATTTAAAACAATAACAAATTTAGTTAAAGAAAATTTATTCACACGCCACAAATGAACACAAAAGTTTTGCTGTCCAAGTTTGGGAAATTCCACAAGTTCAACCCTAACAGCTTGGAATTTTACAAGAAAAAGATTTCCTCCACACATGCTTGAAAAATGGATTTGCATGTTTTAAACATGTTAAAGATGCAAATCACCTATGGATCCAAAGCTTTTGAAGAGAATAACAAACACTCATTAAATTCTCAAGTGAAAGTGCGGTGGGATATTTACCCGAGTCAAACAAGCCATTATTTTGCCCATCTACAAAAAGTTGACCCAATGATCATGGATGATTGTAAAGTGATTTATCATGTGTAACGGGCTATATTACCATAATAAATGACATATGGATTGGGAGTCAAGATTCAGTTAAAAATCCTTGCATCCCCCTTTTTCCCGACGAGTGCAAAAGCTGATACATAAAAACTAAGAAGAGCTTACAATCCCTAAAAATTACAGAAACTCTTTGGAATTATCTCTCTCTACATTTGTGCATTGTGCATTTCCATTATACACGTACTCTTTTTTCTTAAAACAAAACTTTGACTTTTCGCTATCCCTTCATCCCGTAAACATAAAAGGCAAAAAGATCACAACAAAATAAAAATTTTGGAGTTCAAGTACGGAAAAAATTTAAAACAATAATAAATGTAAGTAAAGAAAATTTATTCACACACCACAAATGAACACAAAAGTTTTGTTGTCCAAGTTTGGGAAATTCCACTAGTTCAACCCAAACAGGTTGGAATTTTATAAGAAAGTGATTTCCTCCACACATGCTTAAAAAATGGATTTGCATGTTTTAAACATGTTAAAGATGCAAATCACCTATGGATCCATAGCTTTTGAAGAGAATAACAAACGCTCATTAAATTCTCAAGTGAACGTGCGGTGGGATATTTACCCGAGTCAAACAAGCCATTATTTTGCCCATCTACAAAAAGCTGACCCAACGACCATGGATGATTGTAAAGTGATTTATCATGCGTAACGGGCTATATTACCATAATAAATGACATATGGATTGGGAGTCAAGACTCAGTTAAAAATCCCTTCCTCCCCCTTTTTCCCGACGATTGCAATACCTGATATATAAAAACTAAGTAGAGCTTACAATCCCAAAAAATTACAGAAACTCTTTGGAATTATCTCTCTCTACATTTGTGCATTGTGCATTTTCATTCTTCATTTACTCTTTTTTCTTAAAACAGAACTTTGAGTTTTCGCTGTCCCTTCATCTTGTAAACCAAGAAGGCAAATAGATCACAACAAAATGAAAATTTTGGAGTTCAAGTACGGAAAAAATTTTAAACAATAAGGAATTTAAGTAAAGAAAATTTATTCACAGACTACAAATGAACACAAAAGTTTTGTTGTCCAAGTTTGGGAAATTCCACTACTTCAACCCCAATTGCTTGGAATTTTATACGAAAGAGATTTCCTCCACACATGCTTTAAAAATGGATACGCATGTTTTAAACATGTTAAAGATGCAAATCACCTATGGATCCAAAGCTTTTGAAGAGAATAACAAACGCTCATTAAATTCACAACTGAACCTGCGTTGGATATTTAGCCGAGTCAAACAAGCCATTATTTTGCCCATCTACAAAAAGCTGACCCAACGATCATGGATGATTGTAATGTGATTTATCATGCGTAACGGGCTGTATTACCCTAAGAAATGACTGATGGATTGGGAGTCAAGACTCAATTAAAAATCCCTGCCTCCCCCTTTTTCCCGATGATTGCAAAAGCTTATATATAAAAACTAAGAAGAGCTTACAATCCTTAAATTTTACAGAAACTCATTTGGAATTATTTTGCCCTACATTTGTGCACTGTGCATTTTAATTTTAGATGTACACTTTTTTCATAAATCCAAACTTTGAGTTTTCGCTCTCCCTTCATCCCGTAAACCAAAAAGGCAAATAGATCACAACAAAATGAAAATTTTAGAGTTCAGGTACGGAAAAAAATTTAAAACAACAACAAATGTAAGTAAAGAAAATTTATTCACACACCACAAATGAACTCAAAAGTTTTGCTGTCCAAGTTTGGGAAATTCCATTAGTTCAACCCTAACAACTTGGAATTTTAAAAGAAAGAGATTTCCTCCACACATGCTTAAAAAATGGATTTGCATGTTTTAAACTTGTTAAAGATGCAAATCACCTATGGATCCAAAGCTTTTGAAGAGAATAACAAACACTCAATAATTCTCAAGTGAACGTGCGGTGGGATCTTTACCCGTGCCAAACAAGCCATTATTTTGCCTATCTAGAAAAAGCTGACCCAACGATCATGGATGATTGTAAAGTGATTTATGCGTAACGGGCTATATTACCCTAATAGATGACTTATGGATTTGGAGTCAAGTCTCAGTTAAAAATTCATGCCCCCCATTTTTCCCGACGATTGCAAAACCTGATATATAAAAACAAAGAATAGCTTACAATCGCTAAAAACTACAGAAACTCTTTGGAATTATCTGTCTCTACATTTGTGCATTTTGCATTTCCATTCTACATGTACTCTTTTTTCCGAAAACAAAACTTTGAGTTTTCTCTCTCCCTTCATCCCGAAAACCAAAAAGGCAAATAGATCACAACAAAATGAAAATTTTGGAGTTCAAGTACAGAAAAAATTTAAAACAATAACAAATGTAAGTAAAAAAAATTTATTCACACACCACAAATGAACACAAAAGGTTTGTTGTCCAAGTTTGGGAAATTCCACTAGTTCAACCCTAAGAGCTTGGAATTTTATAAGAAAGAGATTTACTCAGCACATGCTTAAAAAATGGATTTTCATGTTTTAAACATGTTAAAGATGCAAATCACCTATGGATCCATAGATCTTGAAGAGAATAAAAAAGGTTCATTAAATTCTCAACTGAACGTGCGGTGGATATTTACCAGAGTCAAACAAGCCATTATTTTGCACATCTACAGAAAGCTGGCACAACGATCATGGTTGATTGTAAAGTGATTTATCATGTGTAACGGGCTATAATACCCTAATAAAGAACTCATGGATTGGGAGTCAAGTCTCAGTTAAAAACGATTGCCCCCCCTTTTTCCCGACGATTGCAAAACCTGATATATAAAAGCTAAGAAGAGCTTACAATCCCTAAAAATTACAGAAACTCTTTGAAATTATTTGTCTCTACGTTTGTGCATTGTGCATTTCCATTCTACATGTACTCTTTTTTCCTAAAACAAAACTTTGAGTTTTCGCTCTCCGTTCATCCCGTAAACCAAAAAGGCAAATAGATCACAACGAAATGAAAATTTTGGAATTCAAGTACGGAAAAATTTTAAAACAATAACAAATGTAAGTAAAGAAAATTTATTCACACACCCCAATTGAACACAAAAGTTTTGTTGTCCAAGTTTGGGAAATTCCACTAGTTCAACCCTAACTGCTTGGAATTTTATAAGAAAGAGATTTCCTCCACACATGCTTAAAAAATGGATTTGCAGGTTTTAAACATGTTAAAGATGGAAATCACCTATGGATCCATAGCTTTTGAAGAGAATAACAAACGCTCATTAAATTCTCAAGTGAGTGTGCGGTGGGATATTTACCCGAGTCAAATAAGCCATTATTTTGCCCATCTACAAAAAGCTGACCCAACGATCATGGATAATTGTAAAGTGATTTATCATGCGTAATGGGCTATATTACCATAATAAATAACATATGGATTGGGAGTCAAGACTCAGTTAAAAATCCCAGCCTCCCCCATTTTCCCGACGATTGCAAATGCTGATATATAAAAACTAAGAAGTGCTTACAATCCCTAAAACTTACAGAAAGTTCTTGGAATTATCTCTCTCTACATTTGTGCATTGTGAATTTCCATTCTACATATACTCATTTTTCTTAAAACAAAACTTTGAGTTTTCGCTATCCCTTCATCCCGTAAACCAAAAAGGCAAATAGATCACAACAAAATGCAAATTTTGGAGTTCAAGTGGGGAAAAAATTTAAAATAATAACAAATGTAAGTAAAGAAAATTTATTCACACACCACAAATGAACACAAAAGTTTTGTTGTCCAAGTTTGGGAAATTCCACTAGTTCAACCCTAACAGCTTGGAATTTTATAAGAAAGAGATTTCCTCCACACATGCTTAAAAAATGGATTTGCATATTTTAAACATGTTAAAGATCCAAATCACCTATGGATCCATAGCTTTTGAAGAGAATAACAAACGCTCATTAAATTCTCAAGTCAACGTGCGGTGGGATATTTACCCGAGTCAAACAAGCCATTATTTTGCCCATCTACAAAAAGCTGACACAATAATCATGGATGATTGTAAAGTGATTTATCACGCGTAACGGGCTATATTACCATAATAACTGACATATGGATTGGGAGTCAAGACTCAGTTAAAAGTCTCTGCCTCCCCCTTTTTCCCGACGATTGCAATGCCTGATGTATAAAAACTATGAAGAGCTTACAATCCGTAAAAATTACAGAAACTCTTTGGAATTATCTCTCTCTACGTTTGTGCATTGTGCATTTCCATTCTACAGTTACTCTTTTTTCTAAAAAAAAACTTTGAGTTTTCGCTATCCCTTCATCCCGTAAACCAAAAAGGCAAATAGATGACAACAAAATGAAAATTTTGGAGTTCAAGTACAGAAAAAATTATAACCAATAAGGAATGTAAGTAAAGAAAATTTATTCACATACCACAAATGAACACAAAAGTTTTGTTGTCCAGGTTTGGGAAATTCCACTATTTCAACCCCAACAGCTTGGAATTTTATAGGAAAGAGATTTCCTCCACACATGCTTTAAAAATGGATACGCATGTTTTAAACATGTTAAAGATGCAATTGACCTATGGATCCAAAGCTTTTGAAGAGAATAACAAACGCTCATTAAATTCACATCTGAACCTACGGTGGATATTTACCCGAGTCAAACAAGTCATTAATTTGCCCATCTAAAAAAAGCTGACCCAACGATCATGGATGATTGTAATGTGATTTATCATGCGTAACGGGCTATATTGCCCTAAGAAATGACTGATGGATTGGGAGTCAAGACTCACTTAAAAATCCTGCCTCCCCCTTTTTCCCGTTGCAAAACCTGAAAGATAAAAACTAAGAAGAGCTTCCAATCCCTAAAACTTACAGAAACTCTTTGGAATTATCTCACTCTACATTTGTGCACTTTACATTTTCATTTTAGATGTACACTTTTTTTCATAAATCAAAACTTTGAGTTGTCGCTCTCCCTTCATCCCGTAAACCAAAAAGGCAAACAGATCACAACAAAATGAAAATTTTAGAGTTCATGCACGGAAAAAAATTTAAAACAATAACAAATGTAAGTAAAGAAAATTTATTTGCACAACACTAATGAACAGAAAAGTTTGGTTGTCCAAGTTTGGGAAATTCCACTAGTTCAACCCTAACAGCTTGGAATTTTCTAAGAAAGAGATTTCCTCCACACATGCTTAAAAAATGGATTTGCATGTTTTTAACATGTTAAAGATGCCAATCATTTATGGCTCCAAAACTTTTGAAGAGAATAAAAAACGCTCATTAAATTCTCAAGTGAACGTGCCGTGGGATATTTACACGAGTCAAACAAGCCATTATTTTGCCCATCTACAAAAAGCTGACCAAACAATAATGGATGATTGCAAAGTGATTTATCATGCGTAACTGGCTAAAATACCCAAATAAATGACTTATGGATTGGGAGTCAAGACTCAGTTAAAAATCCCTGCCCCCCTCTTTCCCGACGATTGCAAAACCTGATATATAAAAACTAAGAAGAGCTTACAATCCCTAAAAATGACAGAAATTCTTTGGAATTATCACTCTCTAGGTTTGTGCATTGTGAATTTCCATTCCACATGTACTCTTTTTTCCTAAAACAAAACTTTGAGTTTTCGCTCTCCCTTCATCCCGTAAACCAAAAAGGCAAATAGATCACAACAAAATGAAAATTTTGGAGTTCAAGTACGGAAAAAATTTAAAACAATAACAAATGTAAGTAAAGAAAATTTATTCACACACCACAAATGAACAAAAAAGTTTTGTTGTCCAAGTTTGGGAAATTCCACTAGTTCAACCCTAACAGCTTGGAATTTTATAAGAAAGAGATTTCCTCAGCACATGCTTAAAAAAATGATTTGCATGTTTTAAACATGTTAATGATGCAAATCACCTATGGATCGATAAATTTTGAAGAGAATAACAAACGCTCATTAAAATCTCAACTGAATGTGCGGTGGGATATTTACCCGAGTCAAACATGCCATTATTTTGCCCATCTACAAAAAGCTGACCCAACGATCATGGATGATTGTAAAGTAATTTATCTTGCGTAACGGGCTATATTACCATAATAAATGACATATGGATTGGGAGTCAAGACTCAGTTAAAAATCCCTATCTCCCCCTTTTTCCAGACGAGTGCAAAACCTAATATATAAAAACTAAGAAGAGCTTACAATCCCTAAAAATTACAGAAACTCTTTGGAATTATCTCTCTCTACATTTGTGCATTGTGAACTTCCATTGTACATGTACTCTTTTTTCCTCAAACAAAACTTTGAGTTTTCGCTCTCCCTTCATACCGTAAACCAAAAAGGCAAATAGATCACAACAAAATGAAAATTTAGGAGTTCAAGTACGGAAAAATTATGAAACAATAACAAATGTAAGTAAAGAAAATTTATTCATACACCACAAATGAACACAAAAGTTTTGTTGTCCAAGTTTGGGAAATTCCACTAGTTCAACTCTAACAGCTTGGAATTTTATAAGAAAGAGATTTCCTCCACCCATGCTTAAAAAATGGATTTGCAAGCTTTAAACCTGTTAAAGATGCAAATCACCTATGGATCCAAAGCTTTTGAAGAGAATAACAAATGCACATTAAATTCTCAACTGAACCTGTGGTGGATATTTATCCGAGTCAAACAAGCCATTATTTGGCCCATTTAAAAAAAGCTGACCCAACGATCATGGATGATTGTAATGTGATTTATCATGCGTAACGGGCTATATTACCCTAAGAAATGACTTATGGATTGGGAGTCATGACTCAGTTAAAAATCCCTGCCTCCCCCTTTTTCCCGACGATTGCAAAACCTGATATATAAAAACTAAGAAGAGCTTACAGTCCCTAAAAAAAACAGAAACTCTTTGGAATTATCTCTCTCAACATTTGTGCACTGTGCATTTTAATTTGAGATGTACATTTTTTTCAAAAATCAAAACTTTGAGTTTTCGCTCTTCCTTCAACCCGTAAACCAAAAAGGCAAATAGATCACAACAAAATGAAAATTTTAGAGTTCATGTACGGAAAAAAAATTTAAAACAATAACAAATGTAAGTAAAGAAAATTTATTCACACACCACAAATGAACACAGAAGTTTTGTTGTCCAAGTTTGGGAAATTCCACTAGTTCAACCCTAACAGCTTGGAATTTTATAAGAAGGTGATTTCCTCCACACATGCTTGAAAAATGGATTTGCATGTTTTAAACATGTTAAAGATGCAAATCACCTATGGATCCAAAGCTTTTGAAGAGAATAACAAACACTCATTAAATTTTCAAGTGAACGTGCGGTGGGATATTTACCTGAGTCAAACAAGCCATTATTTTGCCCATCTACAAAAAGTTGACCAAATATCATGGATGATTGTAAAGTGATTTATCAATAGTAACGGGCTATATTACCATAATAAATGACATATGGATTGGGAGTCAAGACTGTGTTAAAAGTCCCTGCCTCACCCTTTTTCCCGACGAGTGCAAAACCTGATATATAAAAACTAAGAAGAGCTTACAATCCCTAAAAATTACAAACACTCTTTGGAATTATCTCTCTCTACATTTGTGCATTGTGATTTTTCCATTATACATGTACTCAAAGTTTTCTCTATCCCTTCATCCCGTAAACCAAAAAGGCAAATATATCACAACAAAATGAAAATTTTGGAGTTCAAGTACGGAAAAAATTTAAAACAATAACAAATGTAAGTAATGAAAATTTATTCACACACCACAAATGAACACAAAAGTTTTTTTGTCCAAGTTTGGGAAATTCCACTAGTTCAACCCCAACAACTTGGAATTTTATAGGAAAGAGATTTCCTCGACACTTGCTTAAAAATTGGATTTGTATGTTTTAATCACGTTAAAGATGCAAATCATCTATGGATCCAAAGCTTTTGAAGAGAATAACAAACACTCATTAAATTCTTAAGTGAACGTGCGGTGGGATATTTACCCGAGTCAAACAAGCCAATCCCTAAAAATTACAGAAACTGTTTGTAATTATCTCTCTCTACATTTGTGCATTGGGTATTTCCATTCTACATGTACTCTTTTTTCTTAAAACAAAACTTTGAGTTTTCGCTCTCCCTTCATCCCGTAAACCAAAAAGGCAACTAGATCACAACAAAATGAAAAATTTGGAGTTCAAGTACGGAAAAAATTTAAAATAATAACAAATGAAAGTAAAGAAAATTTATTCACACACCACAAATGAACATAAAAGTTTTGTTGTCCATGTTTTGGAAATTCCACTAGTTCAACCCCAGCAGCTTGGAATTTTAAAGGACAGAGATTTCCTCCACACATGCTTTAAAAATGGATATGCATGTTTTAAACATGTGAAAAATGCAAATCACCGATGGATCCAAAGCTTTTGAAGAGAATAACAAACGCTCATTAAATTCTCAACTGAACGTGCTGTGGATATTTACCCGAGTCAACCAAGCCATTATTTTGCGAATTTACAAAAAGCTGTCCCAACGATCATGGATGATTGTAAAGTGATTTATCATGCGTAACGGGCTATATTACACTAAGAAATGACTCATGGATTGGGAGTCAAGACTCAGTTAAAAATCCCTGCCTCCCCCTTTTTCCCAACGATTGCAAAACCTGATATATAAAAACTAAGACGAGCTTACAATCCCAAAAAATTACAGAAACTCTTTGGAATTATCTCTCCCTAAATTTGTGCACTGTGCATTTTCATTTTAGATGTACACTTTTTTCATAAATCAAAACTTTGACTTTTCGCTCTCCTTTCATCCCGTATACCGAAAAGGCAAATAGATCACTACAAAATGAAAATTTTAGAGTTCATGTACGGAAAAAAATTTAAAATAATAACAAATGTATGGAAAGAAAATTTATTCACACACCACAAATGAACACAAAAGTTTTTTTGTCCAAGTTTGGGAAATTCCACTAGTTCAACCAAAACAGCTTGGAATTTTATAAGAAAGAGTTTTCCTCCACACATGCTTAAAAAATGGAATTGCATGTTTTAAACATGTTAAAGATGCAAATCACCTATGGATCCAAAGCTTTTGAAGAGAATAACAAACGCTAATTAAATTCTCAACTTATCGTGCAGTGGGATATTTTCCCGAGTCAAACAAGCCATTATTTTGCCCATCTACAAAAAGCTTACCCAACGATCATGGATGATTGTAAATTGGTTTATCATGCATAACGGGCTATATTACCCTAAGAAATGACTTATGGATTGGGAGTCAAGACTCAGTTAAAAATCCCTGCCTCCCCCTTTTTCCCAACGATTGCAAAACCTGATATATAAAAACTAAGAAGAGCTTAAAATCCCTAGAAATTACAGAAACTCTTTTGAATTATCTCTCCCTACATTTGTGCATTGTGCATTTCCATTCTACATGTACTCATTTTTCTTAAAAAAAAACTTTGACTTTTCGCTCTCCCTTCATCCCGTAAACAAAAAAGGCCAATAGATCACAATAAAATGAAAATTTTGGGGTTCAAGTAAGGAAAAAATTTAAAACAATAACGTGCGGTAGATATTTACCCGAGTCAAACAAGCCATTATTTTGCCCATCTACAAAAAGCTGACCCAACGATCATGGATGATTGTAAAGTGATTTATAATGCGTAACGGGCTATATTACCCAAAGAAACGACTTATGGATTGGGAGTCAAGACACAGTTAAAAATCCCTGCCTCCCCCTTTTTCCCGACGATTGCAAAACCTGATATATAAAAACAAAGAAGAGCTTACAATCCCTAAAAATTACAAAAGCTCTTTGAAATTATCTCGCTCTACATTTGTGCACTGTGCATTTTCATTTTAGATGTACACTTTTTTCATAAATCAAAACTTTGAGTTTTCGCTCTCCCTTCATCCCGTAAACCAAAAAGGCAAATAGATCAGTACAAAATGAAAATTTTAGAGTTCATGTACGGAAAAAAATTTAAAACAATAACAAATGTAAGTAAAGAAAATTTATTCACACACCACAAATGAACACAAAAGTTTTTTTGTCCAAGTTTGGGAAATTCCACTAGTTCAACCCCAACAGCTTGGAATTTTATAAGAAAGAGATTTCCTCCACCCATGCATAAAAAATGGATTTGCATGTTTTAAACATGTTAAAGTTGCAAATCACCTATGGATCCAAAGCTTTTGAAGAGAATAACAAACGCTCATTAAATTCTCAAGTGAACGTGTGGTGGGATATTTACCCGAGTCAAACAAGCCATTACTTTGGCCATCTACAAAAAGCTGACCCAATGATCATGGATGATTGTAAAGTGATTTAACATGCGTAACGGGCTATATTTCCCTAAGAAATGACTTATGGATTGGGAGTCAAAATTCAGTTAAAAATCCCTGCCTCCCCCTTTTTCCCGACAATTGCAAAACCTGATATATAAAAACTAGGAAGAGCTTACAATCCCTAAAAATTACAGAAACTCTTTGGAATTATCACTCTGTACATTTGTGCATTGTGCATTGCCATTCTACAAGTACTATTTTTTCCTAAAACAAAACTTTGAGTTTTCGCTCTCCCTTCATCCCGTAAACCAAAAAGGCAAATAGATCACTACAAAATGAAAATTTTAGAGTTCATCTACGGAAAAAAATTTAAAACAGTAACAAATTTAAGTAAAGAAAATTTATTCACACACCACAAATGAACACAAAAGTTTTTTTGTCCAAGTTTGGGAAATTCCACTAATTCAACCCCAACAGCTTGGAATTTTATAAGAAAGAGATTTCCTCCACACATGCTTAAAAAATGGATTTGCATGTTTTAAACATGTTAAAGATGCAAATCACCGATGGATCCAAAGCTTTTGAAGAGAATAATAAACGCTCATTAAATTCTCAAGTGAACGTGCGGTGGGATATTTACCCGAGTCAAACAAGCCATTATTTTGCCCATCTACAAAAAGCTGACCCAACGATCATGGATGATTGTAAAGTGATTTATCATGCGTAACGGGATATATTACCCTAAGAAATGACTTTTGGATTGGGAGTCACGACTCAGTTAAAAATCCCTGCCTCCCACTTTTTCCTGACGATTGCAAAACCTGATATATAAAAACTAAGAAGTGCTTACAATCCCTAAAAATTACAGAAACATTTGGAATTATCTCGCTCTACATTTCAGCATTGTGCATTTCCATGCTACATGTGCCCTTTTTTCTAAAAAAAAAACTTTGAGTATTCGCTCTCCCTTCATCCCGTAAACCAAAAAGGCAAATAGATCACAACAAAATGAAAATTTTGAAGTTCAAATACAGAAAAAATTTAAAAAAATAAATTAATGTAAGTAAAGAAAATTTATTCACACACCACAAACGAACCCAAAAGTTTTGTTGTCCATGTTTGGGAAATTCCACTAGTTCAACCCCAACAGCTTGGAATTTTACAGGAAAGAGATTTCCTCCACACATGCTTTAAAAATGGATATGCATGTTTTAAACATGTAAAAAATGCAAATCACCGATGGATCCAAAGGTTTTGAAGAGAATAACAAACGCTCATTAAATTTTCAACTGAAAGTGCGGTGGATATTTACCCGAGTCAAACAAGACATTATTTTGCCCATCTAAAAAAAGTTGACCCAACGATCATGGATGATTGTAAAGTGATTTATCATGTGTAACGGGCTATATTACCCTGAGAAATGACTTATGGATTGGGAGTCAAGACTCAGTTAAAAATCCCTGCCTCCCCCTTTTTCCCAACGATTGCAAAACCTGAAATATAAAAACTAAGAAGAGCTTACAATCCCAAAAAATTACACAAACTCTTTGGAATTATCTCTCTCTAAATTTGTGCACTGTGCATTTTAAATTTAGATGTACACTTTTTTCATAAATCAAAACTTTGAGTTCTCGCTCTCCCTTCATCCCGTAAACCAAAAAGGCAAATAGATCACAACAAAATGAAAATTTTAGAGTTCATGTACGGAAAAAAATTTCAAACAATAACAAATGTATGAAATGAAAATTTATTCACACACCACAAATGAACACAAAAGTCTTTTTGTCCATGTTTGGGAAATTCCACTAGTACAACCCCAACAGCTTGGAATTTTATAAGAAAGAGATTTCCTCCACACATACTTAAAAAATGGATTTGCATGTTTTAAACATGTTAAAGATGCAAATCACCTAAGGATCCAAAGCTTTTGAAGAGAATAACAAGCGCTCGTTAAATTCTCAACTTATCGTGCGGTGGGATATTTTCCCGACTCAAACAAGCCATTATTTTGCCCAGCTACAAAAACCTTACCCAACGATCATGGATGATTGTAAATTGATTTATCATGTGTAACGGGCAATATTACCCTAAGAAATGACTTATGGATTGGGAGTCAAGACTCAATTAAAAATCCCTGCCTCCCCCTTTTTCCCGACGATTGCAAAACCTGATATATAAAAACTAAGAAGAGCTTACAATCCCTAAAAATTACAGAAACTCTTTGGAATTATCTCGCTCTACATTTGTGCATTGTGCATTTCCATTCTACATGTACGCTTTTGCTTAAAACAAAACTTTGAGTTTTCTCTCTCCCCTCATCCCATAAACCGAAATAGGAAAATAGATCAGAACAAAATGAAAATTTTGGAGTTCAAGTATGGAAAAATTTAAAACAATAACAAATGTAAGTTAAGAAAATTTATTCACACACCACAAATGAACACAAAAGTTTTGTTGTCCAAGTTTGGGAAATTCCACTAGTTCAACCCCAATAGCTTGGAATTTTACAGGAAAGAGATTTCCTCCACACATGGTTTAAAAATGGATATGCATGTTTTAAACATGTTAAAAATTCAAATCACCTATGGATCCAAAGCTTTTTAAGAGAATAACAAACGGTCATTAAATTCTCAACTGAACGTGCGGTGGATATTTACCCGAGTCAAACAAACCATTATTTTGCCCATCTACAAAAAGATGACCCAACGATCATGGATGATTGTAAAGTGATTTATCAAGCGTAACGGGCTATTTTACCCTAAGAAATGACTTGTGGATTTGGACTCAAGACTCAGTTGAAAATCCCTGCCTCCCCCTTTTTCTCGACGATTGCAAAACCTTATATATAAAAACTAAGAAGAGCTTACAATCCCTATAAATTACAGAAACTCTTTGGAATTATCTTGCTCTACATTTCTGCACTGTGCATTTTCATTTTAGATGTACACTTTTTTCATCAATCAAAACTTTGAGTTTTCGCTATCCCTTCATCACGTAAACCAATAAGGCAAATAGATCAGTACAAAATGAAAATTTTAGAGTTCATGTACGGAAAAAAATTTAAAACAATAACAAATGTAAGTAAAAAAAATTTATTCACACATCACAAATGAACACAAAAGTTCTTTTGTCCAAGTTTGGGAAATTCCACTAGTTCAACCCCAACAGCTTGGAATTTTATAAGAAAGAGATTTCCTCCACCCATGCATAAAAAATGGATTTGCATGTTTTAAACATATTAAAGTTGCAAATCACCTATGGATCCAAAGCTTTTGAAGAGAATAACAAACGCTCATTAAATTCTCAAGTGAACGTGCGGTGGGATATTTACCCGAGTCAAACAAGCCATTACTTTGGCCATCTGCAAAAAGCTGACCCAACGATCATGGATGATTGTAAAATGATTTATCATGTGTATCGGGCTATATTACCCTAAGAAATGACTTATGGATTTGGAGTCAAGACTCAGTTAAAAATCCCTGCCTCCCCCTTTTCCCGATGATTGCAAAAGCTAATATATAAAAACAAAGAAGAGCTTACAATCCCTAAAAATTATAGAAACTCTTTGGAATTATCTCTCTCTACATTTGTGCATTGTGCATTTCCATTCTACAAGTACTCTTTTTTCTTAAAACAAAATTTTGAGTTCTCGTTCTCCCTTCATCCCGTAAACCAAAAAGGCAAATAGATCACTACAAAATGAAAATTTTAGAGTTCATGTACGGAAAAAAATTTAAAACAATAACAAATGTATGTGAAGAAAATTTATTCACACAACACAAATGAACACAAAATTTTTTTGTCCAAGTTTGGGAAATTCCACTAGTTCAACCCCAACAGCTTGGAATTTTATAAGAAAGAGATTTCTTCCACACATGCTTAAAAAAAGGACTTCCATGTTTTAAACATGTTAAAGATGCAAATCACCGATGGATCCAAAGTTTTGAAGAGAAAAAGAAACGCTCATTAAATTCTCAAGTGAACGTGCGGTGGGATATTTACCCGAGTCAAACAAGCCATTATTTTACCCATCTACAAAAAGCTGACCCAACGATCATGGATGATTGTAAAGTGATTTATCATGCGTAACGGGCTATATTACCCTAAGAAAAGACTTATGGATTGGGAGTCAAGACTCCGTTAAAAATCCCTGCCTCCCACTTTTTCCCGACGATTGCAAAACCTGATATATAAAAACTAAGAAGAGCTTACAATCCCTAAAAATTACAGAAACTCTTGGAATTATCTCGCTCTACATTTGTGCATTGTGCATTTCCATTGTACATGTACTCTTTTTTCTTAAAACAAAACTTTGAGTTTTCACTCTTCCTTCATCCCGTAAACAAAAAAGGCAAGTAGATCACAACAAAATGAAAATTTTGGACTTCAAGTACGGAAAAAATTTCAAACAATAACAAATGTAAGTAAAGAAAATTTATTCACACACCACAAATGAACACAAAAGTTTTGTTGTCCAAGTTTGGGAAATTCCACTAGTTCAACCCCAACAGCTAGGACATTTACAGGAAAGAGATTTCCTCCACACATGCTTTAAAAATGGATATGCATGTTTTAAACATGTAAAAGTGCAAATCACCGATGGATCCAAAGCTTTTGAAGAGAATAACAAACGCTCATTAAATTCTCAACTGAACGTGCGGTGGATATTTACCCAAGTCAAACAAGCCATTATTTTGCCCATCTACAAAAAGCTGACCCAACGATCATGAATGATTGTAAAGTGAATGCGTAACGGGCTATATTACCCTAAGAAATGACTTATGGATTGGGAGTCAAGACTCAGTTAAAAGTCCCTGCCTCCCCCTTTTTCCCGACGATTGCAAAACCTGATATATAAAAACTAAGAAGAGCTTACAATCCCTAAAAATTACAGAAACTCTTTGGAATTATCTCTCTCTAAATTTTTGCACTATGCATTTTCATTTTAGATGTACACTTTTTTCATAAATCAAACCTTTGAGTTTTCGCTCTCCCTTAATCCCGTAAACCGAAAAGGCAAATAGATCACTACAAAATGAAAATTTTAGAGTTCATGTACGGAAAAAAGTTTAAAACAATAACAAATGTAAGTAAAGAAAATTTATTCACCAACCACAAATGAACACAAAAGTTTTTTTGTCCAAGTTTGGGAAATTCCACTAGTTCAACCCAACAGCTTGGAATTTTATAAGGAAGAGATTTTCTCCACACAGGCTTAAAAAATTGATTTGCATATTTAAAACACGTTGAAGATGCAAATCACCTATGGATTCAAAGCTTTTGAAGAGAATAACAAACACTCATTAAATTCTCAACTGAACGTGCGGTGGGATATTTTCCTGAGTCAAACAAGCCATTATTTTGCCCATCTACAAAAAGCTAACCCAACGATCATGGTTGATTGTAAAGTGATTTATCATGCATAACAGGCTATATTACCCTAAGAAACGACTTATGGATTGGGAGTCAAGACTCAGTTAAAAATCCCTGCCTCCCCCTTTTTCCCGACGATTGCGAAACCTGATATATAAAAGCTAAGAAGAGCTTACCATCCCTAAAAATTACAGACACTCTTTGGAATTATCTCTCTCTAAATTTTTGCACTGTGCATTTTCATTCTAGATGTACACTTTTTTCATAAATCAAAACTTTGAGTTTTCGCTCCTCCTTCATCCCATAAACCAAAAAGGCAAATAGATCACTACAAAATGAAAATTTTAGAGTTCATGTACGGTAAAAAATTTAAAACAATAACAAATATAAGTAAAGAATATTTATTCACACACCAAAAATGAACACAAAATTTTTTTTGTCCAAGTTTGGGAAATTCCACTAGTTCAACCACAACAGCTTGGAATTTTATAAGAAAGAGATTTCCCCCACACAAGCTTAAAAAATTGATTTGCATGTTTTAAACATGTTAAAGATGCAAATCACCTATGGATCCAAATCTTTTGAAGAGAATAAGAAACGCTCATTAAATTCTCAACTGAATGTGCGGTGGGACATTTTCCCGAGTCAAACTAGCCATTATTTTGCTCATCTAAAAAAACCTTCCCCAACGATCATGGATGATTGTAAATTGATTTATCATGCGTAACGGGCTATATTACTCTAAGAAATGACTTATGGAATGGGAGTCAAGACTCAGTTAAAAATCCCTGCCTCCCCCTTTTTCCCGACGATTGCAAAACCTGATATATAAAACCTAAGAAGAGCTTACAATCCCTAAAAATTACAGAAATTCTTTGGAATTATCTCTCTCTAAATTTGTGCATTGTGCATTTCCATTGTACATGTACACTTTTTTCTTAAAACAAAACTTTGAGTTTTCGCTCTCCCTTCATCCCGTAAACGAAAAAGGGAAATAGATCGCAATAAAAAGAAAATTTTGGAGTTCAAGTACGGAAAAAATTTAAAACAATAACAATTGTAAGTAAAGAAAATTTATTCACACACCACAAATGAACACAAAAGTTTTGTTGGCCAGGTTTGGGAAACTCCACTAGTTCAACCCCAATAGCTTGGAATTTTACAGGAAAGAGATTTCCTCCACACATGCTTTAAAAAAGGATATGCATGTTTTAAACTTGTTTAAAATGCAAATCACCTATGGATCCAAAGGTTTTGAAGAGAATAACAAACGCTCATTATATTCTCAACTGAACGTGCGGTGGATATTTAACCGAGTCAAACAAGCCATTATTATGCACATCTAAAAAAAGCTGACCCAACGATCATGGATGATTGTAAAGTGATTTATCATGCGTAACGGGCTATATTACCCAAAGAAATGACTTATGGATTGGGAGTGAAGACTCAGTTAAAAATCCCTGCCTCCCCCTTTTTTCCAACGATTGCAAAACCTGATATATAAAAGCTAAGAAGAGCTTACAATCCCTAAGAATTACAGACACCCTTTGGAATTATCTCTCTCTAAATTTTTGCACTGTGCATTTTCATTCAAGATGTACACTTTTTTCATAAATCAAAACTTTGAGTTTTCGATCTTCCTTCATCCCGTAAACTAAAAAGGCAAATAGATCACTACAAAATGAAAAGTTTAGAATTCATGTACGGTAAAAAATTTGAAACAATAACAAATGTAAGTAAAGAAAATTTATTCACACACCACAAATGAACACAAAATTTTTTTTGACCATGTTTGGGAAATTCCACTAGTTCAACCCCAACAACTTGGAATTTTGTAAGAAAGAGATTTCCTCCACACATGCTTAAAAAATGGATTTGCATGTTTTAAACATGTCAAAGATGCAAATCACCGATGGATCCAAAGCTTTTGAAGAGAATAATAAACTCTCATTAAATTCTCAAGTGAACATGCGATGGGATATTTACCCGAGTCAAACAAGCCATTATTTTACCCATCTACAAAAAGCTGACCCAACGATCATGGATGATTGTAAAGTGATTTATCATGCATAACAGGCTATATTACCCTAAGAAATGACCTATGGATTGGGAGTCAAGACTCAGTTAAAAATCCCTGCCTCCCCCTTTTTCCCGACGATTGTAAAACCTGATATTTAAAAACTAAGAAGAGCTTACAATCCATAAAAATTACAGAAACTCTTTGGAATTATCTCCCTCTACATTTGTGCATTGTGCATTTCCATTCTTCATGTACTCTTTTTTCTTAAAACAAAACTTTGAGTGTTCGCTCTCCCTTCATCCCGTAAACCAAAAAGGCAAATAGATCAGAATAAAATGAAAATTTTTGAGTTCAAGTACGGAAAAAATTTAAAACAATAACAAATGTAAGTAAAGAAAATTTATTCACACACCACAAATGAACGCAAAAGTTTTTTTGGGCAAGTTTGGGAAATTCCACTAGTTCAACCGCAACAGCATGGAATTTTACAGGAAAGAGATTTCCTCCACACATGCTTTAAAAATGGATATGCATTTTTGAAATATGTTAAAAATGCAAATCATCGATGGATCCAATGCTTTTGAAGTGAATAACAAACGCTCATTAAATTCTCAAGTGAACGTGCGGTGGGATATTTACCCGAGTCAAACAAGCCATTATTTTGTCCATCAACAAAAAGCTGACCCAACGATCATGGATGATTGTAAAGTGATTTATCATGCGTAACGGGCTATATTACCCTAAGAAATGACTTATGGATTGGGAGTCAAGACTTAGTTAAAAATCCATGCCTCCCCCTTTTTCCCGACGATTGCAAAACCTAATATATAAAAACAAAGAGGAGCTTACAATCCCTAAAAATTACAGAAACTCTTTGGAATTATCTCTCTCTACATTTGTGCATTGTGCATTTCCATTCTACAAGTACTCTTTTTTCTTAAAACAAAACATTGAGTTCTCGTTCTCCCTTCATCCCGTAAACCAAAAAGGCAAATAGATCACTACAAAATGAAAATTTTAGAGTTCATGTACGGAAAAAAATTTAAAACAATAACAAATGTATGTAAAGAAAATTTATTCACACCACACAAATGAACGCAAAAGTTTTTTTGTCCAAGTTTGGGAAATTCCACTAGTTCAACCCCAACATCATGGAATTTTATAAGAAAGAGTTTTCTTCCATACATGCTTAAAAAAAGGATTTGGATGTTTTAAACATGTTAAAGATGCAAATCACTGATAGATCCAAAGTTTTGAAGAGAAAAAGAAACGGTCATTAAATTCTCAAGTGAACGTGCGGTGGGATATTTGCCCGAGTCAAACAAGCTATTATTTTGCCCATCTACAAAAAGCTGACCCAACGATCTTGGATGATTGTAAAGTGATTTATCAAGCGTAACGGGCTATATTACCCTAAGAAAAGACTTATGGATTGGGAGTCAAGACTCAGTTAAAAATCCCTGCCTCCCACTTTTTCCCGACGATTGCAAAACCTGATATATAAAAACTAAGAAGAGCTTACAATCCCTAAAAATTACCGAAACTCTTGGAATTATCTCGCTCTACATTTGTGCATTGTGCATTTCCATTGTACATGTACTCTTTTTTCTTAAAACAAAACTTTGAGTATTCGCTCCCCCTTCATCCCGTAAACGAAAAAGGCAAATAGATCACAACAAAATGAAAATTTTGGAGTTCAAGGACGGAAAAAATTTAAAACAATAACAAATGTAAGTAAAGAAAATTTATTCACACACCACAAATGAACACAATAGTTTTGTTGTCCAAGTTTGCGAAATTCCACTAGTTCAACCCCAACAGCTTGGAATTTTACAGGAAAGAGATTTCCTCCACACATGCTTTAAAAATGGATATGCATGTTTTAAACATGTAATAATGCAAATCACCGATTGATCCAATGCTTTTGAAAAGAATAACAAACGCTCATTAAATTCACAACTGAACGTGCGGTGGATATTTACCCGAGTTAAACAAGCCATTATTTTGCCCATCTACAAAAAGCTGACCCAACGATCATGGATGATTGTAAAGTGAATGCGTAACGGGCTATATTACCCTAAGAAATGACTTATGGATTGGGAGTCAAGACTCAGTTAAATATCCCTGCCTCCCCCTTTTTCCTGACGATTGCAAAACCTGATATATAAAAACTAAGAAGAGCTTACAATCCCTAAAAATTACAGAAACTCTTTGTAATTGTCTCTCTCTAAATTTTTGCACTGTGCATTTTCATTTTAGATGTACACTTTTTTCATAAATCAAACCTTTGAGTTTTCGCTCTCCCTTCATCCCGTAAACCAAAAAGGCGAATAGATCAGTACAAAATGAAAATTTTAGAGTTCATGTACGGAAAAAAATTTAATACAAAAACAAATGTAAGTAAAGAAAATTTATTCACACACCACAAATGAACACAAAAGTTTTTTTGTCCAAGTTTGGGAAATTCCACTAGTTCAACCCCAACAACTTGGAATTTTATAAGGAAGAGATTTCCTCCACACATGCTTAAAAAATAGATTTGCATGTTTTAAACATGTTAAAGATGCAAATCACCTATGGATCCAAAGCTTTTGAAGAGAATAACAAACGCTCATTAAATTCTCAACTGAACGTGCAGTGGGATATTTTCCCGAGTCAAACATGCCATTATTTTGCTCATCTACAAAAAGCTGACCCAACGATCATGGATGACTGTCAAGTGATTTATCATGCATAACAGGCTATATTACCCTAAAAAACGACTTATGGATTGGGAGTCAAGACTCAGTTAAAAATCCCTGCCTCCCCCTTTTTCCCGACGATTGCAAAACCTGATATATGAAAGCTAAGAAGAGCTTACAATCCCTAAAAATTATAGACACTCTTTGGAATTATCTCTCTCTAAATTTGTGCACTGTGCATTTTCATTCTACATGTACACTTTTTTCATAAATCAAAACTTGGAGTTTTCGCTCTCCCTTCATCCCGTAAACCAAAAAGGCAAATAGATCACTACAAAATGAAAATTTTAGAGTTCATGTACAGAAAAAAATTTAAAAAAATAACAAATATAAGAAAAGAAAATTTATTCACACACCACAAATGAACACAAAAGTTTTTTTGTCCAAGTTTTGGAAATTCCACTAGTTCAACCCCAACAGCTTGGAATTTTATAAGAAAGAGATTTCCTCCACACAAGCTTAAAAAATGGATTTGCATGTTTTAAACATGTTAAAGATGCAGATCACCTATGGATCCAAATCTTTTGAAGAGAATAAGAAACGCTCATTAAATTCTCAACTGCACGTGCGATGGGATATTTTCCCGAGTCAAACTAGCCAATATTTTGCCCATCTAAAAAAATTGTCCTAAGAAATGACATATGGAATGGGAGTCAAGACTTAGTTAAAAAAAATTGCCTCCCCCTTTTTCTCGACGATTGCAAAACCTGAAATATAAAAACTAAGAAGAGCTTACAATCCCTAAGATTTACTAAAATTCTTTGGAATTATCTCTCTCTACATTTGTGCATTGTGCATTTCCATTCTACATGTAATTTTTTTTCTTAAAACAAAACATTGAGTTTTCGCTCTCCCTTCATCCCGCAAACCAAAAAGGGAAATAGATCGCAATAAAATGAAAATTTTGGAGTTCAAGTATGGAAAAAATTTAAAACAATAACAATTGTAAGTAAAGAAAATTTATTCACACACCACAAATGAACACAAAAGTTTTGTTGGCCAGGTTTGGGAAATTCCACTAGTTCAACCCCTACAGCTTGGAATTTTACAGGAAAGAGATTTCCTCCACACATGCTTTAAAAATAGATATGCATGTTTTAAACATGTTAAAAATGCAAATCACATATGGATCCAAAGGTTTTGAAGAGAATAACAAACCCTCATTATATTCTCAACTGAACGTGCGGTGGATATTTACCCGAGTCAAATAAGCCATTATTTTGCCCATCTACAAAAAGCTGACCCAACGATCATGGATGATTGTAAAGTGATTTATCATGCGTAACGGGCTATATTACCCAATGAAATGACTTATGGATTGGGAGTCAAGACTCAATTAAAAATCCCTGCCTCCCCCTTTTTCCCGACGATTGCAAAACCTGATATATAAAAACTAAGAAGAGCTTACAATCCCTAAAAATTAAAGAAACTCTTTGGAATTATCTCGCTCTACATTTCTGCACTGTGTATTTTCATTTTAGATGTACACTTTTTTCATAAATCAAAACTTTGAGTTTTCGGTCTCCATTCATCCCGTAAACAAAAAACGCAAATATATCACTACAAAATGAAAATTTTAGAGTTCAAGTACGGAAAAAAATTTAAAAAAAAAAAAAATGTAAGTAAAGAAAATTTATTCACACACCACAAATGAACACAAAAGTTTTTTTGACCATGTTTGGGAAATTCCACTAGTTCAACCCCAACAACTTGGAATTTTGTAAGAAAGAGATTTCCTCCACACATGCTTAAAAAATGGATTTGCATGTTTTAAACATGTTAAAGATGCAAATCACCGATGGATCCAAAGCTTTTGAAGAGAATAATAAACGCTCATTAAATTCTCAAGTGAACATGCGATGGGCTATCTACCCGAGTCAAACAAGCCATTATTTTGCCCATCTACAAAAAGCTGACCCAACGATCATGGATGATTGTAAAGTGATTTATCATGCGTAACGGGCTATATTACCCTAAGAAATGACTTGTGGATGGGAAGTCAAGACTCAGTTAAAAATCCCTGTCTCCCCCTTTTTCCCAACGATTGCAAAACCTGATATATAAAAACTAAGAAGAGCTTACAATCCTAAATAATTACAGAAACTCTTTGGAATTATCTCGCTCTACATTTCTGCACTGTGCATTTTCATTTTAGATGTACACTTTTTTCATAAATCAAAACTTTGACTTTTCGCTCTCCCTTCATCACGTAAACCAAAAAGGCAAATAGATCACAACAAAATGAAAATTTTAGACTTCATGTACGGAAAAAAATTTAAAACAATAACAAATGTAAGTAAATAAAATTTATTCACACACCACAAATGAACACAAAAGTTTTTTTGTCCAAGTTTGGGAAATTCCACTAGTTCAACCCCTACAATTTGGAATTTTACAGGAAAGAGATTTCTTCCACACATGCTTTAAAAATGGATATGCATGTTTTAAACATGTTAAAAATGCAAATCACCTATGGATCCAAATCTTTTGAAGAGAATAGCAAACGCTCACTAAACTCTCAACTGAACGTCTGGTGGATATTTACCCGAGTCAAACAAACCATTATTTTGCCCATCTACAAAAAGTTGACCCAACGATCATGGATGATTGTAAAGTAATTTATCAAGCGTAACAGGCTATATTACATTAAGAAAGGACTTATGGATTTGGGGTCAAGACTCAGTTAAAAATCCCAGCCTCCCCCTTTTTCCTGACGATTCCAAAACCTGATATATAAAAACTAAGAAGAGTTTACAATCCCTAAAAATTACAGAAACTCTTTGGAATTATCTCGCTCTACATTTCTGCACTATGCATTTTCATTTTAGATGTACACTTTTTTCATAAATAAAAACTTTGAGTTTTCGCTCTCCCTTCATCCCACAAACCAAAAAGGCAAATAGATCACTACAAAATGAAAATTTTCGAGTTCATGTACAGAAAAGAATTTAAAACAATACCAAATGTAAGTAAAGAAAATTTACTCACACACCACAAATGAAAACAAAAGATTTTTTGTCCAAGTTTGGGAAATTCCACTAGTTCAACCCCAACAGCTTGGAATTTTATAAGAAAGAGATTTCCTCCACACATGCATAAAAAATGGATTTGCATGTTGCAAACATGTTAAAGATACAAATCACCCATGGAGCCAAAGCTTTTGAAGAGAATAACAAACGCTCATTAAATTCTCAACTGAACGTGCGGTGGGATATTTACCCGAGTCAAACAAGCCATTATTTTGCCCATCTACTAAAAGCTGATCCAACGATCATGGATAATTGTAAAGTGATTTATCATTCGTAACGGCCTATATTACCCTAAGAAATGACTTATGGATTGGGGGTCAAGACTCAGTTAAAAATCCCTGCCTCCCCCTTTTTCCCAACGATTGCAAAACCTGATATATAAAAACTAAGAAGAGCTTACAATCCCAAAAAATTACAGAAACTCTTTGGAATTATCTCTCTCTAAATTTGTGCACTGTGCATATTCATTTTAGATGTACACTTTTTTCATAAATCAAACCTTTGATTTTACGCTCTCCCTTCATCCCGTAAACCGAAAACGCAAATAGATCACTACAAAATGAAAATTTAAGAGTTCATGTACGGAAAAAAATTTAAACAATAACAAATATAAGTAAAGAAAATTTTTTCACACACCACAAATGAACACAAAAGTTTTTTTGTCCAAGTTTGGTAAATTCCACTAGTTCAACCCCAACAGCTTGGAATTTTAAAAGAAAGAGATTTCCTCCACACATGCTTTAAAAATGGATATGCATGTTTTAAACATGTTAAAAATGCAAATCACCAATGGATCCAAAGCTTTTGAAGAGAATAACAAACGCTCATTAAATTCTCAACTGAACGTGCGGTGGATATTTACCCGAGTCAAACAAGCCATTATTTTGCCCATCTACAAAAAGCTGACCCAACGATCATGGATGATTGTAAAGTGATTTATCATGCGTAACGGACTATATTACCCTAAGAAATGACTTATGGATTGGGAGTCAACACTCAGTTAAAAGTCCCTGCCTCCCCCTTTTTCCCGACGATTGCAAAACCTGATATATAAAAACTAAGAAGAGCTTACAATCCCTAAAAATTACAGATACTCTTTGGAATTATCTCTCTCTAAATTTTTGCACTGTGCATTTTCATTTTAGATGTACAGTTTTTTCATAAATCAAAACTTTGAGTTTTCGCTCTCCCTTCATCTTGTAAACCGAAAAGCCAAATAGATCACTACAAAATGAAAATTTTAGAGTTCATGTACGGAAAAAAATTTAAAACTATAACAAATGTAAGTAAAGAAAATTTATTCACGCACCACAAATGAACACAAAATTTTTTTTGTCCAAGTTTGGGAAATTCCACTAGTTCAACCCCAACAGCTTGGAATTTTATAAGAAAGAGATTTCCGCTACACATGCTTAAAAATGGATTTGCATGTTTTAAACATGTTAAAGATGCAAATAACCAATGGATCCAAAGCTTTTGAAGAGAATAACAAACGGTCATTAAATTCTCAACTGAACGTGCCGTGGGATATTTTCCCGAGTTAAACGAGCCATTATTTTGCCCAACTACAAAAGGCTAACCCAACGATCATGAATGATTGTAAAGTGATTTATCATGCGTAATGGGCTATATTACCCTAAGAAATGACTTATGGATTGGGAGTCAAGACTCAGTTAAAAATCCCTGCCTCCCCCTTTTTTCCCGACGATTGCAAAACCTGATATTTAAAAACTAAGAAGAGCTTACAATCCCTAGAAATTACAGAAACTCTTTGGAATTATCTCTCTGTACATTTGTGCATTGTGCATTTCCATTCTACTTGTACTCTTTTTTCTGAAAACAAAACTTCTAGTTCACGCTCTCCCTTCATCCCGTAAGCAAAAAAGGCAAATAGATCACTACAAAATGAAAATTTTAGAGTTCATGTACGGAAAAAAATTTAAAACAATAACAAATGTATGTAAAGAAAATTTATTCACACACCACAAATGTACTCAAAAGTTTTTTTGTCCAAGTGTGGGAAATTTCACTAGTTCAAGCCCAACAGCTTGGAGTTTTATAAGAAAGAGATTTCTTCCACACATGCTTAAAAATGGATTTGCATGTTTTAAACATGTTAAAGATGCAAATCTCCTATGGATCCAAAGATTTTGAAGAGAATAACAAACGCTCATTATATTCTTAACTCAACGTGCAGTGGATATTTAGCCGAGTCAAACAAGCAATTATTTTTCCCATCTACAAAAAGTTGACCCAACGATCATGGATGATTGTAAAGTGATTTATCATGCGTAACGGGCTATATTACCCTAAGATATGACTTATGGATTGGGAGTCAAGACTCAATTAAAAATCCCTGCCTCCCCCTTTTTCCCGACGATTGCAAAACCTGATATATAAAAACTAAGAAGAGCTTACAATCCCTAAAAATTAGTGAAACTCTTTGGAATTATCTCTCTCAAAATTTGTGCACTGTGCATTTTCATTTTAGATGTACACTTTTTTCATAAATCAAAACTTTGAGTTTTCGCTCTCCCTTCATCCCGTAAACCGAAAAGGCAAATAGATCACTACAAAATGAAAATTATAGAGTTCATGTATGGAAAAAAATTTAAAAAAATAAAAAATGTAAGTAAATTAAATTTATTCACACAACACAAATGAACATAATATTTTTTTTGTCCAAGTTTGGGAAATTCCACTAGTTCAACTCCGACAGCTTGGAATTTTATAAGAAAGAGATTTCCTCCACACATGCTTAAAAAATGGATTTGCATGTTTTAAACATGTTAAAGATGCAAATCTCCTATGGATCCAAAGATTTTGAAGAGAATAAAAAACGCTCATTAAATTCTCAACTGAACGTGCGGTGGGATATTTTCCAGAGTCCAACAAGCCATTATTTTGCCCATATAGAAAAAGCTTACCCAACGATCATGGATGATTATAAATTGATTTATCTTGCATAACGGGCTATATTACCCTAAGAAATGACTTATGGATTGGGAGTAAAGACAGTTAAAAATCTCTTCCTCCCCCTTTTTCCCGACGATTGCAAAACATGATATATAAAAACCAAGAAGAGCTTACAATCCCTAAAAATTACAGAAACTCTTTGGAATTATCTCTCTCTACATTTGTGCATTGTGCATTTCCATTCTACATGTACTCTTTTTTCTTAAAACAAAACTTTGAGTTTTCGGTCTCCCTTCATCCCGTAAACCAAAAAGGCAAATAGATCACAATAAAATGAAAATTTTGGATTTCAAGTACTGAAAAAATTTAAAACAATAACAAATGTAAGTAAATAAAATTTATTCACACACCACAAATGAACACAAAAGTTTTGTATGCCAAGTTTGAAAAATTCCACAAGTTCAACCCCAACAGCTTGGAATTTTACGGGAAAGAGATTTCCTCCACTCATGCTTAAAAAATGGATTTGCATGTGTTAAACATGTTAAAGATTCAAATCACCTATGGAGCCAAAGCTTTTGAAGAGAATAAAAAACGCTCATAAAATTCTCAAGTGAACGTGCGGTGGGATATTTACCCGAGTCAAACAAGCCATTATTTTGCCCATCTTCAAAAAGCTGACCCAACAATCATGGATGATTGTAAAATGACATATCATGCGTAACGGGCTATATTACCCTAAGAAATGACTTATGGATTGGGAGTAAAGACTCAGTTAAAAATCCCCGCCTCCCACTTTTTCCCGACAATTGCAAAACCTAATATATAAAAAATAAGAAGAGCTTAAAATCCCTAAAAATTACAGAAACTCTTTTGAATTAACTCTCTCTACATTTGTGCATTAAGCATTTCCATTCTACATGAACTCTTTTTTCTTAAAACAAAACTTTGAGTTTTCGCTCTCCCTTCATCCCGTAAACCAAAAAGGCAAATAGATCACAACAAAATGAAAATTTTGGAGTTCAAGTATGCAAAAATTTTAAAACAATAACAAATGTAAGTAAAGAAAATTTATTCACACACCATAAATGAACACAAAAGTTTTGTTGTCCAAGTTTGGGAAATTCCACTTGTTCAACCCTAACATCTTGAAATTTTATAGGAAAGAGATTTCCTCCACACATGCTTTAAAAATGGATATGCATGTTTTAAACATGTTAATGATGCAAATCGCCTATGGATCCAAAGCTTATGAAGAGAATAACAAACGCTCATTAAATTCTCAAGTGAACTTACGGTGGGATATTTACCCGAGTCAAAAAAGCCATTATTTTGCCCATCTACAAGAGGCTGACCCAACGATCTTGGATGATTGTAAAGTGATTTATCATGCGTAACGGGCTATATTACCCTAAGAAATGACTTGTGGATTGGGAGTCAAGACTCAGTTAAAAATCCCTGCCTCCCCCTTTTTCCCGACGATTGGAAAACCTAATATATACAAACGAAGAAGAGCTTGAAATCCCTAAAAATTACAGAAACTCTATGGAATTATATCGCTCTACATTTGTGCACTGTGCATTTTCATTTTAGATGTACACTTTTTTCATAAATCAAAATTTGAGTTTTCGCTCTCCCTTCATCCCGCAAACCAAAAAGGCAAATAGATCACTTCAAAATGAAAATTTTAGAGTTCATGTACAGAAAAAAATTTAAAACAATAACAAATGTAAGTAAAGAAAATTTTTCACACACCACAAATGAACACAAAAGCTTTTTTGTCCAAGTTTGGGAAATTCCACTAGATCAACCCCAACAGCTTGGAATTTTATAAGAAAGAGATTTTCCTCCACCCATGTATAAAAAATGGATTTGCATGTTTTAAACATGTTAAAGATGCAAATCACCTATGGAGCCAAAGCTTTTGAATTGAATCACAAATGCTCATTAAATTCTCAACTAAACGTGCGGTGGGATATTTACCCGAGTCAAACTAGCCATTCTTTTGCCCATCTACAAAAAGCTGACCCAACGATCATGGATGATTGTAAAGTGATTTATCATGCATAACGGGCTATATTACCCTAAAAAATGACTTATGGATTGGGAGTCAAGACTCAGTTAAAAATCCCTGCCTCCCCCTTTTTCCCGACGACTGCAAAACCTGATATATAAAAAGTAAGAAGAACTTACAATCCATAAAAATTACAGAAACTCTTCGAAATTATCTCGTTCTACATTTGTGCATTGTGCATTTCCATTCTACATGTACTCTTTTTTCTTAAAACAAAACTTTGAGTTTTCGCTCTCCCTTCATCCCGTAAACCAAAAAGGCAAATAGTTCACTACAAAATCAAAATTTTAGAGTTCCTGTACGGAAAAAAATTTAAAACAATAACAAATGTAAGTAAAGAAAATTTATTCACACACCACAAATGACAACAAAAGTTTTTTTGTCCAAGTTTGGGAAATTCCACTAGTTCAACCCAAACAACTTGGAATTTTATAGGAAAGATATTTCCTCCACATATGCTTTAAAAATGGATTTGCATGTTTTAAACATGTCAAAGATGCAAATCACCTATGGATCCAAAGCTTTTGAAGAGAATAACAAACGCTCATTAAATTCTCAAGTGAATGTGTAGTGGGATATTTATCCGAGTCAAACAAGCCATTATTTTGCCCATCTACAAAAAGCTGACCCAACGATCATGGATGATTGTAAAGTGATTTATCATACGTAACTGGGTATATTACCCTAAGAAATAACTTATGGATTGGGAGTCAAGACTCAGTTAAAAATCCATGCCTCCCCCTTTTTCCCGACGATTGCAAAACCTGATATATAAAAACTAAAAAGAGCTTACAATCCCTAAAAATTACAAAAACTCTTTGGAATTATCTCGCTCTACATTTGTGCGCTGTGCATTTTCATTTTAGATGTGCACTTTTTTCATAAATCAAAACATTGAGTTTTCACTCTCCCTTCATCCCGTAAACCAAAAAGGCAAATAGATCACTACAAAATTAAAATTTTAGAGTTCATGTACGGAAAAAAATTTAAAACAATAACAAATGTAAGTAAAGAAAATTTATTCACACACCACAAATGAACATGAAAGTTTTTTTGTCCCAGTTTGGGAAATTCCACTAGTTCAACCCCAATAGCTTGGAATTTTATAAGAAAGAGATTTCTTCCACACATGCTTTAAAAATGGATAAGCATGTTTTAAACATGTTAAAGATGCAAATCACCTATGGATCCAAAGCATTTGAAGAGAATAACAAACGCTCATTAAATTCTCAAGTGAACGTGCGGTGGGATATTTACCCGAGTCAAACAAGCCATTATTTTACCCATCTACAAAAACCTGACCCAACGATCAAGGATGATTGTACAGTGATTTATTATGCGTAACGGGCTATATTACCCTAAGAAATGACTTATGGATTGGGAGTCAAGACTCCGTTAAAAATCCCTGCCTCCCCCTTTTCCCCGACGATTGCAAAACCTGATAAATAAAAACTAAGAAGAGCTTACAATCCCTAAAAATTACCGAAACTCCTTGGAATTATCTCGCTCTACATTTTTGCACTGTGCCTTTCATTTCAGATGTACACTTTTTTCATAAATAAAAACTTTGAGTTTTCGCTCACCCTTCATCCTGTAAACCAAAAAGGAAAAAAAGATCACTACAAAATGAAAATTTTAGAGTTCATTTATAGAAAAAAATTTATAACAATAACAAATGTAAGTAAAGAAAATTTATTCACACACCACAAATGAACACAAAAGTTTTTTTGTCAAAGTTTGGGAAATTCCACTAGTTCAACCCCAGCAGCTTGGAATTTTATAAGAAAGAGATTTCCTCCACACATGCTTAAAAAATGGATTTGCATGTTTTAAACATGTTAAAGATACAAATCACCTATGGATCCAAAGCTTTTGAAGAGAATAACAAACGCTCATTAAATTCTCAAGTGAACGTGTGGTGGGATATTTACCCGAGTCAAACAAGCCATTATTTTGCCCATCTACAAAAAGCGGACCCAATGATCATGGATGATTGTAAAGTGATTTATCATGCGTAACGGGCTATATTACCCTAATAAATGACTTATGGATTGGGAGTCAAGACACAGTTAAAAATACCTGCCTCGGCCTTTTTCCCGACGATTGGAAAACCTGATATATAAAAACAAAGAAGAGCTTACAATCCCTAAAAATTACAGAAACTCTTTCGAATAATCTCGCTCTACATTTTTGCATTGTGCATTTCCATTCTACATGTACTCTTTTTTCTTAAAAAAAAAACTTTGAGTTTTCGCTCTCCCTTCATCCCGTAAAACAAAAAGGCAACTAGATAACAACAAAATGAAAATTTTGCAGTTCAAGTATGGAAAAAATTTAAAACAATAACAAATGTAAGTAAAGAAAATTTATTCACACACCACAAATGAACATAAAAGTTTTGTTGTCCAAGTTTGGGAAATTCCACTAGTTCAACCCCAACAGCCTTGTATTTTATAGGAAAGAGATTTCCTCCACACATGCTTTAAAAATGGATATGCATGTTTTAAACATGTTAAAAATTCAAATCACCTATGGATCCAAAGCTTTTGAAAAGAATAACAAATGCTCATTAAATTCTCTACTGAATGTGCGGTGGATATTTACCCGAGTCAAACAAGCCATTATTTTGCCCATCTACAAAAAGTTGACCCAATGATCATGGATGCTTGTAAAGTGATTTATCATGCGTAACGGGCTATATTACAATAAGAAATGACTTATGGATTGGGAATCAAGACTCAGTTAAAAGTCCCTGCCTCCCCCTTTTTCCCGACGATTGCAAAACCTGATATATAAAAACTAAGAAGAGCTTACAATCCCTAAAAATTACAGAAACTCTTTGGAATTATCTCGCTCTACATGTGTGCATTGTGCATTTCCATTCTACATGTACCCTTTTTTCTTAAAACAAAACTTTGACTTTTCGCTCTCCCTTCATCCCGTAAACCAAAAAGGCAAATAGATCACTACAAAATGAAAATTTTGGAGTTCAAGTACGAAAAAAAATTAAAACATTAACAAATCTAAGTAAAAAAATTTATTCACACACCACAAATGAACACAAAAGTGTTGTTGTCCAAGTTTGGTAAATTCCACTAGTTCTACCCAAACAGCTCGAAATTTTATAGGAAAGAGATTTCCTCCACACATGCTTTAAAAATGGATATGCATCTTTTAAACATGTTAAAGATGCAAATCACCTATGGATCCAAAGTTTTTGAAGAGAATAACAAATGCTCATTAAATTCTCAAGTGAACGTGCGGTGGGATATTTACCCGAGCCAAACAAGCCATTATTTTGCCCATCTACTAAAAGCTGACCCAACGATCATGGATGCTTGTAAAGTGATTTATCATGCGTAACAGGCTATATTACCCTAAGAACTGACTTATGGATTGGGAGTCAACACTCAGGTAAAAATCCCCGCCTCCCCCTTTTTCCCGAAGATTGCAAAACCATATATATAAAAACTAAGAAGAGCTTACAATCCCTAAAAATTACAGAAACTCTTTGGAATTATCTCGCTATACATTTGTGCATTGTGCATTTCCATTCTACATGTACCCTTTTTTCTTAAAACAAAACTTTGACTTTTCGCTCTCCCTTCATCTCGTAAACCAAAAAGGCAAATAGATCACTACAAAATGAAAATTTTGGAGTTCAAGTACGGAAAAAAATTAAAACAATAACAAATGTAAGTAAAGAAAATTTTTTCACACACCACAAATGAACACAAAAGTGTTGTTGTCCAAGTTTGGTAAATTCCACTAGTTCTACCCAAACAGCTCGGAATTTTATAGGAAAGAGATTTCCTCCACACATGCTTTAAAAATGGATATGCATCTTTTAAACATGTTAAAGATGCAAATCTACTATGGATCCAAAGTTTTTGAAGGGTTAACAAACGCTCATTAAATTCTCAAGTGAACGTGCGGTGGGATATTTACCCGAGTCAAACAAGCCATTATTTTGCCCATCTACAAAAAGCTGACCCAACGATTATGGATGCTTGTAAAGTGATTTATCATGCGTAACGGGCTATATTACCCTAAGAAATGACTTATGGAATGGGAGTCAACACTCAGTTAAAAATCCCTGCCTCCCCCTTTTTCCCGATGATTGCAAAACCTGATATATAAAAACTAAGAAGAGCTTACAATCACTAAAAATTATAGAAACTCTTTGGAATTATCTCGCTCTACATTTGTGCACTGTGCATTTTCATTTTAGATGTACACTTTTTTCATAAATCAAAACATGGAGTTTTCGCTCTCCCTTCATCCCGTAAACCAAAAAGGCAAAAAGATCACCACAAAATGAAAATTTTAGAGTTCATGTACGAAAAAAAATTTAAAACAATAACAAATGTAAGTAAAAGAAAATTTATTCACGCACCACAAATGACACAAAATTGTTTTTGTCCAATTTTGGGAAATTCCACTAGTTGAACCCCAACAGCTTGGATGTTTATAAGAAAGAGATTTCCTCCACACATGCTTAAAAAATGGATTTGCATGTTTTAAACATGTAAAGATGCAAATCACATATGGATCCAATGATTTTGAAGAGAATAACAAACGCTCATTAAATTCTCAAGTGAACGTGCGGTGGGATATTTACACGAGTCAAACAAGCCATTATTTTGGCCATCAACAAAAAGCTGACCCAACGATCATGGATGATTGTAAAGTGATTTATCATGCGTAACGGGCTATATTACCCTAAGAAATGACTTATGGATTGGGACTCAAGACTCAGTTAAAAATCCCTGCCTCCCCCTTTTTCCCGACGATTGCAAAACCTGATATATCAAAAATAAGAAGAGCTTACAATCCCTAAAAATTACAGAAACTCTTTGGAAATATCTCTCTCTACATTTGTACATTGTGCATTTCCATTCTACATGTACTCTTTTTTCTAAAAACAAAACTTTGACTATTCGCCCTCCCTTCATCCCGTAAACCAAAAAGGCAAAAAGATCACAACAAAAGGAAAATTTTGGAGTTCAAGTACTGAAAAAATTTAAAACAATAACAAATGTATGTAAAGAAAATTTATTCACACACCACAAATGAACACAAAAGTTTTGTTGTCCAAGTTTGGGAAATTCCACTAGTTCAACCCAAACAACTTGGAATTTTATGGGAAAGAGATTTCCTCCACACTTGCTTTAAAAATGGATATGCATGTTTTAAACATGTTGAAGATGCAAATCACCTATGGATCCAAAGCTTTTGAAGAGAATAACAAACGCTCATTAAATTCTCAAGTGAACGTGCGGTGGGATATTTACCCGAGTCAAACAAGCCATTATTTTGCCCATCTACAAAAAGTTGACCCAATGATCATGGATGCCTGTAAAGTGATTTATCATGCGCATCGGGCTATATTACCCTAAGAAATGACTTATGGATTGGGAGTCAAGACTCAGTTAAAAATCCCTGCCTCCCCCTTTTTCCCGACGATTGCAAAACCTGATATATAAAAACTAAGAAGAGCTTACAATCCCTAAAGATTACAGAAACTCTTTGGAATTATCTTGCTCTACATTTGTGCACTGTGCATTTTCATTTTAGATGTACACTTTTTTCATAAATCAAAACTTTGAGTTTTCGCTCTCCCTTCATCTCGTAAACCAAAAACGCAAAAAGATCACTACAAAATGAAAATTTTAGAGTTCATGGACGGAAAACAATTTAAAACAATAACAAATGTAGGTAAAGAAAATTTATTCACACACCACAAATGAACACAAAAGTTTTTTTGTCCAATTTTGGGAAATTCCACTGGTTCAACACCAACAACTTGGAATTTTATAAGAAAGAGATTTCCTCCACACATGCTTTAAAAATGGATATGCATGTTTTAAACATGTTAAAGATACAAATCACCTATGGAACCAAAGCTTTTGAAGAGAATAACAAACGCTCATTAAATTTTCAAGTTAACGTGCGGTGGGATATTTACCCGAGTCAAACAAGCCATTATTTTGCCCATCTAAAAAAAGTTGACCCAACGATCATGGATGCTTGTAAAGTGATTTATCATGCGTAACGGGCTATATTACCCTAAGAAATGACTGTTGGATTGGGAGTCAAGACTCAGATAAAAATCCCTGCCTCCCCCTTTTTCCCGACGATTGCAAAACTTGATATATAAAAACCTTACAATCCCTAAAAATTACAGAAAATCTTTGCAATTATCTCGCTCTACATTTGTGCACTGTGCATTTTCATTTTAGATGTACACTTTTTTCATAAATCAAAACTTTGAGTTTTCGTTCTCCCTTCATCTCGTAAACCAAAAAGGCAAAAAGATCACTACAAAATGAAATTTTTAGAGTTCTTGCACGGAAAAAAATTTAAAAGAATAAGAAATGTAAGTAAAGAAAATTTATTCACACACCACAAATGAACACAAAAGTTTTTTTGTCCAAGTTTTGGAAATTCCAATATTTTAACCCCAACAGCTTGGAATTTTGTAAGAAAGAGATTTCCTCCACACATGCTTGAAAAATGGATTTGCATGTTTAAAACATGTTAAAGATGCAAATCACCTATGGATCCAAAACTTTTGAAGAGAATAACAAACGCTCATTAAATTCTGAAGTTAACGAGCGGTGGGATATTTACCCGAGTCAAACAAGCCATTATTTTGCCCATCTACAAAAAGTTGAACCAACGATCATGGATGATTGTAAAGTGATTTATCATGCGTAACGGGCTATATTACCCTAAGAACTGACTTATGGACTGGGAGTCAAGACTCAGTTAAAAATCCCTGCCTCCCCCTTTTTCCCGACGATTGCAAAACCTGATATATAAAAACCTTACAATCCCTAAAAATTACAGAAACTCTTTGGAATTATCTCACTCTACATTTGTGCATTGTACATTTTCATTTTAGATGTACACTTTTTTCATTAATCAAAACTTGGAATTTTCTCTCTCCCTTCATCCCGTAAACCAAAAAGGCAAAAAGATCAATACAAAATCAAAATTTTAGGGTTCATGTACGGAAAAAAATTTAAAACAATAACAAATGTAAGTAAAAGAAAATTAATTCACACACCACAAATTAACACAAAATTTTTTTTGTCCAATTTAGGGAAATTCAACTAGTTCAACCCCAACAGCTTGGAATTTTATAAGAAAGAGATTTCCTCCACACATGCTTAATAAATGGATTTGCATGTTTTAAACATGTTAAAGATGCAAATCACCTATGGATCCAAAGCTTTTGAAGAGAATAACAAACGCTCATTAAATTCTCAAGTTAACGAGCGGTGGGATATTTAAACGAGTCAAACAAGACATTATTTTGCCCATCTACAAAAAGCTGACCCAACGATCATGGATGATTGTAAAGTGATTTATCATGCGTAACGGGCTATATTGCCCTAAGAAATGACTTATGGATTGGGAGTCAAGACTCAGTTAAAAATCTTTGCCCCCCCCTTTTTTCCGACGATTGCAAAACCTGATATAAAAAAACTAAGAAGAGCTTAAAATCCCTAAAAATTATAGAAACTCTTTGGAATTATCTCGCTCTACATTTGTGCGCTGTGCATTTTCATTTTAGATGAACACTTTTTTCATAAATCAAAACTTTGAGTTTTCGTCTCCCCCTTCATCCCGTAAACAAAAAAGGCAAACAGATCACTACAAAATGAAAATTTTCGAGTTCATGTACGGAAAAAAATTTAAAACAATAACAAATGTAAGTAACGAAAATTTATTCACACACCACAAGTGAACACAAAAGGTTTTTTGTCTAAGTTTGGGAAATTCCACTATTTCAACCCCAACAGCTTGGAATTTTATAAGAAAGAGATTTCCTCCACACATGCTTAAAAAATGGATTTGCATGTTTTTAACATGTTAAAGATGCAGATCACCTATGGATCCAAAGCTTTTGAAGAGAATAACAAACGCTCATTAAATTCTCAAGTAAACGAGCGGTGGGATATTTACACGAGTCAAACAAGCCATTATTTTGCCCATCTACAAAAAGCTAACCCAACGATCATGGATGATTGTAAAGTGATTTATCATGCGTAACGGGCTATATTACCCTAAGAACTGACTTATGGATTGGGAGTCAAGACTCAGTTAAAAATCCCTGCCTCCCCCTTTTTCCTGACGATTGCAAAACCTGATATATAAAAACCTTACAATCCCTAAAAATTACAGAAACTCTTTGGAATTATCTCAGTCTACATTTGTGCACTGTACATTTTCATTTTAGATGTACACTTTTTTCATTAATCAAAACTTGGAATTTTCACTCTCCCTTCATCCCGTAAACATAAAAGGCAAAAAGATCAATACAAAATGAAAATTTTAGGGTTCATGTACGGAAAAAAATTTAAAACAATAACAAATGTAAGTAAAAGAAAATTAATTCACACACCACAAATGAACACAAAATTTTTTTTGTCCAATTTTGGGAAATTCTACTAGTTCAACCCCAACATCTTGGAATTTTATAAGAAAGAGATTTCCTCCACACATGCTTAATAAATGGATTTGCATGTTTTAAACATGTTAAAGATGCAAATCACCTATGGATCCAAAGCTTTTGAAGAGAATAACAAACGCTCATTAAATTCTCAAGTGAACGTGCGGTAGGATATTTACCCGAGTCAAACAAGCCATTATTTTGCCCAACTACAAAAAGCTGACCCAACGATCATGGATGATTGTAAAATGATTTATCCTGCGTAACGGGTTATATTACCCTAAGAAATGACTTATGGATTGGGAGTCAAGACTCAGTTAAAAATCCCTGCCTCCCCCTTTTTCCCGACGATTGCAAAACCTGATATATAAAAACAAAGAAGAGCTTACAATCCCTAAAAATTACAGATACTCTTTGGAATTATCTCGCTCTACATTTGTGCACTGTGCATTTTCATTTTAGATGTACACTTTTTTCATAAATCAAAACTTGGAGTTTTCGCTCTCCCTTCATCCCGTAAACCAAAAAGGCAAATAGATCACAACAAAATGAAAATTTTAGAGTTCATGTATGGAAAAAAATTTAAAAAAATAACAAATGTAAGTAAAGAAAATTTATTCACACACCACAAATGAACACAAAAGTTTTTTTGTCCAAGTTTGGGAAATTCCACTATTTCAACCCCAACAGCTTGGAATTTTATAAGAAAGAGATTTCCTCTACACATGCTTAAAAAATGGATTTGCATGTTTTAAACATGTTAAAGATGCAAATCCCCTATGGATCCAAAGCTTTTAAAGAGAATAACAAATGCTCATTAAATTTTCAAGTTAACGAGCGGTGGGATATTTACACGACTCAAACAAGCCATTATTTTGCCCAAAAAGTTGACCCAACGATCATGGATGATTGTAAAGTGATTTATCATGCGTAACGGGCTATATTACCCTAAGAAATGACTTATGGATTGGGAGTCAAGACTCAGTTAAAAATACCAGCCTCCCCCTTGTTCCCGACGATTGCAAAACCTGATATATAAAAACTAAGAAGAGCTTACAATCCCTAAAAATTACAAAAACTCTTTGGAATTATCTCGCTCTACATTTGTGCACTGTGCATTTTCATTTTAGATGTACACTTTTTTCATAAATCAAAACTTTGAGTTTTCGCTCTCCCTTCATCCCGTAAACCAAAAAGGCAAATAGATCACTACAAAATCTTAATTTTAGAATTTCATGTACGGAAAAAAATTTAAGACAATATTAAATGTAAGTAAAGAAAATTTATTCACACACCACAAATGAACACAAAAGTTTTTTTGTCCAAGTTTGGGAAATTCTACTATTTCAACCCCAACAGCTTGGAATTTTATAAGAAAGCGATTTCCTCCACACATGCTTAAAAAATGGATTTGCATGTTTTAAACATGTTAAAGATGCAAATCACCTATGGATCAAAAACTTTTGAAGAGAATAACAAACGCTCATTAAATTGTCAAGTTAACGACGGCGGGATATTTACCGGAGTCAAACAATCCATTATTTTGCCCATCTACAAAAAGTTGACCCAACGATCATGGATGATTGTAAAGTGATTTATCATGCGTAACGGACTATATTACCCTAACAAATGACTTATGGATTGGGAGTCAAGACTCAGTTAAAAATCCCTGCCTCACCCTATTTCCCGACGATTGCAAAACCTGATATATAAAAACCTTACAATCCCTAAAAATTACAGAAACTCTTTGGAATTATCTCGCTCTACATTTGTGCACGGTCCATTTTCATTTTAGTTGTACACATTTTTCATTAATCAAAACTTGGAGTTTTCGCTCTCCCTTCATCCCGTAAACCAAAAAGGCAGAAAGATCACTACAAAATGAAAATTTTAGAGTTCATGTGCGGAAGAAAATTTAAAACAATAACAAATGTAAGTAAAAGAAAATTTATTCACACACCACAAATGAACTCAAAATATTTTTTGTCCAACTTTTGGAAATTCCACGAGTTCAACCCCAACAGCTTTGAATTTTATAAGAAAGAGATTTCCTCCACACATGCTTAAAAAATGGATTTGCATGTTTTAAACATGCTAAAGATGCAAATCACCTATGGATCCAAAGCTTTTGAAGAGAATAACAAACGCTCATTAAATTCTCAAGTGAACGTGCGGTAGGATATTTACCCGAGTCAAACAAGGCATTATTTTGCCCATCTACAAAAAGCTGACCCAACAATCATGGATGATTGTAAAGTGATTTATCATGCTTTACGGGCTGTATTACCCTAAGAAATGACTTATGGATTGGGAGTCAAGACTCAGTCAAAAATCCCTGCCTCCATCTTTTTCTTGACGATTGCAAAACCAGGTATATAAAAACCTTACAATCCCTAAAAATTACAGAAACTCTTTAGAATTATCTCGCACTAAATTTGTGCACTGAACATTTTCATTTTAGATGTACACGTTTTTCATAAATCAAAACTTGGAGTTTTCGCTCTCCCTTCATCGCGTAAACCAAAAAGGCAGAAAGATCACTACAAAATGAAAATTTTAGAGTGCATGTATGGAAAAAAAATTAAAACAATAAAATATGTAAGTAAAATAAAATTTATTTACACACCAAAAATGAACACAAAATTTTGTTTGTCCAATTTTGGGAAATTCCACTAGTTCAACCCCAAAAGCTTGGAATTTTATAAGAAAGAGATTTCCTCCACTCATGCTTAAAAAATGGATTTCCATGTTTTAAACATGCTAAAGATGCAAATCACCTATGGATCCAAAGCTTTTGAAGAGACTAACAAACGCTCATTAAATTTTCAAGTGAACGTGCGGTTGGATATTTACCCGAGTCTTACAAGCCATTATTTTGCCCATCAACAAAAAGCTGACCCAACGATCATGGATGATTGTAAAGTGATTTATCATGCGTAACGGGCTATATTACCCTAAGAAATGACTTATGGATTGGGACTCAAGACTCAGTTAAAAATCCCTGCCTCCCCCTTTTTCCCGACGATTGCAAAACCTGATATATCAAAAATAAGAAGAGCTTACAATCCCTAAAAATTAATGAAACTCTTTGGAATTATCTCTCTCTACATTTGTGCATTGTGCATTTCCATTCTACATGTACTCTTTTTTCTTAACACAAAACTTTGAGTTTTCGCACTCCCTTCATCCCGTAAACCAAAAAGGCAAAAAGATCACAACAAAATGAAAATTTTAGAGTTCATGTACGGAAAAAATTTAAAACAATAACAAATGTAAGTAAAGAAAATTTATTCACACACCACAAATGAACACAAAAGTTTTGTTGTCCAAGTTTGGGAAATTCCACTAGTTCAACCCAAACAGCTTGGAATTTTATGGGAAAGAGATTTCCTCCACACATGCTTTAAAAATGGATATGAATGTTTTAAACATGTTAAAGATGCAAATCACCTTTGGATCCAAAGCTTTTGAAGAGAATAATAAATGCTCATTAAATTCTCAAGTGAACGTGCGGTGGGATATTTATCCGAGTCAAACAAGCCATTATTTTGCCCATGTACAAAAAGCTGACCCAACGATCATGGATGATTGTAAAGTGATTTATCATGTGCAACGGGCTATATTACCCTAAGAAATGACTTATGGATTGGGAGTCAAGACTCAGTCAAAAATCTTTGCCTCCCCCTTTTTCCCGACGATTGCAAAACCTGATATATAAAAACTAAGAAGAGCTTACAATCCCAAAAAATTACAGAAACTCTTTGGAATTATCTCGCTCTACATTTGTGCACTGTGTATTTTCATTTTAGATGTACACTTTTTTCTTAAATCAAAACTTTGAGTTTTTGCTCTCCCTTCATCCCGTAAACCAAAAAGGCAAATAGATCACTACAAAATGAAAATTTTAGGGTTCATGTACGGAAAAAAATTTAAGACAATAACAAATGTAAGTAAAGAAAATTTATTCACACACCACAAATGAACACAAAAGTTTTTTTGTCCAAGTTTGGGAAATTCCACTATTTCAACCCCAACAGGTTGGAATTTTATAAGAAAGAGATTTCCTCCACACATGCTTAAAAAATGGATTTGCATATTTTAAACATGTTAAAGATGCAAATCACCTGTGGATCCAATGCTTTTGATGAGAATAACAAACGCTCATTAAATTCTCAAATTAACGAGGGGTGGGATATTTACCCGAGTCAAACAAGCCATTATTTTGCCCATCAACAAAAAGCTGACCCAATGATCATGGATGATTGTAAAGTGATTTATCATGTGTAACGGGCTATATTACCCTAAGAAATGACTTATGGATTGGGAGTCAAGACTCACTTAAAAATCCCTGCCGCCCCCTTTTTCCCGACGATTGCAAAACCTGATATATAAAAACCTTAGAATCCCTAAAAATTATAGAAACTCTTTGGAATAGAAAATTAAAAAAATAAAAAATGTAAGTAATAGAAAATTTATTCACACACCACCAAAGAACACAAAATTTTTTTTTGTCCAATTTTGGGATATTCCACTAGTTCAACCCCAACAGCTTAGAATTTTATAAGAAAGAGATTTCCACCACTCATGTTTAAAAAATGGATTTGCATGTTTTAAACATGTTAAAGATGCACATCACCAATGGATCCAAAGCTTTTGAAGAGAATAACAAACGCTCATTAAATTCTCAAGTGAACGTGCGGTGGGATATTTACCCGAGTCAAACAAACCATTATTTTGCCCATCTACAAAAAGCTGACCCAACGATCATGGATGATTGTAAAGTGATTTATCATGCGTAACGGGCTATAGTACCGTAAGAAATGACTTATGGATTGGGAGACAAGACTCAGTTAAAAATCCCTGCCTCCCCTTTTTTCCCGACGATTGCAAAACCTGATATATAAAAACTAAGAAGAGCTTACAATCCCTAAAAATTAATGAAACTCTTTGGAATTATCTCTCTCTACGTTTGTGCATTGTGCATTTCCATTCTACATGTACACTTTTTTCTTAAAACAAAACTTTGAGTTTTCGCTCACCCCTGATCCCGTAAACCAAAAAGGCAAAAAGATCACAACAAAATGAAAATTTTAGTGTTCACGTATGGAAAAAATTTAAAACAATAACAAATTTAAGTAAAGAAAATTTATTCACACACCACAAATGAACACAAAAGTTTTGGTGTCCAAGTTTGGGAAATTCCATTACTTCAACCCAAACACCTTGGAATTTTATGGGAAAGAGATTTAAAAATGGATATGCATGTTTCAAACATGTTAAAGTTGCAAATCACCTATGGATCCAAAGCTCTTGAAGAGAATAACAAATGCTCATTAAATTCTCAAGTGAACGTGCGGTGGGATATTTACCCGAGTCAAACAAGCCATTATTTTACCCATCTACAAAAAGCTGGCCCAACGATCATGAATGCTTGTATAGTGATTTATCATGCGTAACGGGCTATATTACCCTAAGAAATAACTTATGGCTTGGCAATCAAGACTCAGTTAAAAATCCCAGCCTCCCCCTTGTTCCCGACGATTGCAAAACCTGATATATAAAAACTAAGAAGAGCTTACAATCTCTAAAAATTACAGAAACTCTTTGGAATTATCTCGCTCTACATTTGTGCACTGTGCATTTTCATTTTAGATGTACACTTTTTTCATAAATCAAAAATTTGTGTTTTCGCTCTCCCTTCATCTCGTAAACCAAAAAGGCAAAAAGATCACTACAAAATGAAAATTTTAGAGTTCATGGACGGAAAAAAAATTAAATCAATAACAAATGTAAGTAAAGAAAATTTATTCACACACCACAAATGAACACAAAAGTTTTTTTGTCCAATTTTGGGAAATTCCACTAGTTCAACCCCAACAACTTGGAATTTTATAAGAAAGAGATTTCCTCCACACATGCTTTAAAAATGGATATGCATGTTTTAAACATGTTAAAGATGCAAATCACCTATAGATCCAAAGCTTTTGAAGAGAATAACAAACGCTCATTAAATTCTCAAGTGAACGTGCGGTGGGATATTTACCCGAGTTAAACATGCCATTATTTTCCCCATCTACAAAAAGCTGACCCAACGATCATGGATGATTGTAAAGTGATTTATCATGCGTAACAGGCTATATTACCCTAACAAATGACTTATGGATTGGGAGTCAAGACTCAGTTAAAAATCCCTGCCTCCCCCTTTTTCCCGACGACTGCAAAACCTGAAATATAAAAACTAAGAATAGCTTACAATCCCTAAAAATTACAGAAACTCTTTGGAATTATCTCGCTCTACATTTGTGCACTGTGCATTTTCATTTTTGATGTACACTTTTTTCATAAATCAAAACTTTGAGTTTTCGCTCTCCCTTCATCCTGTAAACCAAAAAGGCAAATAGATCACTACAAAATAAAAATTTTAGAATTCATGTACGGAAAAAAATTTAAAACAATAACAAATGTAAGTAAAGAAAATTTATTCACACACCACAAATGAATACAAAAGTTTTTTTGTCCAAGTTTGGGAAATTCCACTATTTCAACCCCAACAGCTTGGAATTTTATAAGAAAGAGATTTCCTCCATACATGCTTTAAAAATGGATATGCATGTTTTAAACATGTTACAGATGCAAATCACCTATGGATCCAAAGCTTTTGAAGAGAATAATAAAGGCTCATTAAATTCTCAAGTGAACGTGCGGTGGGATATTTACCCGAGTCAAACAAGCCATTATTTTGCCCATCTACAAAAACTGACCCAACGATCATGGATGATTGTAAAGTGATTTATCATGCGCAACGGGGTATATTACTCTAAGAAATGACTTATGGATTGGGAGTCAAGACTCAGTAAAAAATCTTTGCCTCCCCCTTTTTCCCGACGATTGCAAAACCTGATATATAAAAACTAAGAAGAGGTTACAATCCCTAAAAATTACAGAAACTCTTTGGAATTATCTCGCTCTACATTTGTGCACTGTGCATTTTCATTTTATATGTACACTTTTTTCTTAAATCAAAACTTTGGGTTTTCGCTCTCCCTTCATCCCGTAAACCAAAAAGGCAAATAGATCACTACAAAATAAAAAATTTAGAGTTCATGTACAGAAAAAAATTTAAGACAATAACAAATGTAAGTAAAGAAAATTTATTCACAGACCACAAATGAACACAAAAGTTTTTTTGTCCAAGTTTGGGAAATTCCACTATTTCAACCCCAATAGCTTGGAATTTTATAAGAAAGCGATTTCCTCCACACATGCTTTAAAAATGGATATGCATGTTTTAAACATGTTAAAGATGCAAATCACCTATGGATCCAACGCTTTTGAAGAGAATAACAAACGCTCATTAAATTCTGAAGTGAACGTACGGTGGGAAATTTACCCGAGTCAAACAAGCCATTATTTTGCCCATCTACAAAAAGCTGACCCAACGATCATGGATGATTGAAAAGTGATTTATCATGCGTAATGGGCTAAATTACCCTAAGAAATAACTTATGGATTGGGAGTCAAGACTCAGTTAAAAATCCCTACCTCCCCCTTTTTCCCGACGATTGCAAAACCTGATATATAAGAACTAAGAAGAGCTTACAATCCCTAAAAATTACAGAAACTCTTTGGAATTATCTCGTTCCACATTTGCGCACTGTGCTTTTTCATTTTAGATGTACACTTTTTTCATAAATCAAAACTTGGAGTTTTCGCTCCCCCTTCTTCCCGTAAACCAAAAAGGAAAAAAGATCACTACAAAATGAAAAGTGTAGAGTGCATGTACGGAAAAAAAATTTAAAATAATGACAAATTTAAGTAAAGAAAATTTATTTACACACCACAAATGAACACAAAAGTTTTTTTCTCCAAGTTTGGGAAATTCCACTAGTTCAACCCCAACAGCTAGGAATTTAATAAGAAAGAGATTTCCTTCACACATGCTTAAAAAATGGATATGCATGTTTTAAACATGTTAAAGATGCAAATCACCTATGGCTCCAAAGCATTTGAAGAGAATAACAAACGCTTATTAAATTCTCAAGTGAACGGTGGGATATTTACCCGAGTCAAACAAGACATTATTATGCCCATCTACAAAAAGCTGACCCAACGATCATGGATGATTGTAAAGTGATTTATCATGCGTAACAGGCTATACTACCCTAAGAATTGACTTATGGATAGGGAGTCAGGACTCAGTCAAATATCCCTGCCTCCCCTATTTTCCTGAAAATTGCAAAACCTGATATATAAAAACTAAGAAGAGCTTACAATCCCTAAAAATTATAGAAACTCTTTGGAATTATCTCTCTCTATATTAGTGCATTGTGCATTTCCATTCTACATGTACTCTTTTTTCTTAAAACAAAACTTTCAGTTTTTGCTCTCCCTTCATCACGTAAACCAAAAAGGCAAGTAGATCACAACAAAATGAAAATTTTGGAGTTCAAGTTCAGAAAAAATTTAAAACAGTAACAAATGTAAGTAAAGAAAATTTATTCACACACCACAAATGAACACAAAAGTTTTGTTGTCCAAGTTTGGGAAATTCCACTAGTTCAAGCCAAACAGCTTGGAATTTTATAAGAATGAGATTTCCTCCACACATGCTTTAAAAATGGATATGCATGTTTTAAACATTTTAAAGATGCAAATCACCTATGGATCCAAAGCATTTGAAGAGAATAACAAACGCTCATTAATTCTCAAATGAACGTGCGGTGGGTTATTTACCCGAGTCAAACAAGCCTTTATTTTGCCCATCGACAAAAAGCTGACCCAACGATCATGGATGATTGTAAAGTATTTTATCATGCGTAACGGTCTATATTACCCTAAGAAATGACTTATGGATTGGGACTCAAGACAGTTAAAAATCCCTGCCTCCCCCTTTTTCCCGACAATAGCAAAACCTGATATATAAAAACTAAGAAGAGCTTACAATCCCTAAAAATTACAGAAACTCTTTGGAATAATCTCTCTCTACATTTGTGCATTGTGCATTTCCATTCTACATGTACTCTTTTTTCTTAAAAAAAAATCTTGGAGTTTTCGCTCTCCCTACATCCCGTAAACCAAAAAGGTAACTAGATCACAACAAAATGAAAATTTTGGAGTTCAAGTACGGAAAAAATTTAAAACAATAACAAATGTAAGTGAAGAAAATTTATTCACACACCTCAAATGAACACAAAAGTTTTGTTGTTCAAGTTTGGGAAATTCCACTAGTTCAACCCCAACAGCTTGGAATTTTATAGGAAAGAGATTTCCTCCACACATGGTATAAAAATGGATATGCATGTTTTAAACATGTTAAAAATGCAATTCACCTATGGATCCAAAGCTTTTGAAGAGAATAACAAACGCTCATTAAATTCTCAACCGAACATGCGGTGGACATTTACCCGAGTCGAACAAGCCTTTATTTTGCCCATCTACAAAAAGTTGACCCAACGATCATGGATGATTGTACAGTGATTTATCATGCGTAACGGGCTATATTACCCTAAGAAATGACTTATGGATTGGGAGTCAAGACTCAGTTAAAAATCCCTGCCTCCCCCTTTTTCCCAACGATTGCAAAACCTGATAGATAAAAACTAAGAAGAGCTTACAATCCCTAAAAATTTCAGAAACACTTTGGAATTATCTCGCTCTACATTTGTGCACTGTGCATTTTTATTTTAAATCTACACTTTTTTCATAAATGAAAACTCTGAGTTTTCGCTCTCCCTTCATCCCGTAAACTAGAAAGGCAAAAAGATCACTTCAAAATGAAAATTTTAGAGTTCATGTACGGAAAAAAATTTAAAACAATAACAAATGTAAGTAAAGAAAATTTATTCACACTCCACAACTGAACACAAAAGTTTTTTTGCCCAAGTTTGGGAAATTCCACTAGTTCAACCCCAACAGCTAGGAATTTTATAACAAAGAGATTTCCTCCACACATGCTTAAAAAATGGATATGCATGTTTTAAACATGTTAAAGTTGCAAATCACCTATGGATCCAAAACTTTTGAAGAGAATAACAAACGCTCATTAAATTCTCAAGTGAACGTGCGGTGGATATTTACTCGAGTCAAACAAGACATTATTTTGCCCATCTATAAAAAGCTGACCCAACGATCATGGATGATTGTAAAGTGATTTATCATGCGTAACGGGCTATATTACCCTAAGAAATGACTTATGGATTGGGAGTCAAGACTCAGTTAAAAATCCCTGCCTCCCCCTTTTTCCTGACGATTGCAAAACCTGATATATAAAAACTAAGAAGTGCTTGCAATCCCTAAAAATTACAGAAACTCTTTGGAATTATCTCGTTCCACATTTGAGCACTTTGCTTTTTCATTTTAGATGTACACTTTTTTCATCAATCAAAACTTGGAGTTTTCGCTCTCCCTTCATCCCGTAAACCAAAAAGGCAAAAAATCACTACAAAATGAAAATTTTAGAGTGCATGTACGGAAAAAAATTTAAAACAATAACAAATGTAAGTAAAGAAAATTTATTTACACACCACAAATGAATACAAAAGTTTTTTTGTCCAAGTTTGGGAAATTCCACTAGTTCAACCCCAACAGCTAGGAATTTTATAAGAAAGAGATTACCTCCACACATGCTTAAAAAATGGATATGCATGTTTTAAACATGTTAAAGACGCATATCACCTATGGCACCAAAGCATTTGAAGAGAATAACAAACGCTCATTAAATTCTCAAGTGAACGGTGGGATATTTACCCGAGTCAAACAAGACATTATTTTGCCCATCTACAAAAAGCTGACCCAACGATCATGGATGATTGTAAAGTGATTTATCATGCGTAACAGGCTATATTACCCTAAGAATTGACTTATGGATTGGGAGTCAAGACTCAGTTAAAAATCCCTGCCTCCCCCTTTTTCCCGACGATTGCAAAACCTGATATATAAAAACTAAGAAGAGCTTACAATCCCTAAAAATTACCAAAACTCTTTGGAATTATCTCTCTATATATTTGTGCATTGTGCATTTCCATTCCACATGTATTCTTTTTTCTTAAAACAAAACTTTGAGTTTTCGCTCTCCCTTCATCCCGTCAACCAAAAAGGCAAATAGATCACAACAAAATGAAAATTTTGGAGTTCATGTACGGAAAAAATTTAAAACAATAACAAATGTAAGTAAAGAAAATTTATTCACACGGCACAAATGAACACAAAAGTTTTGTTGTCCAAGTTTGGGAAATTCCACTAGTTCCACCCCAACAGCTTGGAATTTTATAGGAAAGAGATTTCCTCTACACAAGCTTTAAAAATGGATATGCATGTTTTAAACATGTTAAAGATGCAAATCACCTATGGATCCAAAGCTTTTGAAGAGAATAACAAACGCTCATTAAATTCTCAAGTGAACGTGCGATGGGATATTTACCCGAGTCAAACATGCCATTATTTTGCCTATCTACAAAAAGCTGAGCCAACGATCATGGATGATTGTAAAGTTATTTTTCATGCGTAACGGGCTATATTACCCTAAGAAATGACTTATGGATTGGGAGTCAAGACTCAGTTAAAAATCCCTGCCTCCCCCTTTTTCCCGACGATTGCAAAACCTGATATATAAAAACTAAGAAGAGCTTAGAATCCCTAAAAATTACCGAAACTCTTTGGAATTATCTCTCTCTACATTTGTGCATTGTGCATTTCCATTCTACATGTACTCTTTTTTCTTAAAACAAAACTTTGAGTTTTCGCTATCCCTTCATCCCATAAACCAAAAAGGCAAATAGATTACAACAAAATGAAAATTTTGGAGTTCAAGTACCGAAAAAATTTAAAACAATAAAAAAAGTAAGTAAAGAAAATTTATTCACACACCACAAAAGAACACAAAATTTTTGTTGTCCAAGTTTGGGAAATTCCACTAGTTCAACCCCAAGAGCTTGGAATTTTATAGGAAAGAGATTTCCTCCACACAAGCTTTAAAAATGGATATGCATGTTTTAAACATGTTAAATATGGAAATCATGTATGGATCCAAAGCTTTTGAAGAGAATAACAAATGCTCATTAAATTCTCTAGTGAACGTGCGATGGGATATTTACCCAAGTCAAACAAACCATTATTTTTCCCATCTACAGAAAGTTGAAGCAACGATCATGGATGATTGTAAAGTGATTTATCATGTGCAACGGGCTATATAACCGTAAGAAATGACTTATCGATTGGGAGTCAAGACTCAGTTAAAAATCCCTGCCTACGCCTTTTTCCCGACGATCGCAAAACGTGATATATAAAAACTAAGAAGAGCTTACAATCCCTAAAAATTACAGAAACTCTTTGGAATTATCTCGCTCTATATTTGTGCATTTTGTATTTCCATTCTACATTTACTCTTTTTTATTAAAAAAAAACTTTGAGTTTACACTCTCCCTTCATCCCGTAAACCAAAAAGGTAAATAGATAAAAACAAAATGAAAATTTTGTATTTCAAGTACGGAAAAAAATTTAAGACATTAACAAATGTAAGTAATGAAAATATATTCATAGACCACAAATGAACACAAAAGTTTTGTTGTCCAAGTTTGGGAAATTCCACTAGTTCAACCCCAACAGCTGGAATTTTATAAGAAAGAGATTTCCTCCACACAAGCTTAAAAAATGCATTTGCATGTTTTAAACATGTTAAAAATGAAAATCACCTATGGATCCAAAGCTTTTGAAGAGAATAACAAACGCTCATTAAATTCTCAACTGAACGTGCGCTGGGATATTTACCCGAGTCAAACAAGCCATTATTTTGCCCATCTACATAAAGCTGACCCAACGATCATGGATGATTGTAAGTGATTTATCATGCATAACGGGCTATATTACCCTAAGAAATGACTTATGGATTGGGAGTCAAGACTCAGTTAAAAATCTCTGCCTCCCCCTTTTTCCCGACGATTGCAAAACCTGATATATAAAAACTAAGAAGAGCTTACAATCCCTAAAAATTATAGAAACTCTTTGGAGTAATCTCGCTCTACATTTGTGCATTGTGCATTTCCATTCTACATGTACTCTTTTTTCTTAAAACAAAACTTTGAGTTTTCGCTCTCCCATTATCCCGTAAACCAAAAAGGCAAATAGATCACAACAAAACTAAAATTTTGGAGTTCAAGTACGTAAAAAATTGAAAACAATAACAAATGTAAGGAAAGAAAATTTATTCACACACCACAAATGAACACAAAATTTTTGTTGTCCATGTTTGGGAAATTCCACTAGTTCAACCCCAACAACTTGGAATTTTATAGGAAAGAGATTTCCTCCACACATGCTTTAAAAATGGATATGATGTTTTAAACATGTTAAACATGAAAATCACCTATGGATCCAAAGGTTTTGAAGAGAATAACAAACGCTCATTAAATTCTCAAGTGAACGTGCGGTGGATATTTACCCGAGTCAAACAAGCCATTATTTTGCCCATCTACAAAAAGCTGACCCAACGATCAAGGATTATTGTTAAGTGATTTATCATGCGTAACCGGCTATATTACCCTAAGAAATGACTTATGGATTGGGAGTCAAGACTAAGTTAAAAATTTCTGCCTCCCCCTTTTTCCTGACGATTGCACAACCTAATATATAAAAACTAAGAAGAGCTTACAATCCCTAAAAATTGCAAAAACTCTTTGGAATTATCTCGCTCTACATTTTTGCATTGTGCATTTCCAATCTACATGCACTCTTTTTTCTTAAAACAAAACTTTGAGTTTTCGCTCTCCCTTCATCCCGTAAACCAAAAAGGCAAATACATCACAAAAAAAAAATGAAAATTTTGGAGTTCCAGTACGGAAAAATTTTAAAACAATAACAAATGTAAGTAAATAAAATTTATTCACACACCACAAATGAACACAAAAGTTTTGTTGTCCAAGTTTGGGAAATTCCAATAGTTCAACCCCAACAGCTTGGAATGTTATAGGAAAGGGATTTCCTCCACACATGCTTTAATAATGGATATGCATGTTTTAAACATGTTAAAAATGCAAATCACCTATAGATCCAAAGCTTTTGAAGAGAATAACAATCGCTCATTAAAGTCTCAAGTGAACGTGCGGTGGATATTTACTCGAGTCAAACAAGCCATTATTTTGCCCATCTACAAAAAGCTGACCCAACGATCAAGGATTATTGTTAAGTAATTTATCAGGCGTAACGGGCTATATTACCCTAAGAAATGACTTATGGATTGGGAGTCAAGACTCAGTTAAAAATCCCTGCCTCCCCCTTTTTCCCGACGATTGCAAAACATGATATATAAAAACTAAGAAGAGCTTACAATCACTAAAAATTACAGAAACTCTTTGGAATTATCTCGCTCAACATTTGTGCACTGTGCATTTTTATTTTAGATGTACACTCTTTTCATAAATCAAAACTTTGAGTTTTCGCTCTCCCTTCTTCCCGTAAACCAAAAAGGCGAATAGATCACTACAAAATGAAACTTTTAGAGTTCATGTGCGGAAAAAAATTTAAAACAATAAAAAATGTAAGTAAAGAAAATTTATTCACTCACCACAAATTAACACAAAAGTTTTTTTGTCCAAGTTTGGGAAATTCCACTAGTTCAACCCCAACAGCTTGGAATTTTATAAGAAAGAGATTTCCTCCACACATGCTTAAAAAATGGATTTGCATGTTTTAAACATGTTAAAGATGCAAATCACCTATGGATCCATAGCTTTTTAAGAGAATAACTAACGCTCATTAAATTCTCAAGTGAACGTGCGGTGGGATATTTACATGAGTCAAACAAGTCATTATTTTGCCCATATACAAAAAGCTGACCCAACGATCATGGATGATTGTAAAGTGTTTTTTCACGCATAACGGGATATATTACAGTAAGAAAGGACTTATGGATTGGGAGTCAAGACTCAGTTAAAAATCCCTGCCTCCCCCTTTTTCCCGACGATTGCAAAACCTGAGATATAAAAACTAAGAAGAGCTTACAATCCCTAAAAATTACAGAAACTCTTTGGAATTATCTCGCTCTACATTTGTCCACTATGCATTTTCATTTTAGATGTACACTTTTTCCATAAATCAAAACTTTGAGTTTTTGCTCTCCCTTCATCCCGTAAACCAAAAAGGCAAATAGATCACTACAAAATTAAAATTTTAGAGTTCATGTACGGAAAAAAATTTAAAACAATAAAAAATGTAAGTAAAGAAAATTTATTCACACACCACAAATGAACACAAAAGGGTTTTTGTCCAAGTTTCGGAAATTCCACTAGTTCAACCCCAACAGCTTGGAATTTTATAAGAAAGAGATTTCCTCCACACATGCTTAAAAAATGGATTTGCATGTTTTAAACATGTTAAGGATGCAAATCACCTATGGATCCAAAGCTTTTGAAGAGCATCACAAACGCTCATTAAATTCTCAAGTGAACGTGTGGTGGGATATTTACCCGAGTCAAACAAGCCATTATTTTGCCGATCTACAAAAAGATGACCCAACGATCATGGATGATTCTAAAGTGATTTTTCATGCGTAACGGGGTATATTACCCTATGAAATGACTTATGGATTGGGAGTCAAGACTCAGTTAAAAATCCATGCCTCCCCCTTTTTCCCGACGATTGCAAAACCTGATATATAAAAACTACGAAGAGCTTACAATCCCTAAAAATTACAGAAACTCTTTGGAATTATCTCTCTCTACGTTTGTGCATTGTGCATTTCCATTCTACTTGTACTCTTTTTTATTAAAACAAAACTTTGAGTTTTCGCTCTCCCTTCATCCCGTAATCCAAAAAGGCAAATAGATCACAACAAAATGAAAATTTTGGAGTTAAAGTACAGAAAAAATTTAAAACAATAACAAATGTAAGTAAAGAAAATTTATTCACACACCAAAAATGAACACAAAAGTTTTGTTGTCCAAGTTTGGGAAATTCCACTAGTTCAACCCTACAGCTTGGAATTTTATAGGAAAACGATTTCCTCCACACAAGCTTTAAAAATGGATATGCATGTTTTAAACATGTTAAACATGCAAACTACCTATGGATCCAAAGCGTTTGAAGAGAATAACAAATGCTCATTAAATTCTCAACTGAACGTGCGGTGGGATATTTACTCGAGTCAAACAAGCCATTATTTTGCCCATCCACAAAAAGCTGACCCAATGATCATGGATGATTGTAAAGTGATTTATCATGCGTAACGGGCTATATTACCCTAAGAAATGACTTATGGATTGGGAGTCAAGGCTCAGTTAAAAATCCCTGCCTCCCCCTTTTTCCCGACAAATGCAAAACCTGATATATAAAAACTAAGAAGAGCTTACAATCCCTAAAAATTACAGAAACTCTTTGGAATAATCTTGCTCTACATTTGTGCATTGTGCATTTCCATTCTACATGTACTCTTTTTTCTTCAATCAAAACTTTGAGTTTTCGCTCTCCGTTCATCCCTTAAACCAAAAAGGCAAATAGATCACAACAAAATGAAAATTTTGGAGTTCAAGTACGGAAAAAATTTAAAACCATAACAAATGTAAGTAAAGAAAATTTATTCACACACCACAAATGAACACAAAAGTTTTGTTGTCCAAGTTTGGGAAATTCCACTAGTTCAACCCCAACAGCTTGGTATTTTATAAGAAAGAGATTTCCTCCACACATGCTTTAAAAATGGATATGCATGTTTTTAACATGTTAAAGATGAAAATCACGTATGGATCCAAAGCTTTTGAAGAGAATAACAAAGGCTCATTAAATTCTTAAGTGAACGTGCCGTGGGATATTTACCCGAGTCAAACAAGCCATTATTTTGCCCATCTACAAAATGCTGACCCAACGATCATGGATGATTGTAAAGTGATTTATCATCCGTAACGGGCAATATTACCCTAAGAAATGACTTATGGATTGGGAGTCAAGACTCAGTTAAAAATCCCTTCCTCCCCCTTTTTCCCGACGAATGCAAAACCAGATATTTAAAAACTAAAAAGAGCTTACAATCCCTAAAAATTACAAAAACTCTTTGGAATTATCTCTCTCTACATTTGTGCATTGTGCATTTCCATTCTACATGTACTCTTTTTTCTTAAACCAAAACTTTGAGTTTTCGCTCTCCCTTCATCCCGTAAACCAAAAAGGCAAATAGATCACAACAAAACTAAAATTTTGGAGTTCAAGTACGGAACAAAATTAAAACAATAACAAATGTAAGAAAAGAAAATTTATTTTCACACCTCAAATGAACACAAAATTTTTGTTGTCCATGATTGGGAAATTCCACTAGTTCAACCCCAACAGCTTGGAATTTTATAGGAAAGAGATTTCCTCCACACATGCTTTAAAAATGGATATGCATGTTTTAAAAACTTTAAACATGCAAATCACCTATGGATCCAAAGGTTTTGAAGAGAATAACAAACGCTCATTAAATTCTCAAGTGAACGTGCGGTGGATATTTACCCTAGTCGATCAAGCCATTATTTTGCCCATCTACAAAAAGCTGACCCAACGGTCATGGATAATTGTAAAGTAATTTATCATGCGTAACGGGCTACATCACCCTAAGAAATGACTTATGGATTGGGAGTCAAGACTCACTTAAAAATCCCTGCCTCCCCCTTTTTCCCGACGATTGCAAAACCTGATATATAAAAACTAAGATGAGTTTACAATCCCTGAAAATTACAGAAACTCTTTGGAATTATCTCGCTCTACATTTGTGCACTGTGGATTTTCATTTTAGATGTACACTTTTTTCATAAATCAAAACTTGGAGTTTTCGCTCTCCCTTCATCCCGTAAACCACAAAGGCAAATAGATCACAACAAAATGAAAATTTTGGAGTTCAAGTACAGAAAAAATTTAAAACAATAACAAATGTAAGTAAAAAAAAATTATTCACACACCACAAATGAACACAATAGTTTTGTTGTCCAAGTTTGGGAAATTCCTCTAGTTCAAGCCCAACAACTTGGAATTTTATAGGAAAGAGATTTCTTCCACACATGCTTTAAAAATAGATATGCATGTTTTAAACATGTTAAAGATGCAAATAACCTATGGATCCAAAGATTTTGAAGAGAACAACAAACGCTCAGTAAATTCTCAAGTGAACGTGCGGTGGGATATTTACCAGAGTCAAACAAGCCATTATTTTGCCCATATACAAAAAGCTGACCCAACGATCACGGATGATTGTAAAGTGATTTTTCATGTGTAACGGGATATATTACAGTAAGAAAGGACTTATGGATTGGGAGTCAAGACTCATTTAAAAATCCCTGCCTCCCACTTTTTCCCGACGATTGTAAAACCTGATATATACAAACTAAGAATAGCTTACAATCCCTAAAAATTACAGAAACTCTTTGGAATTATCTCGCTCTACATTTGTGCACTGTGCATTTTCATTTTAGATGTACACTTTTTTCATAAATCAAAACTTTGTGTTTTCGCTCTCCCTTCATCCCGTAAACCAAAAAGGCAAATACATCACTACAAAATTAAAATTTTAGAGTTCATGTACGGAAAAAAATTTAAAACAATAACAAATGTAAGTAAAGAAAATTTATTCACACACCACAAATGAACACAAAAGGGTTTTTGTCCAAGTTTCGGAAATTCCACTAGTTCAACCCCAACAGCTTGGTATTTTATAAGAAAGAGATTTCCTCCACACATGCTTAAAAAATGGATTTGCATGTTTTAAACATGTTAAGGATGCAAATCACCTATGGATCCAAAGCTTTTCAAGAGAATAAAAAACACTCAATAAATTCTCAAGTGAACGTGCGGTGGGATATTTACCCGAGTCAAACAAGCCATTATTTTGCCCATCTACAAAAAGCTGACCCAACGATCATGGATGATTGTAAAGTGATTTTTCATGCGTAACGGGCTATATTACCCTAAGAAATGACTTATGGATTGGGAGTCAAGACTCAGTTAAAAATCCATGCCTCCCCCTTTTTCCCGACGATTGCAAAACCTGATATATATAAACAAAGTAGAGCTTACAATCCCTAAAAATTACAGAAACTCTTTGGAATTATCTCTCTCTACGTTTGTGCATTGTGCATTTCCATTCTACATGTACTCTTTTTTCTTAAAACAAAACTTTGAGTTTTCGCCTCCCTTCATCCCGTAAACCAAAAAGGCAAATAGATCACAACAAAATAAAAATTTGGTAGTTCAAGTACGGAAAAAATTTAAAACAATAACAAATGTAAGTAAAGAAAATTTATTCACACACTACAAATGAACACAAAAGTTTTGTTGTCCAAGTTTGGGAAATTCCACTAGTTCAACCCAACAACTTGGAATTTTATAGGAAAGAGATTTCCTCCACACAAGCTTTAAAAATCGATATGCATGTTTTAAACATGTTAAACATGCAAATCACCTATGGATCCAAAGCTTTTGAAGAGAATAACAAACGCTCAATAAATTCTCAAGTGAACGTGCGGTGGGATATTTACCCGAGTCAAACAAGCCATTATTTTGCCCATCCACAAAAAGCTGACCCAAAGGTCATGGATGATTGTAAAGTGATTTATCATGCGTAACGGGCTATATTACCCTAAGAAAAGACTTATGGATTGGGAGTCAAGGCTCAGTTAAAAATCCCTGCCTCCCCCTTTTTCCCAACGATTGCAAAAGCTGATATATAAAAACTAAGAAGAGCTTAGAATCCCTAAAAATTACAGAAACTCTTTGCAATAATCTTGCTCTACATTTGTGCATTGTGCATTTCCATTCTACATGTACTCTTTTTTCTTCAAACAAAACTTTGAGTTTTCGCTCTCCCTTCATCCCGTAAACAAAAAAGGAGAATAGATCATAACAAAATGAAAATTTTGGAGTTCAAGTACGGAAAAAATTTAAAACCATAACAAATGTAAGTAAAGAAAATTTATTCACACACCACAAATGAACACAAAAGTTTTGTGTTCCAAGTTTGGGAAATTCCACTAGTTCAACCCAAACAGCATGGAATTTTTTAGGAAAGAGATTTCCTCCACATATGCTTTAAAAATGGATATGCATGTTTTTAACATGTTAAAGATGAAAATCACCTTTGGATCCAAAGCTTTTGAAGAGAATAACAAACGCTCATTAAATTCTCAAGTGAACGTGCGGTGGATATTTACCCTAGTCGAACAAGCCATTATTTTGCCCATCTACAAAAAGCGGACCCAACGATCATGAATGATTGTAAAGTGATTTATCATGCGTAACAGGCTATATTACCCTAAGAGATGACTTATGGATTGGGAGTCAAGACTCAGTTAAAAATCCCTGCCTCCCCCTTTTTCCCGACGATTGCAAAACCTGATATATAAAAACTAAGGAGAGCTTACAATCCCTAAAAATTACAGAAACTCATTAGAATTATCTCGCTCTACATTTGTGCACTGTGAATTTTCAATTTAGATGTACACTTTTTTCATAAATCAAAACTTTGAGTTTTCGCTCTCCCTTCATCCCGTAAACCAAAAAGGCAAATAGATCACAACAAAATAAAAATTTTGGAGTTTAAGTACGGAAAAAATTTAAAACCTTAACAAATGTAAGTAAAGAAAATTTATTCACACACCACAAATGAACACAAAAGTGTTGTTGTCCAAGTTTGGGAAATTCCACTAGTTCAACCCAAACGGCATGAAATTTTATAGGAATGAGATTTCCTCCACACATGCTTTAAAAATGGATATGCATGTTTTAAACATGTTAAAAATGCAAATCACCTATGGATCCAACGCTTTGGAAAAGAATAACAAACGCTCATTAAATTCTCAACTGAACGTGCGCTGGGATATTTACCGCAGTCAAACAAGCCATTATTTTGCCCATCTACACACACCTGACCCAACGATCATGGATGATTGTAAAGTGATTTATCATGCGTAACGGGGTATATTACCCTGTTAAATGACTTATTGAATGGGAGTCAAGACTTAGTTAAAAATCCATGCCTCCCCCTTTTTCCCGACGATTGCAAAACCTGATATATAAAAATTAAGAAGAGCTTACAATCCCTAAAAATTACAGAAACTCTTTGGAATAATCTCGCTCTACATTTGTGCATTGTGCATTTCCTTTCTACATGTACTCTTTTTTCTTAAAACAAAACTTTGAGTTTTCACTCTCCCTTCATCCCGTAAACTAAAAAGGCAAATAGATCACAACAAAATTAAAATTTTGGAGTTCAAGTACAGAAAAAATTTAAAACAATAACAAATGTAAGAAAAAAAAATTTATTCACACACCACAAATGAACACAAAATTTTTGTTGTCCGTGTTTGGAATATTCCACTAGTTCAACCCCAACTGCTTGGAATTTTATAGGAAAGAGATTTCCTCCACACATGCTTTAAAAATTGATATGCATGTTTTAAACTTGCTAAACATCCAAATCACCTATGGATCCTAAGGTTTTGAAGAGAATAACAAACGCTCATTAAATTCTATTTTGAACGTGCAGTGGATATTTACCCGAGTCAAACAAGCCATTATTTTGCCCAACTACTAAATGCTGACCCAATGATCATGGATGGTTGTAAAGTTATTTATCATGCGTAACGGGCTATATTACCCTAAGAAATGACTTATGGATTGGGAGTCAAGACTCAGTTAAAAATCCCTGCCTCCCCCTTTTTCCGGACGAAAGCAAAACCTGATATATATAAACTAAGAATAGCTTACAATCCCTAAAAATTACAGAAACTATTTGGAATTATCTCGCTCTACATTTGTGCATTGTGCATTTCCATTCTACATGTACTCTTTTTGTTAATACAAAACTTTGAGTTTTCGCTCTCCCTTCATACCGTAAACCAAAAAGGCAAATAGATCACAACAAAATTAAAATTTTTGAGTTCAAGTACGGAAAAAAATTAAACCACTAACAAATGTAAGTTAAGAAAATTTATTTACGCACCACAAATGAACACAAAAGTGTTGTTGTCCAAGTTTGGAAAATTCCACTAGTTCAACCCCAACTGCTTGGAATTTTATAGGCAAGAGATTTCCTCCACACATGCTTTAAAAATGGATATGAATGTTTTAAACATGTTAAAAATGCAAATCACCTATGAATCCAAAGCTTTTGAAGAGAATAACAAACGCTCATTAAATTCTGAACGGAACGTGCGGTGGATATTTACCCGAGTCAAACAAGCCATTATTTTGCCCATCGACAAAAAGCTGACCCAACGATCATGGAAGATTGTAAATGATTTATCATGCGTAACGGGCTATATTACCCTAAGAAATGACTTATGGATTGGGAGGCAAGTCTCAGTTAAAAATCCCTGCTTCCCCCTTTTTCACGACGATTGCAAAACCCGGTATATAAAAACTATGAAGAGCTTACAATCCCTAAAAAATACAGAAACTCTTTGGAATTATCTCTTTGTACATTTGTGCATTGTGCATTTCCATTCTACATATACTCTTTTTTCTTATAACAAAACTTTGAGTTTTCGCTCTCCCTTCATCCCGTAAACCAAAAAGGCAAATAGAACACAACAAAATGAAAATTTAGGAGTTCAAGGACGGAAAAAATTTAAAACAATAACAAATGTAAGTAAAGAAAATTTATTTACACACCACGAATGAACACAAAAGTTTTGTTGCCCAAGTTTGGGAAATTCCACTAGTTCAACCCCAACAGCTTGGAATTTTATAGGAAAGGGATTTCCTCCACACATTGTTTAAAAATGGATATGCATGTTTTAAACATGTTAAAAATGGAAAATCACCTATGGATCCAAAGCTTTTCAAGAGAATAAGAAACGCTCATTAAATTCTCAATTGAACATGCGATGGATATTTACCTGAGTCAAACAAGCCATTATTTTGCCCAGCTACAAAAAGCTGACCCAACGATCATGGATGATTGTCAAGTGATTTATCATGCGTAAAGGGCTATATTACCCTAAGAAATGACTTATGAATTGGGAGTCAAGATTCAGTTAAAAATCCCTGCCTCCCCCTTTTTCCCGACGATTGCAAAACCTGATATATAAAAACTAAGAAGAACTTACAATCCCTAAAATTTACAGAAACTCTTTGGAATTATCTCTCTCTACATTTGTGCATTGTGCATTTCCATTCTACATGTACTCTTTTTTCTTAAAACAAAACTTTAACTTTTCGCTCTCCCTTCATCCCGTAAACCAAAAAGGCAAATAGATCACAACAAAATGAAAATTTTGGACTTCAAGTACGGAAAAAATTTAAAACCATAACAAATGTAAGTAAAGAAAATTTATTTACACACCACAAATGAACACAAAGTTTTGTTATCCAGGTTTGGGAAATTCCACTAGTTCAACCCAAACAACTTGGAATTTTATAGGAAAGAGATTTCCTCCACACATGCTTTAAAAATTGATATGCATGTTTTAAACATGTTAAAGATGCAAATAACCTATGGATCCAAAGTTTTGAAGAGAATAACAAACGCTCATTAAATTCTCAAGTGAACGTGCGGTGGGATATTTACCCAAGTCAAACAAGCCATTATTTTGCCCATATTGTAAAGTGATTTATCATGCGTAATGGGGTATATTACCCTGGGAAATGACTTATTGAATGGGAGTCAAGACTTAGTTAAAAATCCATGCCTCCCCCTTTTTCCCGACGATTGCAAAACCTGATATATAAAAATTAAGAAGAGCTTAAAATCCCTAAAAATTACAGAAACTCTCTGAAATAATCTCGCTCTACATTTGTGCATTATGCATTTCCATTCTACATGTACTCCTTTTTCTTAAAACAAAACTTTGAGTTTTCACTCTCCCTTCATCCCGTAAACTAAAAAGGCAAATAGATCAGAACAAAACTAAAATTCTGGAGTTCAAGTACGGAAAAAATTTAAAACAATAAAAAATGTAAGAAAAAAAAATTTATTCACACACCACAAATGAACACAAAATTTTTGTTGTCCGTGTTTGGACTATTCCACTAGTTCAACCCCAACTGCTTGGAATTTTATAGGAAAGAGATTTCCTCCACACATGCTTTAAAAATTGATATGCATGTTTTAAACATGTTAAACATCCAAATCACCTACGGAACCAAAGGTTTTGAAGAGAATAACAAACGCTCATTAAATTCTCAATTGAACGTGCAGTGGATATTTACCCGAGTCAAAAAAGCCATTATTTTGCCCAACTACAAAATGCTGACCCAATGATCATGGATGATTGTAAAGTTATTTATCATGCGTAACGGGCTATATTACCCTAAGAAATGACTTCTGGATTGGGAGTCAAGACTCAGTTAAAAATCCCTGATATATAAAGACTAAGAATAGCTTACAATCCCTAAAAATTACAGAAACTCTTTGGAATTATCTCGCTCTACAATTGTGCATTGTGCATTTCCATTCTACATGCACTCTTTTTGTTAAAACAAAACTTTGAGTTTTCGCTCTCCCTTCATCCCGTAAATCAAAAAGGCAAATAGATCACAAAAAAATTAAAATTTTTGAGTTCAAGTACGGAAAAAATTTAAACCACTAACAAATGTAAGTAAAGAAAATTTATTCACGCATCACAAATGAACACAAAAGTTTTGTTGTCCAAGTCTGAAAAATTCCACTAGTTCAACCCCAACTGCTTGGAATTTTATAGGCAAGAGATTTCCTCCACACATGCTTTAAAAATGGATATGAATGTTTTAAACATGTTAAAAATGCAAATCACCTATGGATCCAAAGCTTTTGAAGAGAATAACAAACACTTATTAAATTCTCAACGGAATGTGCGGTGGATATTTACCCGAGTGAAACAAGCCATTATTTTGCCCATCGACAAAAAGCTGACCCAACGATCATGGAAGATTGTAAAGTGGTTTATCATGCGTAACTGGCTATATTACCCTAAGAAATGACTTATGGATTGCGAGTCAAGTCTCAGTTAAAAATCCCTGCTTCCCCATTTTTCACGACGATTGCAAAACCTGGTATATAAAAACTACGAAGAGCTTACAAATCCTAAAACTTACAGAAACTCTTTGGAATTATCTCTCTCTACATTTGTGCAATATGCATTTCCATTCTACATGTACTTTTTTTTCTTAAAACAAAACTTTGAGTTTTCGCTCTCCCTTCATCCCGTAAACCAAAAAGCCAAATAGATCACAACAAAATGATAATTTTGGAGTTCAAGTACGGAAAAAATTTAACACAATAACAAATGTAAGTAAAGAAAATTTATTCACACACCACAAATGAACACAAAAGTTTTGTTGTCCAAGTTTGGGAAATTCCACGAGTTCAACTCCAACAACTTGGAATTTTATAGGAAAGAGATTTCCTCCACACATTCTTTAAAAATGGATGTGCATGTTTTAAACATGTTAAAGATGCAAATCACCTATGGATCCAAAGCTTTTGAAGAGAATAACAAACGCTCATTAAATTCTCAACTGAACGTGCGGTGGAAATTTTCCCGGGTCAAACAAGCCATTATTTTGCCCATCTACAAAAAGCTGACCCAACGATCATGGATGATTGTAATGTGATTTATCATGCGTAACGGGCTATATTACCCTAACAAATGACTTATGGATTGGGAGTGAAGACTCAGTTAAAACCCAACCGCCCCCCTTTTCCCGAAGATTGCAAAACTTGATATATAAAAGCTAAGAAGAGCTTAGAATCCCTAAAAATTACAGAAACTCGTTGGAATTATCTCGCTCTACATTTGTGCACTCTGCATTTTCATTTTAGATGTACACTTTTTTCATAAATCAAAACTTTGAGTATTCACACTCCCGTCATCCCGTAAACCAAAAAGGAAAATAGACCTCAACAAAATGAAAATTTTAGAGTTCATGAACAGAATAAAATTTAAAACAATAACAAATGTAAGTAAAGAAAATTTATTCACACTCCACAAATGAACACAAAAGTTTTGTTGTCCATGTTTGGGAAATTCCACTAGTTCAACCCCAACAACTTGGAATTTTATAAGAAAGTGATTTCCTCCACACATGCTTAAAAAATGGATTTGCATGTTTAAAACATGTTAAACATGCAAATCACCTTTGGGTCCAAAACTTTTGAAGAGAATAACAAACGCTCATTAAATTCTCAAGTGAACGTGCTGTGGGATATTTACCCGAGTCAAACAAGCCATTATTTTGCCCATCTACAAAAAGCTGACCCAACGATCATGGATGATTGTAAAGTGATTTATCATGCATAACGGGCTATATTACCCTAAGAAATGACTTATGGAATTGGAGTCAAGACTCAGTTAAAAATCCCTGCCTCCCCCTTTTTCCTGACGATTGCAAAACCTGATATATAAAAACTAAGAAGGGCTTACAATCCCAAAAAATTACAGAAAATCTTTGGAATTATCTCTCTCTACATTTGTGCATTGTGCATTTCCATTCAACATGTACTCTTTTTTCTTAAAACAAAACTTTGAGTTTTCGCTCTCCGTTCACCCCCTAAACCAAAATGGCAAATAGATCACAACAATAACGAATGTAAGTAAAGAAAATTTATTCACACACCACAAATGAACACAAAAGTTTTGTTGCCCAAGTTTGGGAAGTTCCACTAGTTCAACCCCAACAGCTTGGAATTTTATAGGAAAGAGATTTCCTCCACACATGCTTTAAAAATGGATATGCATGTTTAAAACATGTTAAAGATGCAAATCACCTATGGATCCAAAGCTTTTGAAGAGAATAATAAACGCTCATTAAATTCTCAACTAAACGTGCGGTGGGATATTTACCCGAGTCAAACAAGCCATTATTTTGCCCATCTACAAAAAGCTGACCCAACGATCATGGATGATTGTAAAGTGATTTATCATGCATAACGGCGTATATTACCCTAAGAAATGACTTATGGGTTGGGAGTCAAGACTCAGTTAAAAATCCCTGCCTCCCCCTTTTTTCCAGACGATTGCAAAACCTAATATATAAAAACTAAGAGGACCTTACAATCCCTAAAAATTACAGAAACTCTTTGGAATTATCTGGCTCTACATTTCTGCAATGTGCAATTTCATTTTAGATACTTTTTTCATAAATCAAAACTTTGAGTATTCGCTCTCCCTTTTTCCATTAAACCAAAAAGGCAAATAGTTCACAACAAAATGATAATTTTAGAGTTCATGTACGGAAAAAAATTTTAAACAATAACAAATGTAAGTAAAGAAAATTTATTCACACACCAAAAATGAACACAAAAGTTTTGTTGTCCAAGTCTGGGAAATTCCACTTGTTCAACCAAAACAGCTTGGAATTTAATAGGAAAGAGATTTCCACCACACATGCTTTAAAAATGGATATGCATCTTTTAAACATGTTAAAGATGAAAATCACCTATGGATCCAAAGCTTTTGAATAGAATAATAAACGCTCAATAAATTCTCAACTGAATGTGCGGTGGGATATTTACCCGAGTCAAACAAGCCATTATTTTGCCCATCTACAAAAAGCTAACCCAACGATCATGGATGATTTTAAAGTGATTTATCATGCCTAATGGGCTATATTACCCAAACAAATGACTTATGGATTGGGAGTCAAGACTCAGTTAAAAATCCTTGCCTCCCCCTTTTTCCCGACGATTGCAAAACATTATATATAAGAACTAAGAAGAGCTTACAATCCCTAAAAATTACAGAAACTCTTTGTAATTATCTCGCTCTACATTTGTGCACTGTGCATTTTCATTTTAGATGTACACTTTTTTCACAAATCAAAACTTTGAGTTTTCGCTCTCCCTTCCTCGCGTAAACCAAAAAGACAAATAGATCACAACAAAATAAAAATTTTGGAGTTAATGTACGGAAAAAAAATTTAAACAATAAAAAATGTAAGTAAAGAAAATTTATTCACACACCACAAATGAACACAGAAGTTTTTTTGTCCAAGTTTGGGAAATTCCACTAGTTCAACCCTAACAGCATGGAATTTTATAAGAAAGAGATTTCCTCTAAACATGCTTAAAAAATGGATTTGCATGTTTTAAACTTGTTAAAGATGCAAATCACCTATGGATCCAAAGCTTTTGAAGAGAATAACAAACGCTCATTAAATTCTCAAGTGAACGTGCGGTGGGATATTTACCCGAGTCAAACAAGCCATTATTTTGCGCATCTACAAAAAGCTGACCCAACGATCATGCATGATTTTAAAGTGATTTATCATGTGTAAAGGGCTATATTACCTTAAGAAATGACTTATGGATTGGGAGTCAAGACTTAGTTAAAAATCCTTGCCTCCCCCTTTTTCCCGATGATTGCAAAACCTGATATATAAAAATTAAGAAGAGCTTACAATCCCTAAAAATCACAGAAACAATTTGGAATTATCTCTCTCTACATTTGTGCATTGTGCATTTCCATTCTACATGTACTCTTTTTTCTTAAAACAAAACTTTGAGTTTTCGCTCTCCCTTCATCCCCTAAACCAAAAAGGCAACTAGATCACAACAAAATGAAAATTTTGGAGTTCAAGTACGGAAAAAATTTAAAACAATAACAAATGTGAGTAAAGAAAATTTATTCACACACCACAAATGAACACAAAAGTGTTGTTTTCCAACTTTGGGAAATTCCACTTGTTCAACCCCAACATCTTGGAATTTTATAGGAAAGAGATTTCCTCAACACATGCTTTAAAAATGGATATGCATGTTTTAAAAATGTTAAAGATGCAAATCACCTATGGATCCAAAGCTTTTGAAGAGAATAACAAACGCTCAATAAATTCTCAACTGAACGTGCGGTGGGATATTTAGCCGAGTCAAACAAGCCATTATTTTGGCCATCTACAAAAAGCTAACCCAACGATCATGGATAATTGTAAAGTGATTTATCATGCGTACGGGCTATATTACCCTAAGAAATGACTTATGGATTGGGAGTCAAGACTCAGTTAAAAATCCCTGCCTCCCCCTTTTTCCCAACGATTGCAAAACCTGATATATGAAAACTAAGAAGACCTTACAATCCCTAAAAATTACAGAAACTCTTTGGAATTATCTCGCTCTACATTTCTGCACTGTGCAATTTCATTTTAGATACTTTTTTCATAAATCAAAACTTTGAGTATTCGCTCTCCCTTTTTCCATTAAACCAAAAAGGCAAATAGATCACAACAAAATGATAATTTTAGAGTTCATGTACGGAAAAAAATTTAAAACAATAACAAATGTAAGTAAAGAAATTTTTTTCACACACCACAAATGAACACAAAAGTTTTGTTGTCCAAGTTTGGGAAATTCCACTAGTTCAACCCTAACAGCTTTGTATTTTATGAGAAAGAGATTTCCTCCACACATGCTTAAAAAATGGATTTCTATGTTTTAAACATGTTAATGATGCAAATCACGTATGGATCCAAAGCTTTCGAAGAGAATAACATACGCTCATTAAATTCTCAAGTGAATGTACGATGGGATATTTACCCGAGTCAAACAAGCCATTATTTTTCCCATTTACAAAAAGCTGACCCAACGATCATGGATGATTGTAAAGTGATTTATCATGCATAACGGGCTATATTACCCTATGAAATGACTTATGGATTGGGAGTCAAGACTCAGTTAAAAATCCCTGCCTCCCCCTTTTTCCCGACGATTGCAAAACTTGATATATAAAAACTAAGAAGAGCAAACAATCCCAAAACATTACAGAAACTCTTTGGAATTGTCTCTCTACATTTGTGCATTGTGCATTTCCATTCTACATGTAATCTTTTTTCTTAAAACAAAACTTGGAGTTTTCGCTCTCCCTTCATCCCATAAACCGAAAAGGCAAATAGATCACAACAAAATGAAAATTTTGAAGTTCAAGTACGGAAAAAAATAAACACAATAACAAATGAAAGTAAAGAAAATTTATTAACACACCACAAATGAACACAAAATTTTTGTTGTCCAAGTTTGGGAAATTCCATAGGTTCGACCCAAACAGCTTGGAATTTTGTAGGAAAGAGATTTCCTCCACACATGCTTTAAAAATGGATGTACATGTTTTAAACATGTTAAAGATGTAAATTACCTATGGATCCAAAGCTTTTGAAGAGAATAACAAATGCTCATTAAATTCTCAAGTGAACGTGCGGTGGGATATTTACCCGAGTCAAACAAGCCATCATTTTGCCCATCTACAAAAAGCTGACACAACGATCATGGATGATTGTAAAGTGATTTATCATGTGTAACGGGCTATATTACCCTAACAAATGACTTATGGATTGGGAGTCAAGACAGTTAAAAATCCCTACCTCCGCCTTTTTCCCGACGATTGTAAAACCTGATATATAAAAACTAAGAAGAGCTTACAATCCCTAAAAATTACAGACACTCTTTGGAATTATCTCGCTCTAAATTTGTGCATTGTGCATTTCCATTCTACATGTACTCTTTTTTCTTAAAACAAAAATTTGAGTTTTCACTCTCCCTTCATCCCGTAAATCAAAAATGCAAATAGATTAGAACAAAATGAAAATTTTGCATTTCAAGTCCGGAAAAAATTTAAAACAATAACAAATGTAAGTAAAGAAAATTTATTCACACACCACAAATAAACACGAAAGTTTTGTTTTCCAAGTTTGGGAAATTCCACTAGTTCAACCCCAACAGCTTGGAATTTTATAGGAAAGAAATTTCCTCCACACATGCTTTAAAAATGGATATGCATGTTTTAAAAATGTTAAAGATGCAAATAACCTATGGATCCAAAGCTTTTGAAGAGAATAACAAACGCTCATTAAATTCTCAAGTGAACGTGCGGTGGGATATTTTCCCGAGTCAAAAAATCCATTATTTTGCCCATCTACAAAAAGTTGACCCAACGATCATGGATGATTGTAAAGTGATTTATCATGCGTAACGGGATATATTACCCTAAGAAATGACTTATGGATTGGGAGTCAAGACTCAGTTAAAAATCCCTGCCTCCCCCTTTTTCCCGACGATCGCAAAACCTGATATATAATAACTAAGAAGAGCTTAGAATCCCTAAAAATTACAGAAACACTTTGGAATTATCTCACTCTACAATTGTGCACTGTGGATTTTCATTTTAGATGTACACTTTTTTCATAAATCAAAACTTTGAGTTTTCGCACTCCCTTCATGCCGTAAACAAAAAGGCAAATAGATCACAACAAAATGATAATTTTAGAGTTCATGTACGGAAAAAAATTTAAAACAATAACTAATGTAAGTAAAGAAAATTTATTCACACACCACAAATGAACACAAAAGTTTTGTTGTCCAAGTTTGGGAAATTTCACTAGTTCAACCCTAACAGCTTGGAATTTTGTTAGAAAGAGATTTCCTCCACATCCTTAAAAAATGGATTTGAATTTTTTAAACATGTTGAAGATGGAAATCACCTGTGGATCCAAATATTTTGAAGAGAATAAGAAACGCTCCTTAAATTCTCAAGTGAATGTGCGGTGGGATATTTACCCGAGTCAAACAAGCCATTATTTTGCCCATCGACAAAAAGCTGACCCAACAATCATGGATGATTGTAAAGTGATTTATCATGCGTAACGGGCTATTTTACCCTAAGAAATGACTTATGGATTGGGTTTCAAGACTCAATTAAAAATCCCTGCCTCCCCCTTTTTTCTCGACGATTGCAAAACCTGATATGTAAAAACTAAGAAGATCTTTCAATCCCTAAAAATTACAGAAACTCTTTGGAATTATCTCTCTCTACATTTTTGCATTGTGCATTTCCATTCTACATGTACTCTTTTTTCTTAAAACAAAACTTTGAGTTTACGCTCTCCCTTCATCCCGTAAACCAAAAAGGCTAATAGTTCACAACAAAATGAAAATTTTGGAGTTCAAGTACGGAAAAAATTTAAAACAATAAGAAATGTAAGTAAAGAAAATGTATTCACACACCACAAATGAAGACAAAAGTTTTGTTGTCCAGGTTTGGGAAATTCCACTAGTGCAACCCCAACAGCTTGGAATTTTATAGGAAAGAAATTTCCTCCACACATGCTTTAAAAATGGATATCCATGTTTTAAAAATGTTAAAGATGAAAATAACCTATGGATCCAAAGCTTTTGAAGAGAATAACAAACGCTCATTAAATTATCAAGTGAACGTGCGGTGGGATATTTTCCTGAGTCAAAAAATCCATTATTTTGCCCATCTACAAAAAGCTGACCCAACGATCATGGATGATTTTAAAGTGATTTATCATGCATAACGGGTTATATTACCCTAAGAAAATATTTATGGATTGGGAGTCAAGGCTCAGTTAAAAATCCCTGTCTCCCCCTTTTTTTCCCGACGATTGCAAAACCTGATATATAAAAACTAAGAAGAGCTTACAATCCCTAAAAATTATAGAAACTCTTTGGAATTATCTCGCTCTACATTTGTGCATTGTACATTTCCATTCAACATGTACTCTTTGTTCTGAAAACAAAACTATGAGTTTTCGCTCTCCCTTCATCCCGTAAATCAAAAAGGCAAATAGATCACAACAAAATGAAAATTTTTGAGTTCAGGTAGGGAAAAAATTTAAAACAATAAAAAATGTAAGTAAAAAAAATTTATTCACAGACCACAAATGAACACAAAAGTTTTGTTGTCCAAGTTTGGGAAATTCGACTAGTTTAACTCCAACATCTTGGAATTTTATAGGAAAGAGATTTCCTCCACACATGCTTTTAAAATGGATATGCATGTTTTAAACATGTTAAAGATGCAAATCACCTATGGATCCAAAGCTTTTGAAGAGAATAAAAAACTCTCATTAAATTCTCAACAGAACGTGTGGCGAATATTTACCTGTGTCAAACATGCCATTATTTTGCCCATCTACAAAAAGTTGACCCAACGATCATGGATGATTGTAAAGTGATTTATCATGCGTAACGGGTTATATTACCCTAAGAAATGACTTATGGATTGAGTCAAGACTCAGTTAAAAATCCCTACCTCCCCCTTTTTCCCGACGATTGCAAAACCTGATATATAAAAACTAAGAATAGCTTACAATCCCTAAAAATTACAGAAACTCTTTGGAATTATCTCGCTCTACATTTGTGCCCAGTGCATTTTCATTTTAGATATACACTTTTTTCATAAATCAAAACTTTGAGTTTTCGCTCTCCCTTCGTCCCCTAAACCAAAAAGGCAAATAGATCACTACAAAATGAAAATTTTAGAGTTCATGTACGGAATAAAATTTAAACCAATAAAAAATGTAAGTAAAGAAACTTTATTCACACACCACAAATGAATACAAAAGTTTTTTTGTCCAAGTTTCGGAAATTCCACTAGTTCAACCCTAACCGCTTGGAATTTTATAAGAAAGAGATTTCCTCCACACATGCTTAAAAAATGGTTTTGCATGTTTTAAACATGTTAAAGATGCAAATCACCTATGGATGCAAAGCTTTTGGATAGAATAACAAACGCTCATTAAATTCTCAAGTGAATGTGCGGTGGGATATTTACCCGAGTCAAACAAGCCATTATTTTGCCCATCTACAAAAAGTTGACCCAACGATCATGGATGATTGTAAAGTGATTTATCATGTGTAACGGGCTATATTACCCTAAGAATTGACTTATGGATTCGGAGTCAAAACTCAGTTAAAAATCCCTGCCTCCCCCTTTTTCCCGACGATTGCAAAACCTGATATATAAAAACTAAGAAGAGCTTACAATCCCTAAAAATTACAGAAACTCTTTGGAATTATCTCTCTCTATATTTGGGCATTGTGCATTTCCATTCTACATATACTATTTTTTCTTAAAACAAAACTTGGATTTTCGCTCTCCCTTCATCCCGTAAACCAAAAAGGCAAATAGATCACAACAAAATGAAAATTTTGGAGTTCAAGTACGGAAAAAATTTAAAACAATAACAAATGTAAGTAAAGAAAATTTATTCACACACCACAAATGAACCCAAAAGTTTTGTTTTCCATGTTTGGGAAATTCCACTAGTTCAACCCCAACAACTTGGAATTTTATAGGAAAGAGATTTCCTCCACGCATGCTGTAAAAATGGATATACATGTTTTAAACATGTTAAAGATGAAAATATCCTATGGATCCAAAGCTTTTGAAGAGAATAACAAACGCTCATTAAATTCTCAAGTGAACGTGTGGTGGGATATTTTCCCGAGTCAAACAAGCCATTATTTTGGCCATCTACAAAAAGCTAACCCAACGATCATGGGTGATTGTAAAGTGATTTATCATGGGTAACGGGCAATATTACCCTAAGAAATGACTTATGGATTGGGAGTCAAGACTCAGTTAAAAATCCCTGCCTCCCCGTTTTTCCCGACGATTGCAAAACCTTATATATGAAAACTAAGAAGACCTTACAATCCCTAAAAATTACAGAAACTCTTTGGAATTATCTCTCTCTATATTTGTGCATTGTGCATTTCCATTCTACATATACTATTTTTTCTTAAAACAAAACTTGGATTTTCGCTCTCCCTTCATCCCGTAAACCAAAAAGCCAAATAGATCACAACAAAATGAAAATTTTGTAGTTCTGGTACGGAAAAAATTTAAAACAATAACAAAGGTAAGTAAAGAAAATTTATTCACACACCACAAATGAACACAAATGTTTTGTTGTCCAAGTTTGGGAAATTCCACTAGTTCAACCCCAACAGGTTGGAATTTTATAGGAAAGAGATTTCCTCCACACATGCTTTAAAAATGGATATGTATGTTTTAAACATGTGAAAGATGCAAATCACCTATGGATCCAAAGCTTTTGAAGACAATAACAAACGCTCATTAAATTCTCAACTGAACGTGCGGTGGGATATTTACCCGAGTCAAACAAGCCATTATTTTGCCCATCTACAAAAAGCTGACCCAACGATCATGGATGATTGTGAAGTGATTTATCATGCATAACGGGCTATATTACCCTAACAAATGCCTTATGGATTGGGATTCAAGACTCAGTTAAAAATCCATACCTCCCCCTTTTTCACGATGATTGCAAAACCTGATATATAAAAACTAAGAAGAGCTAACAATCCCAAAAAATTACAGAAACTCTTTGGAATTATCTCTCTCTACATTTGTGCATTGTGCATTTCAATTCTACATGTACTCTTTTTTCTTAAAACAAAACTTTGAGTTTTCGCTCTCCCTTCACCTCGTAAACCAAAAAGCCAAATAGATCAACACAAAAATGAAAATTATGGAGTGCAAGTACGGAAAAAATTTAAAAAAATAACAAATGTAAGTAAAGAAAATTTATTCACACACCAGAAATGAACACAAAAGTTTTGTTGTCCAAGTTTGGGAAATTCCACCAGTTCAACCCTAACAGCTTGGAATTTTATAAGAAAGAGATTTCCTCCACACATGCTTTATAAATGGATATGCATGTTTTAAACATGTTAAAGATGCAAATAACCTACAGATCCAAAGATTTTGAACAGAATAACAAACGCTCATTAAATTCTCAAGTGAACGTGCGGTGGGATATTTTCCCGCGTCAAACAAGCCATTATTTTGCCCATCTACAAAAAGTTGACCCAACGATGATGGATGATTGTAAAGTGATTTATCATGCGTAACGGGCTATATTACCCTAACAAATGACTTATGGATTGGGAGTCAAGACTTAGTTAAGAATCCATGCCTCCCCCTTTCTCCCAACGATTGCAAAACCTGATCTATAAAAACTAAGAAGAGCTTACAGTCCCTAAAAATTATAGAAACTCTTTGGAATTATCTCGCTCTACATTTGGGCACTGGGCATTATCATTTTAGATGTACACTTTTTTCATAAATCAAAACTTTGAGTTTTCGCTCTCCCTTCATCCCGTATACCAAAAAGGTAAATAGATCACAAGAAAATGAAAATTTTAGAGTTCATATACGGAAAAAAATTTGAAACAATAACAAATGTAAGTAAACAAAATTTATTCACACACCACAAATGAACACAAAAGTTTTGTTGTCCAAGTTTGGGAAATTCCATTAGTTCAACCCTAACAGCTTGGAATTTTATAAGAAAGAGTGTTCCTCCACACATGCTAAAAAAATGGATTTGCATGTTTTAAACATGTTAAAGATTCAAATCACCTATGGATCCAAAGATTTTGAAGAGAATAACAAACGCTCATTAAATTCTCAAGTGAATGTGCGGTGGGATATTTACCCGAGTCAAACAAGCCATTATTTTGCCCATTTAAAAAAAGCTGACCCAACGATCATGGATGATTGTAAAGTGATTTATCATGTGTAACGGGCTATATGACCCTAATAAATGACTTATGGATTTGGAGTCAAGACTCAGTTAAAAATCCATGGCTCCCCCTTTTTCCCGAAGATTGCAAAACCTGATATATAAAAACTAAGAAGAGCTTACCATCCCTAAAAATTATAAAAAATCTTTGGAATTATCTCTCTCTACATTTGTGCATTGTGCATTTCCATTCTACATGTTCTCTTTTTTCTTAAAACAAAACTTTGAGTTTTCGCTCTCCCTTCATCCCCTAAACCAAAAAGGCAAATAGATCACAACAAAATGAAAATTTGGGAGTTCAAGTACGGAAAAAATTTAAAACAATAACAAATGTAAGTAAAGAAAATTTATTCACAAGCCACAAATGAACACAAAAGTTTTGTTGCCCAAGTTTGGGAAGTTCCACTAGTTCAACCCCAACAGCTTGGAATTTTATAGGAAAGAGATTTCCTCCACACATGCTTTAAAAATGGATATGCATGTTTTAAACATGTTAAAGATGCAAATCATCTATGGATCCAAAGCTTTTGAAGAGAATAATAAACGCTCATTAAATTCACAACTGAACGTGCGGTGGGATATTTACCCGAGTCAAACAAGCCATTATTTTGGCCATCTACAAAAAGCTGACCCAACGATCATGGAAGATTTTAAAGTGATTTATCATGCATAACGGGCTATATTACCCTAAGAAATGACTTATGGGTTGGGAGTCAAGACTCAGTTAAAAATCCTTGCCTCCCCCTTTTTTCCAGACGATTGCAAACCCTAATATATAAAAACTAAGAAGAGCTTACAATCCCTATAAATTACAGAAACTCTTCGGAATTATCTCGGTTGAGATTTGTGCATTGTGCATTTCCATTCTACATGTACTCTTTTTTATTAAAACAAAACTTTGAGTTTCGCTATCCCTTCATCCCGTAAACCAAAAAGGCAAAAAGATCACAACAAAATGAAAATTTTGGAATTCAACTACGGAAAAAATTTAAAACAATAACAAATGTAAGAATAGAAAATTTATTAACACACCACAAATGAACACAAAAGCTTTGTTGTCCAAGTTTGGGAAATTCCACTAGTTCAACCCCAACAGCTTGGAATTTTCTAGGAAAGAGATTTCCTCCACACATGCTTTAAAAATGGATATGCATGTTTTAAACATGTTTAATATGCAAATAACCTATGGATCCAAAGCTTTAGAAGAGAATAACAAACGCTCATTAAATTGTCAACTGAACATGCGGTGCGATATTTTCCCGAGTCAAACAAGCCATTATTTTGCCCATCTACAAAAAGCTGACCCGACGATCATGGACGATTATAAAGTGATTTATCATGTGTAATGGGATATATTACCCTAACAAATGACTTATGGATTGGGAGTGAAGACTCAGTTAAAAATCCCTGCCTCCCCCTTTTTCCCGACGATTGTAAAACCTGATATTGAAAAAGTAAGAAGAGCTTAGAATCCCTAAAAATTATAGAAACTCTTTGGAATTATCTCTCTCTACATTTTGGCATTGTACATTTCCATTCTACATATACTCTTTTTTCTTAAAACAAAACTTTGAGTTTTCGCTCTCCCTTCATCCCATAAACCAAAAAGGCAAATAGATCACAACAAAAAGAAAATTTTTGAGTTCAAGTACGGAAAAAATTTAAAACAATAAAAAATGTAAGTAAAGAAAATTTATTCACACACCACAAATGAACACAAAAGTTTTGTTGTCCAAATTTTGGAAATTCCACTAGTTCAACCCCAACTGCTTCGAATTTAATTGGAAAGAGATTTCCTCCACATATGCTTTAAAAATGGATATGCATGTTTTAAACATGTTAAAGATGCAAATAACCTATGGATCCAAAGCTTTTGAAGAAAATAACAAACGCTCATTAAATTCTCAAGTGAACGTGCGGTGGGATATTTACCCGAGTCAAACAAGCCATTATTTTTCCAATCTACAAAAAGCTGACCCAACGATCATGGATGATTGTAAAGTGATTTATCACACATAACGGGCTATATTACCCTAACAAATGACTTAAGGATTTGGAGTCAAGACTCAGTTAAAAATCCCTGCCTCCCCTTTTTTCCCGACGATTGCAAAACCTGATCTATAAAAACTAAGAAGAGCTTACAATCCCTAAAAATTACAGAAACTCTTTGGAATTATCTCTCTCTACATTTGATCATTGTGCATTTCCATTCTACATGTACTCTTTTTTCTTAAATCAAAACTTTGAGTTTTCGCTCTCCCTTCATCCTGTAAACCAAAAAGGCAAACAGATCACAACAAAATGAAAATTTTGGAGTTCAAGTTCGGAAAAAATTTAAAACAATAACAAATGTACGTAAATAAAATTTATTCACACACCACAAATGAACACAAAAGTTTTGTTGTCCAAGTTTGGGAAATTCCACTACTTCAACCCCAACAACTTGGAATTTTATCGGAAAGAGATTTCCTCGACACATGCTTTAAAAATGGATATGCATGTTTTAAACATGTTAAATATGCATATAACCTATGGATCCAAAGCTTTTGAAGAGAATAACAAACGCTCATTAAATTCTCAACTGAACGTGCGGTGGGATATTTTTCCGAGTCAAACAATTCAATATTTTGCCCATCTACAAAAAGCTGACCCGACGTTCATGGATGATTATAAAGTGATTTATCATGTGTAACGGGATATATTGCCCTAACAAATGACTTATGGATTGGGAGTCAAGACTCAGTTAAAAATCCCTGCCTCCTCCTTTTTCCCGACAATTGCAAAACCTGATATATAAAAACTAAGAAGAGCTTAGAATCCCTAAAAATTACAGAAACTCTTTGGAATTATCTCGCTCTACATTTGGGTATTGTGCATTTCCATTCTACATGTACTCTTTTTTCTTAAATAAAAACTTTGAGTTTTCGCTCTCCCTTTATCCTGTAAACCAAAAAGGCAAAAAGATCACAACAAAATGAAAATTTTGGAGTTCAAGTTCGGAAAAAATTTAAAACAATAACAAATGCATGTAAAGAAAATTTATTCACACACCACAAACGAACACAAAAGTTTTGTTGTCCAAGTTTGGGAAATTCCGCTAGTTCAACCCCAACAGCTTGGAATTTTATAGGAAAGAGATTTCCTCCACACATGTTTTAAAAATGGATATGCATGTTTTAAACATGTTAAAGATGCAAATCACCTATGGATCCAAAGCTTTTGAAGAGAATAACAAACGCTCATTAAATTCTCAACTGAACGTGCGGTGGGATATTTACCCGAGTCAAACAAGCCATTATTTTGCCCATCTACAAAAAGCTGACCCAACGATCATGGATGATTGTAAAGTGATTTATCATGCGTAACGGGCTATATTACCCTGACAAATGACTTATGGATTGGGAGTCAAGACTCAATTAAAAATCCCTGCCTCCCACTTTTTCCCGACGATTGCAAAACCTGATATATAAAAACTAAGAAGAGCTTACAATCCCTAAAAATTACAGAAACTTTTTGGAATTGTCTCGCTCTACATTTGTGCACTCTGCATTTTCATTTTAGAAGTACACTTTTTTCAAAAATCAAAACATTCAGTTTTCGCTCTCCCTTTATCCCGTAAACCATAAAGGCAAAAAGATCACAACAAAATGAAAACATTAGAGTTCATGTACGGAAAAAAATTTAAAAAAATAACAAAGGTAAGTAAAGAAAATTTATTCACACACCACAAATGAACACAAATGTTTTGTTGTCCAAGTTTGGGAAATTCCACTAGTTCCACCCCAACAGCTTGGAATTTTATAGGAAAGAGATTTCCTCCACACATGCTTTAAAAATGGATATGCATGTTTTAAACATGTTAAAGATGCAAATCACCTATGGATCCAAAGCTTTTGAAGAGATTAAAAAACGCTCATTAAATCCTCAAGTGAACATGCGGTGGGATATTTACCCGAGTCAAACAAGCCATTATTTTGCCCATCTACAAAAACCTGACCCAACGATCATGGATGATTGTAAAGTAATTTATCATGCGTAACGGGCTATATTACCCTAAAAAAAGACTTATGGATTGGAAGTCAAGACTCAGTTAAAAATCCCTGCCTCCCCCTTTTTCACGACGATTGCAAAACCTGATCTATAAAAACTAAGAAGAGCTTACAATCCCTAAAAATTACAGAAACTCTTTGGAATTATCTCTCTCTACATTTGTGCATTGTGCATTTCCATTCTACATGTACTCTTTTTTCTTAAATCAAAACTTTGAGTTTTCGCTCTCCCTTCATCCCATCAACCAAAAAGGCAAATAGATCACAACAAAATGAAAATTTTGGAGTTGAAGTCTGGAAAAAATTTAAAACAATAACAAATGTAAGTAAAGAAAATTTATTCACACACCACAAATGAACACAAAAGTTTTGTTGTCCAAATATGGGAAATTCCACTAGTTCAACCCCAATAGCTTGGAATTTTATAGGAAAGAGATTTCCTCCACACATGTTTTAAAAATGGATATGCATGTTTTAAACATGTTAAATATGCAAATCACCTATGGATTCAAAGATTTTGAAGAGAATAACAAACGCTCATTAAATTCTCAAGTGAACGTGTGGTGGGATATTTACCCGAGTCAAACAAGCCATTATTTTGCCCATCTACAAAAAGCTGACCCAACTATCATGGATGATTGTAAAGTGATTTATCATGCGTAACGGGCTATATTACCCAAACAAATGACTCATGGATTTGGAATCAAGACTCAGTTAAAAATCCCTGCCTCCCCTTTTTTCCCGACGATTGCAAAACCTGATCTATAAAAACTAAGAAGAGCTTACAATCCCTAAAAATTACAGAAAATCTTTGGAATTATCTCTCTCTACATTTGTGCATTGTGCATTTCCATTCTACACGTACTCTTTTTTATTAAATCAAAACATTGAGTTTTCGCTCTCCCTTCATCCAGTAAACCAAAAAGGCAAATAGATCAAAACAAAATGAAAATTTTGGAGTTCAAGTTCGGAAAAAATTTAAAACAATAACAAATGTAAGTAAATAAAATTTATTCACACACCACAAATTTTTTGTTGTCCAAGTTTGGGAAATTCCACTAGTTCAACCCCAACAGCTTGGAATTTTTTAGGAAGGAGATTACCTCCACACATGCTTTAAAAATTTATATGCATGTTTTAAACAAGTTAAATATGCAAATAACCTATGGATCAAAAGCTTTTGAAGAGAATAACAAACGCCCATTAAATTCTCAACTGAACGTGCGGTGGGATATTTTCCCGAGTATAACAAGCCATTATTTTGCCCATCTAAAAAAAGCTGACCCGACGATTGTCGATTATGATAAAGTGATTTATCATGCGTAACGAGATATATTACCCTAAAAAATGACTTAAGGATTGGGAGTCAAGACTCAGTGAAAAATCCCTACCTCCCCCTTTTTCCCGACGATTGGAAAACCTCATATATAAAAACCAAGAAGAGCTACCAATCCCAAAAAATTACAGAAACTCTTTTGAATTATCTCTCTCTACATTTGTACATTGTGCATTTCCATTCTACATGTACTATTTTTTCTTAAAACAAAACTTTGAGTTTTCGCTCTCCCTTCATCCCGTAAACCAAAAAGGCAAAAAGATCACAACAAAATGAAAATTGTGGAGTTCAAGTGAGGAAAAAATTTAAAACAAAAACAAATGTAAGTATACAAAATTTATTCACACACCACAAATGAACGCAAAAGTTTTGTTGTCCAAGTTTGGGAAATTCCACTAGTTCAACCCAACAGCTTGGAATTTTATAGGAAGGAGATTTCCTCCACACATGCTTTAAAAATGGATATGCATGTTTTAAACAAGTTAAATATGCAAATAACCTATGGATCCAAAGCTTTTGAAGAGAATAACAAACGCTCATTAAATTCTCAACTGAACGTGCAGTGGGATATTTTCCCGAGTATAACAAGCCATTATTTTGCCCATCTAAAAAAAGCTGACCCAACGATCGTGGATGATGATAAAGTGATTTATCATCCGTAACGGGATATATTACCCTAAAAAATGACTTATGGATTGGGAGTCAAGACTCAGTGAAAAATCCCAACCTCCCCCTTTTTCCCGACGATTGCAAAACCACATATATAAAAACTAAGAAGAGCTACCAATCCCAAAAAATTACAGAAACTCTTTGGAATTATCTCTCTCTACATTTGTACATTGTGCATTTCCATTCTACATGCACTCTTTTTTCTTAAAACAAAACTTTGAGTTTTCGCTCTCCCTTCATCCCGTAAACCAAAAAGGCAAGTAGATCACAACAAAATGAAAATTTTGGAGTTCAAGCGAGGAAAAAATTTAAAACAATAACAAATTCTAGTAAAGAAAATTTATTCACACACCACAAATGAACACAAAAGTTTTGTTGTCCAAGTTTGGGAAATTCCACTAGTTCCACCCCAACAGCTTGGAAATTTATAGGAAAGAGATTTCCTCCACACATGCTTTAAAAATGGATATGCATATTTTAAACATGTTAAAGACGCAAATCACCTATGGATCCAAAGCTTTTGAAGAGAATAAAAAACGCTCATTAAATTCTCATGGGAACGTGCGATGGATATTTACCCGAGTCAAACAAGCCATTATTTTGCCCATCTACAAAAAGCAGACCCAACGATCATGGATGATTGTAAAGTGATTTATCATGTGTAACAGGCAATATTACCCTAACCAATGACTTATGGATTGGGAGTCAAGACTCAGTTAAAAATCCCTGCCTCCCACTTTTTCCTGACGATTGCAAAACCAGATATATAAAAACTAAGAAGAGCTTACAATCCCTAAAAATTACAGAAACTCTTTGGAATTATCTCTCTCTACGTTTGTGCATTGTGCATTTCCATTCTACATGTACTCTTTTTTCTTAAAACAAAACTTTGAGTTTTCGCTCTCCCTTCATCCCATAAACCATAAAGGCAAATAGATCACACCAAAATGAAAATTTTGGAATTTAAGTACGGAAAAAATTTAAAACAATAACAAATGTAAGTAAAGAAAATTTATTCACACACCACAAATGAACACAAATGTTTTGTTGTCCAAGTTTGGGAAATTCCACAAGTTCAACCCTTATAGCTTGGAATTTTATTAAAAAGAGATTTCCTCGACACATGCTTAAAAAATGGATTTGCATGTTTTAAACATGTTAAAGATGCAAATCACCTATGGATCCAAAGCTTTTGAAGAGAATAACAAACCCTCATTAAATTCTCAACTGAACATGCGGTGGGATATTTACTCGAGTCAAACAAGCCATTATTTTGCCCATTTACAAAATGTTGACCCAACGATCATGGATGATTGTAAAGTGATTTATCATGCGTAATGGGCTATATTACCCTAACAAAAGACTTAAGGATTGGGAGTCAAGACTCAGTTAAAAAACCCTGCCTCCCCCTTTTTCCCGGTGATTGCAAAACCTGATCTATAAAAACTAAGAAGAGCTTACAATCCCTAAAAATTACAGAAACTCTTTGGAATTATCTCGCTCTACATTTGTGCACTGTGCATTTTCATTTTAGATGTACACTTTTTTCAAAAATCAAAACTTTGAGTTTTCGCTCTCCCTTCATCCCGTAAACCAAAAAGGCCAAAAGATCACAACAAAATGAAAACTTTAGAGTTCATGTACGGAAAAAAATTTAAAATAATAAAAAATGTAAGTAATGAAAATTTATTCACACACCACAAATGAACACAAAAGTTTTGTTGTCCAAGTTTGGGAAATTCCACTAGTTCAACCTGAACAGCTTGGAATTTTATAGGAAAGAGATTTCCTCCACACATGCTTTAAAAATGGATATGCATGTTTTAAACATGTTAAAGACGCAGATCACCTATGGATCCAAAGGTTTTGAAGAGAATAAAAAACGCTCATTAAATTCTCATGGGAACGTGCGGTGGATATTTACCCGAGTCAAACAAGCCATTATTTTGCCCATCTACAAAAAGATGACCCAACGATCATGGATGATTATAAAGTGATTTATCATGCGTAACGGGCTATATTACCCTAACAAATGACTTATGGAATGGGAGTCAAGACTCAGTTGAAAATCCCAGCCTCCCCCTTTTTCCCGACGACTGCAAAACATGATCTATAAAAATTAAGAAGAGCTTACAGTCCCTAAAAATTACAGAAACTCTTTGGAATTATCTCTCTCTACATTTGTGCATTGTCCATTTCCATTCTACATGTACTCTTTTTTCTTAAATCAAAACTTTGAGTTTTCGCTCTCCCTTCATCCTGTAAACCAAAAAGGCAAATAGATCACAACAAAATGAAAATTTTGGAGTTCAAGTACGGAAAAAATTTAAAACAATAAAAAATGTAAGTAAAGAAAATTTATTCACATACCACAAATGAACACAAAAGTTTCTTTGTCCAAGTTTGGGTAATTCCACTAGTTCAACCCCAACAGCTTGGAATTTTATAGGAAAGAGATTTCCTCCACACTTGCTTTTAAAATGGATATGCATGTTTTAAACATGTTAAAGATGCAAATCACCTACGGATCCAAAGCTTTTGAAGAGAATAACAAATGCTCATTAAATTCTCAACTGAACGTGCGGGATATTTACCCGAGTCAAACAAGCCATTATTTTGCCCATCTACAAAAAGCTGACCCAATGATCATGGATGATTGTAAAGTGATTTATCATGCGTAACGGGCTATATTACCCTAACAAATGACTTATGGATTGGGAGTCAAGACTAAGTTAAAAATCCCTCTCTCCCCCTTTTTCCCGACGATTGCAAAACCTGATATATAAAAACTAAGAAGAGCTTACAATCCCTAAAAATTACAGAAACTCTTTGGAATTATCTCGCTCTACATTTGTGCACTGTGCATTTTCATTTTAGATGTACAGTTTTTTCATAAATCTAAACTTTGAGTTTTCACTCTCCCTTCATCCCGTAAACTAAAAAGGCAAAAAGATCACCACAAAATGAAAATTTTAGAGTTCATGTACGGAAAAAAATTTAAAACAATAACAAGTGTAAGTAAAGGAAATTTATTAACACACCACAAATGAACATAAAAGTTTTTTTGTCCAAGTTTGGGAAATTCCACTAGTTCAACCCTAACAACTTGGAATTTTATAAGAAAGAGATTTCCTCCACACACGCTTAAAAAATGGATTTGCATGTTTTAAACATGTTAAAGATGAAAATAACCTACGGATCCAAAGCTTTTGAAGAGAATTACAAACGCTCATTAAATTCTCAAGTGAACGTGCGGTGGGATATTTACCCGAGTAAAACAAGCCATTATTTTGCCCATCTACAAAAAGCTGACCCAACGATCATGGATGATTGTAAAGTGATTTATCATGCGTAACGGGCTATATTACCCTATGAAATGACTTATGGATTGGGAGTCAAGACTCAGTTAAAAATCCCTGCCTCCCCCTTTTTCCTGACGATCGCAAAACCTGATCTATAAAAACTAAGAAGAGCTTAGAATCCCTAAAAATTACAGAATCTCTTTGGAATTATCTCTCTCTACATTTGTGCAATGTGAATTTCCATTCTACATGTACTCTTTTTTCTTAAATCAAAACCTTGAGTTTTCGCTCTCCCTTCATCCCGTAAACAAAAAAGGCAAATAGATCACAACAAAATGAAAATTTTGGAGTTCAAGTACGGAAAAAATTTAAAACAATAACAAATGTAAGTAAAGAAAATTTATTCGCACACCACAAATGAACAAAAAACTTTTGTTGTCCAAGTTTGGGAAATTCCACTAGTTCAACTCCAACAACTTGGAATTTTATAGGAAAGAGATTTCCTCCACACATGCTTTAAAAATGGATATGCATGTTTTAAACATGTTAAAGATGCAAATCACCTATGGATCCAAAGCTTTTGAAGGGAATAACAAACGCTCATTAAATTTTCAAGTGAATGTGCGGTGGGATATTTACCCGAGTCAAACAAGCCATTATTTTTCCCATCTACAAAAAGCTGACCCATGGATGATTGTAAAGTGATTTATCATGCGTAATGGGCTATATTTCCCTATGAAATGACTTAAGGATTGGGATTCAAGACTCAGTTAAAAATCCCTACCTCTCCCTTTGTCCCCACGATTGCAAAACCTGATATATGAAAACTAAGAAGAGCTTACAATCCCCAAAAATTACAGAAACTCTTTTGCATTATCTCGCTCTACATTTGTGCACTGTGCATTTTTATTTTAGATGTACAGTTTTTTCATAAATCAAAACTTTGAGTTTTCGCTCTCCCTCCATCCCGTAAACAAAAAAGGCAAATAGATCACAACAAAATGAAAATTTTAGAGTGCATGTACGGAAAAAAATTTAAAAAAATAACAAATGTAAGTAAAGAAAATTTATTCACACACCACAAATGAACACAAAAGTTTCGTTGTCCAAGTTTGGGAAATGCCACTAGTTCAACCCTAACAGCTTGGAATTTTATAAGAAAGAGATTTCCTCCACACATGCTTAAAAAATGGATTTGCATGTTTTAAACATGTTAAATATGCAAATCACCTATGGATCCAAAGCTTTTGAAGAGAATAACATACGCCCATTAAATTTTCAAGTGAATGTGCGGTGGGATATTTACCCGAGTCAAACAAACCATTATTTTGGCCATTTACAAAAAGCTGACCCAACGATCATGGATGATTTTAAAGTGATTTATCATGAGTAACGGGCTATATGACCCTAAAAATGACTTATGGATTGGGAGTCAACACTCAGTTAAAAATCCCTGCCTCCCCCTTTTTCCCGACGATTGCAAAACCTGATATATATAAACTAAGAAGAGCTTACAATCCCTAAAAATTACAGAAACTCTTTGGAATTATCTCTCTCTACATTTGTGCATTGTGCATTTCTATTCTACTTATACTCTTTTTTCTTAAAACAAAACTTTGAGTTTTCACTCTCCCTTCATCCCGTAAACCAAAAACCCAAATAGATCACAAAAAAATGAAAATTTTGGAGTTCTGGTACGGAAAAAATTTTAAACAATAACAAATGTAAGTAAAGAAATTTTTTTCACACACCACAAATGAACACAAAAGTTTTGTTGTCCAAGTTTGGGAAATTCCACTAGTTAAACCCTAACAACTTGGAATTTTATAAGAAAAAGATTTCCTCCACATATGCTTAAAAAATTTATTTGCATGTTTAAAACATGTTAAAGATGCAAATCACCTATGGATCCAAAGTTTTTGAAGAGAATAACAAACGCTCATTAAATTCTAGAGTGAACGTGCGGTGGGATATTTACCCCAGTCAAACAAGCCATTATTTTGCCCATCTACAAAAACCTGACCCAACGATCATGTATGATTGTAAAGTGATTTATCATGCGTAACAGGCTATATTACCCTAAGTAATGACTTATGGATTGGGAGTCAAGACTCAGTTAAAAATCCCTGCCTCCCCCTTTTTCCCGGCGATTGCAAAACCTGATATATAAAAACTAAGAAGAGCTTACATGCCCTAAAAATTACAGAAACTCTTTGGAATTATCTCTCTCTACATTTGTGCATTATGCATTTCCATTCTACATGTACTCTTTTTTCTTAAAACAAAACTTTGAGTTTTCGCTCTCCCTTCATCCCGTAAACCGAAAAGGCAAATAGATCACAACAAAATGCAAATTTTGGAGTTCAAGTACGGAATAATTTGAAACAATAACAAATGAAAGTAAAGAAAATTTATTCACACACCACAAATGAACACAAAAGTTTTGTTTTCCATGTTTGGGAAATTCTACTTGTTCCACCCCAACATCTTGGAATTTTATAGGAAAGAGGTTTCCTCCACACATGCTTAGAAAATGGATTTGCATGTTTTAAACATGTTAAAGATGCAAATCACCTATGGATCCAAAGCTTTGGAAGAGAATAACAAACGCTCATTAAATTCTCAAGTGAACGTGCGGTGGGATATTAACCCTAGTCAAACAAGCCATTATTTTGCCCATTTACAAAAAGCTGACCCAACGATCATGGATGATTGTAAAGTGATTTATCAGCGTAACGGGCTATATTACCTCAATAAATGACTTATGGAATGGGAGTCAAGACTCAGTTAAAAATCCTTGCTTCCCCCTCTTTCCTGACGATTGCAAACCCTGATATATAAAAACTAAGAAGTGCTTAGAATCCCTAAAAATTACCGAAACTCTTTGGAATTATCTCTCTCTACATTTGTGTATTGTGCAATTCCATTCTAGATGTACTCTTTTTTCTTAAAACAAAACTTTGAGTTTTCGCTCTCCCTTCATCCCGTAAACCAAAAAGGCAAAAAGATCACAACAAAATGAAAATTTTGGAGTTCAAGTACGGAAAAAATTTAAAACAATAAAAAATGTAAGTAAAGAAATTTATTCACACACCACAAATGAACACAAAAGTTTTGTTGTCCAAATTTCGGAAATTCCACTAGTTCAACCCCAACAGCTTGGAATTTTATAGAAAGAGATTTCCTCCACACATGCTTTAAAAATGGATATGCATGTTTTAAACATGTTAAAGATGCAAATCACCTATGGATCGAAAGCTTTTGAAGAGAATAACAAACGTTTATTAAATTCTCAAGTGAACGTGCGGTGGGATATTTACCCGGGTCAAACAAGCCATTATTTTGCCCATGTACAAAAAGCTAACCCAACGATCATGGATGATTGTAAAGTGATTTATCATGCGTAACGGGCTATAATACCCTAACAAATGACTTATGGATTGGGAGTCAAGACTCAGTTAAAAATCCCTGCCTCCCCCTTTTTCCCGTCGATTGCAAAACCTGATATATAAAAACTAAGAAGAGCTTAGAATCCCTAAAAGTTACAGAAACTCTTTGGAATTATCTCTCTCTACATTTGTGCATTGTGCATTTCCATTCTACATGTACTCTTTTTTCTTAAAACAAAACTTTGACTTTTCGCTCTCCCTTCCTCCCATAAACCAAAAAGGCAAATAGATCACATCAAAATGAAAATTTTGGAGTTCAAGTATGGAAAAAATTTAAAACAATAACAAATGTAAGTAAAGAAAATTTATTCACAGACCACAAATGAACACAAAAGTTTTGATGTCCAAGTTTGGGAAATTCCACTAGTTCAACCACAACAACTCGGAATTTTATAGGAAAGAGATTTCCTCCACACATGCTTTAAAAATGGATATGCATGTTTTAAACATGTTAAAGATGCAAATCACCTAAGGATCCAAACCTTTTTAAGAGAATAACAAACGCTCATTAAATTCTCAACAGAACGTGCGGTGGGATATGTACACAAGTCAAACAAACCATAATATGGCCCATCTACAAAAAGCTGACCAAACGATCATGGATGATTGTAAAGTGATTTATCATGCGTAACAGGCTAAATTACCTTAATAAATGACTTATGGATTGGGAGCCAAGACTCAGTTAAAAATCCCAGCCTCCCCCTTTTTCCCGACGATTGCAAAACTTGATATATAAAAACTAAGAAGAGCTTACAATCCCTAAAAATTACAGAAACTCTTTGGAATTATCTCTCTCAACATTTGTGCATTGTGCATTTCCATTCTACATGTACTCTTTTTTCTTAAAACAAAACTTTGAGTTTTCGCTCTCCCTTCATCTCGTAAACCAAAAAGGCAAATAGATCACAACAAAATGAAAATTTTGGAGTTCAAGTACGGAAAAAATTTAAAACAATAACAAATGTAAGTAAAGAAAATTTATTCACACACCACAAATGAACACGAAAGTTTTGTTGTCCAAATTTGGGAAATTCCACTAGTTCAACCCCAACAGCTTGGAATTTTATAGGAAAGAGATTTCCTCCACACATGCTTTAAAAATGGATATGCATGTTATAAACTTGTTAAAGATGCAAATCACCTATGGATCCAAACCTTTTTAATCGAATAACAAACGCTCATTAAATTCTCAAGTGAACGTGCGGTGGGATATTTACACGAGTCAAACAAGCCATTATTTTGCCCATCTACAAAAAGCTGACCCAACGATCATGGATGATTGTAAAGTGATTTATCATGCGTAACGGGCTTTATTACCCTAAGAAATTACTTATGGATTGGGATTCAAGACTCAGGTAAAAATCCCTACCTCCCCCTTTTTCCCGACGATTGCCAAACTTGATCTATAAAAACGAAGAAGAGTTTACAATCCCTAAAAGTTACAGAATCTCTTTGGAATTATCTCTCTCTACATTTATGCATTGTGCATTACCATTCTACATGTACTTTTTTTTTTTAAATCAAAACTTTGAGTTTTCGCTCTCCCTTCATCCTGTAAACCAAAAAGGCAAATAGATCACAACAAAATGAAAATTTTGGAGTTCAAGTACGTAAGAAATTTAAAACAATAACAAATGTAAGTAAAGAAAATTTATTCACACATCACAAATGAACACAAAAGTTTTGTTGTCCAAGTTTGGGAAATTCCTCTAGTTCCACCCCAACAACTTGGAATTTTATAGGACAAAGATTTCCTCCACACATGCTTTAAAAATGGATTTGCATGTTTTAAACATGTTAAAGATGCAAGTCACCTATGGATCCAAAGCTTTTGAAGAAAATAACAAACGCTCATTAAATTTTCAAGTGAATGTGCGGTGGGATATTTACCCGAGTCAAACAAGCCATTATAAGGCCCATCTACAAAAAGCTGACCCAACGATCATGGATGATTGTAAAGTGATTTATCATGTGTAACGGGCTATATTACCCTAAGAAATGACTTATGGATTGGGAGTCAAGACTCAGTTAAAAATCCATGCCTCCCCCCTTTTCCGGACGATTGCAAAACCTGATATATAAAAACTAAGAAGAACTTACAATCCCTAAAAATTACAGAAACTCTTTGGAATTATCTCGCTCTACATTTGTGCACTGTTCATTTTCATTTTAGATGTACACTTTTTTCATAAATCAAAACATTGATTTTTCGCTCTCGCTTCATCCCGTAAACCAAAAAGGCAAATAGATCACTACAAAATGAAAATTTTAGAGTTCATGTGCGGAAAATAATTTAAAAAAATAACAAATATAAGTAAAAAAAATTTATTCACACACCACAAATGAACACAAATGTTTTGTTGTCCAAGTATGGGAAATTCCACTAGTTCAACCCAAACAACTTGGAATTTTATAAAAAAGAGAATTCCTCCACACACGCTTAAAAAATGTATTTGCATGTTTTAAACATGCTAAAGATGCAAATCACCTATGGATCCAAAGCTTTTGAAGAGAATAACAAATGCTCATTAAATTCTCAAGTGAACGTGCGGTGGGATATTTACCCGAGTCAAACAAGCCATTATTTTGCCCATTTACAAAAAGCTGACCCAATGATCATGGATGATTGTAAAGTGATTTATCATGCGTAACCGGCTATATTACCTTAATAAATGACTTATGGATTGGGAGTCAAGACTAAGTTAAAAATACCTGCCTCCCCCATTTTCCCGATGATTGTAAAACGTGATATATAAAAATTAAGAAGAGCTTACAATCCCTAAAACTTAAAGAAACTCTTTGGAATCATCTCTCTCTACATTTGTGCATTCTGCATTTCCATTCTACATGTACTCTTTTTTCTTAAAACAAAACTTTGGGTTTTCGCTCTCCCTTCATCCCGTAAACCAAAAAGGCAAATAGATCACAACAAAATGAAAATTTTGGAGTTCAAGTACAGAAAAAAATTAAAACAATAAGAAATGTAAGTAAAGAAAATTTATTCACATACCACAAATGAACACGAAAGTTTTGTTGTCCAAATTTGGGAAATTCCACTTGTTCAACTCCAACAGCTTGGAATTTTATAGGAAAGAGATTTCCTCCACACATGCTTTAAAAATGGATATGCATGTTTTAAACAATTCAAAGATGCAAATCACCTATGGATTCAAAGATTTTGAAGAGAATAACAAACGCTCATTAAATTCTCAAGTGAACGTGTGGTGGGATATTTACCCGAGTCAAACAAGCCATTATTTTGCCCATCTACAAAAAGCTGACCCAACTATCATGGATGATTGTAAAGTGATTTATCATGCGTAACGGGCTATATTACCCAAACAAATGACTCATGGATTTGGAATCAAGACTCAGTTAAAAATCCCTGCCTCGCCCTTTTTCCCGACGATTGCCAAACCTGATCTATAAAAACTAAGAAGAGCTTACAATCCCTAAAATTTATAGAAACTCTTTGGAATTATCTCTCTCTACATTTGTGCATTGTGCATTTCCATTTTACATGTACTTTTTTTTCTGAAATCAAAACTTTGAGTTTTCGCTCTCCCTTCATCCTGTAAACCAAAAAGGCAAATAGATCACAACAAAATGAAAATTTTTGAGTTCAAGTACGGAAAAAATTTAAAACAATAACAAATGTAAGTAAAGAAAATTTATTCACACACCACAAATGAACACAAAAGTTTTGTTGTTCAAGTTTGGGAAATTCCACTAGTTCAACCCCAACAGCTTTGAATTTTATAGGAAAAAGATTTCCTCCACACATGCTTTAAAAATGGATATGCAAGTTTTAAGCATGTTAAAGATGCAAATCACCTATGGATCCAAAGGTTTTGAAGAAAATAACAAACGCACATTAAATTCTCAAGTGAACACGCGGTGGGATATTTACCTGAGTCAAACAAGCCATTATATGGCCCATCTACAAAAATCTGAGCCAACTATCATGGATGATTGTAAAGTGATTTATCATGCGTAACGGGCTATATTACCCTAAGAAATGACTTATGGATTGGGAGTCAAGACTCAGTTAAAAATCCCTGCCTCCCCCTTTTTCCCGACGATTGCAAAACCAGATATATAAAAACCAAGAAGAGCTTACAATCCCTAAAAATTCTAGAACTCTTTGGAATTATCTCGCTCTACATTTGTGCACTGTTCATTTACATTTTAGATGTACACTTTTTTCATAAATCAAACCATTGAGTTTTCGCTCTCCCTTCATCCCGTAAACCAAAAAGGCAAATAGATCACTACAAAATGAAAATTTTAGAGTTCATGTACGGAAAAAAAATTAAAACGATAACAAATATAAGTGAAGAAAATTTATTCACACACCACAAATGAACACAAATGTTTTTTTGTCCAAGTTTGGGAAATTCCACTAGTTCAACCCTAACAACTTGGAATTTTATTAGAAAGAGATTTCCTCCATACAAGCTTAAAAAATGGATTTGCATGTTTTAAACATGTTAAAGATGCAAATCACCTATGGATCCAAAGCTTTTAAAGAGAATAACAAACGCACATTGAATTCTCAACTGAACGTGCGGTGGGATATATACCCGAGTCAAAGAAGCCATTATTTTGCCCATCTACAAAAAGCTGACCCAACGATCATGGATGATTGTAAAGTGATTTATCATCCGTAATGGGCTATATTACCCAAAGAAATGACTTATTGAGTGGGAGTCAAGACTCAGTTAAAAATTCCCGCCTCCTCCTTTTTCTCGATGATAGCAAAACTGTATATATAAAAACTACGAAGAGCTTAGAATCCCTAAAAATTACAGAAACTCTTTGGAATTATCTCGCTCTACATTTGTGCACTGTGCATTTTCATTTTAGATGTACACTTTTTTCAGAAATCAAAACATTGAGTTTTCGTTCTCCCTTCATCCCGTAAATCAAAAAGGCAAATAGATTACTACAAAATGAAAATTTTAGAGTTCATGTACGGAAAAAAATTTAAAACAATAACAAATATAAGTAAAGAAAATATATTCACACACCACAAATGAACGCAAATGTTTTTTTGTCAGAGTTTGGGAAATTCCACTAGTTCAACCCTAACAGCTTGGAATTTTATTAGAAAGAGATTTCCTCCACGCATGCTTAAAAAATGGATTTGCATGTTTTAAACATGTTAAAGATGCAAATCTCCTATGGATCCAAAGCTTTTGAAGAGAATGACCAACGCTCATTAAATTCTCATGTGAACCTGCGGTGGGATATTTACCCGAGTCAAACAAGCTATTATTTTGCCCATCTACAAAAAGCTGAGCCAACGATCATGGATGATTGTAAAGTGATTTATCATGCGTAACGGGCTATATTACCCTAAGAAATGATTTATGGATTTGGAGTCAAGACCCAGTTAAAAATCCCAGCCTCCCCCTTTTTCCCAATGATTGCAAAACATGATATATAAAAACTAAGAAGAGCTTACAATCCCTAAAAATTACAGAAACTCCTTGTAATTATCTCGCTCTACATTTGTGCACTGTGCATTTTCATTTTAGATGTACACTTTTTTCATAAATCAAAACTTTCAGTTTTCGCTCTCCCTTCATCCCGTAAACCAAAAAGGGAAATAGCTCACTGCAAAAAGAAAATGTTAGAGTTCATGTACGGAAAAAAATTTAAAACTATAACAAATGTAAGTAAAGAAAATTTATTCACACACCACAAATGAACACAAAAGTTTTTTTGTCCAAGTTTGGGAAATTCCACTAGTTCAACCCTAATAGCTTGGAATTTTATAAGAAAGAGATTTCCTCCACACATGCTTAAAAAGTAGATTTGCATGTTTTAAACATGTTAAAGATGCAAATCACCTATGGACCCAAAGCTTTTGAAGAGAATAAAAAACTCTCATTAAATTCTCAACTGAACGTGCGGTGGGATATTTACCCGAGTCAAACAAGCCATTATTTTGCCCATCTACAAAAAGCAGACCCAACGATCATGGATGATTGTGAAGTGATTTATCATGCGTAACGGGCTATATTACCCTAAGTAATGACTTATGGATTAGGAGTCAAAACTCAGTTGAAAATCCCTGCCTCCCCCTTTTTCCCAACGATTGCAAAACCTGATATATAAAAACTAAGAAGAGCTTACAATCCCTAAAAGTTACTGAAACTCTTTGGAATTATCACTCTCCACATTTGTGCATTGTGCATTTCCATTCTACATGTACTCTTTTTTCTTAAAACAAAACTTTGAGTTTTCGCTCTCCCTTCATCCCGTAAACCAAAAAGGTATTGATCAAAACAAAATGAAAATTTTGGAGTTCAAGTACGGAAAAAATTTAAAACATTAACAAATGTAAGTAAAGAAACTTTATTCACACACCACAAATGAACACAAAAGTTTTGTTGTTCAAGTTTGGGAAATTCCACTAGTTCAACCCCAACAGCTTTGAATTTTATAGGAAAAAGATTTCCTCCACACATGCTTTAAAAATGGATATGCAAGTTTTAAGCATGTTAAAGATGCAAATCACCTATGGATCCAAAGCTGAGCCAACGATCATGGATGATTGTAAAGTGATTTATCATGCGTAACGGGCTATATTGCCCTAAGAAATGACTTATGGATTGGGAGTCAAGACTCAATTAAAAATCCCTGCCTCCTGAGTCATACAAGCCATTATTTCGCCCATCTACAAAAAGCTGACCCAACGATCATGGATGATTGTAAAGTGATTTATCATGCGTAACGGGCTATATTACCCTAAGAAATGACTTATGGATTGGGAGTCAAGACTGAGTTAAAAATCCTTGCCTCCCCCTTTTTCCCGACGATTGCAAAACCTGATCTATAAAAACTAAGAAGAGCTTACAATCCCTAAAAATTACAGAAACTCTTTGGAATCATTTCTCTCTACATTTGTACATTGTGCATTTCCATTCTACTGGTACTCTTTTTTCTTAAATCAAAACTTTGAGTTTTCGCTCTCCCTTCATCCTGTAAACCAAAAAGGCAAATTGATCACAACAAAATGAAAATTTTGTAGTTCAAGTACAGAAAAAATTTAAAACAATAACTAATGTTAGTTAAGAAAATTTATTCACACACCACAATTGAACACAAAAGTTTTGTTGTCCATGTTAGGGAAATTCCACTAGTTCAACCCCAAAAGCTTGGAATTTTATTGGAAAGAGATTTCCTCCACACAAGCTTTAAAAATGCATATGCATGTTTTAAACATGTTAAAGATGCAAATCACCTATGGATCCAAAGCTTTTTAAGAGAATGAAAAAAGCTCATTAAATTCTCAAGTGAACGTGCGGTGGGATATTTACCCGAGTCAAACAAGCCATTATTTTGCCCATCTACAAAAAACTGACTCAATGATCATGGATGATTGTAAAGTGATTTATCATGCGTAAAGGGCTATATTACCCTATGAAATGACTTATGGATTGGGAGTCAAGACTGAGTTAAAAATCCATGCCTCCCCCTTTTTCCCGACGATTGCAAAACCTGATATATAAAAACTAATAAGCGCTTACAATCCCTAAAAATTACAGAAACTCTTTGGAATTATCTCGCTCTACATTTGTGCACTGTGCATTTTCATTTTAGATGTACTGTTTTTTCATAAATCAAATCATTGACTTTTCGCTCTCCCTTCATCCCGTAAACCAAAAGGGAAAATAGATCACTACAAAATGAAAATTTTAGAGTTCAAGTACGGAAAAAAATTTAAAACAATAACAAATATAAGTAAAGAAAATTTATTCACACACCACAAATGAACACAAAAGTTTTTTTGTCCAAGTTTTGGAAATTCCACTAGTTCAACTCTAACAGCTTGTAATTTTATTAGAAAGAGCTTTCCTCCACACATGCTTAAAAAATGGATTTGCATGTTTTAAACATGTGAAAGATGCAAATCACCTATGGATCCAAAGCTTTTGAAGAGAATAATAAACACTCATTAAATTCTCAACTAAACGTGCGGTGGGAAATTTACCCGAGTCAAACAAGCCATTATTTTGCCCATCTACAAAAAGTTGTCCCAACGATCATGGATGAGTGTAAAGTGATTTATCATGCATAACGGGCTATTTTACCCTAAGAAATGACTTATGGATTGGGAGTCAAGACAGTTAAAAATCCCTGCCTCCCCAATTTTCCCGACGATTGCAAAACCTAATATATAAAAACTAAGAAGAGCTTATAATCCCTAAAAATTACAGAAACTCTTTGGAATTATCTCTCTCTACATTTGTGCATTGTGCATTTCCATTCTACATCTACTCTTTTTTCTTAAAACAAAACTTTGAGTTTACGCTATGCCTTCATCCCGTAAACCAAAAAGGCAAATAGATCACAACAAAATGAAAATTTTGGAGTTCAAGTGTGAAAAAAATTAAAACAATAACAAATGTTAGTAAAAAAATTTATTCACACACCACAAATGAACACAAAAGTTTTGTTGTCTAAGTTTGGGAAATTTGACTAGTTCAACCCCAACAGCTTGGAATTTTATAGGAAAGAGATTTCCTCCACACATTGTTTAAAAATGGATATGCATGTTTTAAACAAGTTAAAGATGCAAATCACCTATGGATCCAAAGCTTTTGAAGAGAATAAAAAACGCTCATTAAATCCTCAACTGAACGTGCGGTGGATATTTAGTCGAGTCAAACAAGCCATTATTTTGCCCATCTACAAAAAGTTGACCCAACGATCATGGATGATTGTAAAGTGATTTATCATGCGTAACGGGTTATATTACCCTAAGAAATGACTTATGGATTGGGAGTCAAGACTCAGTTAAAAATCCCTGCCTCCCCCTTTTTCCTGACGATTGCAAAACCTGATATATAAAAACTAAGAAGTGCTTGCAATCCCTAAAATTTAGTGAAACTCTTTGGAATTATCTTGCTCTACATTTGTGCACTGTGTATTTTCATTTTAGATGTACACTTTTTTCATAAATCAAAACTTTGAGTTTTCGCTCTCCCTTCATCCCGTAAACCAAAAAGGCAAATAGATCACTACAAAATGAAAATTTTAGAGGTCATGTACGGAAAAAAAATTGAAAAAATAACAAATGTAAGTAATGAAAATTTATTCACACACCACAAATGAACACAAAAGTCTTTTTGTCCAAGTTTGGGAAATTCCAGTGGTTCAACTCTAACAGCATGGATTTTGTAAGAAAGAGATTTCCTCCACAGATGCTTAAAAAATGGATTTGCTTGTTTTTAACATTTTAAAGATGAAAATCAGCTATGGATCCAAAGCTTTTGAAGAGAATAACAAACGCTCATTAAATTCTCAAGTGAACGTGCGATGGGATATTTACCCGAGTCAAACTAGCCATTATTTTGCCCATCTCCAAAAAGTTGAGCCAACGATCATGGATGATTGTAAAAGTGATTTATCATGCGTAACGGGCTATATTACCCTAAGAAATGACTTATGGATTGGGAGTCAAGACTCAATTAAAAATCCTTGGCTCCCCCTTTTTCCCGATGATTGCATAACCTGATCTTTAAAAACTAAGAAGAGCTTACAATCCCTAAAAATTACAGAAACTCTTTGGAATTATCTCTCTCTACATTTGTTCATTGTGCATTTCCATTCTACATCTACTCGTTTTTCTTAAATCAAAACTTTGAGTTTTCGCTCTCCCTTCATCCTGTAAACCAAAAAGGTAAATTGATCATAACAAAATGAAAATTTTGGAGTTCAAGTATGGAAAAAATTTAAAACAATAACAAATGGAAGTAAAGAAAATTTATTCACAGACCACAAATGAACACAAAAATTTTGTTGTCCACGTTTGGGAAATTCCACTAGTTCAACCACAACATCTTGGAATTTTATAGGAAAGAGATTTCCTCCACACATGCTTTAAAAATGGATATGCATGTTTTAAACATGTTAAAGATGCAAATCACCTATGGATCCAAAGCTTTTGACGAGAATAACAACCGCTCATTAAATTCTCAAGTGAACATGCGGTGGGATATTTACCCGAGTCAAACAAGACATTATTTTGCCCATCTACAAAAAGCTGACCCAACGATCATGGATGATTGTAAAGTGATTTATCATGCGTAACAGGCTATATTACCCTATGAAATGACTTATGGATTGGGAGACAAGAGTCAGTTAAAAATCCCTGCCTCCCCCTTTTTCCCGAAAATTGCAAAACCTGATATATAAAAACTAATAAGAGCTTACAATCCCTAAAAATTACAGAAACTCTTTGGAATTATCTCGTTCTACATTTGTGCACTGTGGATTTTCATTTTAGATGTACTCTTTTTTCTTAAAACAAAACTTTGAGTTTTCACTCTCCCTTCATCCCGTCACCCAAAAAGGCATTGATCACAACAAAACGAAAACTTTGGAGTTCAAGTACGGAAAAAATTTAAAACAATAACAACTGTAAGTAAAGAAAATTTATTCTCACAGCACAAATGAACACAAAAGTTTTGTTGTCCAAGTTTGGGAAATTCCACTAGTTCAACCCCAACAACTTGGAATTTTATAGGAAAGAGATTTCGTCCACACATGCTTTAAAAATGGATATGCATGTTTTAAACATGTTAAAGATGCAAATCACCTATGGATCCAAAGATTTTGAAGAGAATAACAAACGATCATTAAATTCTCAAGTGAACGTCCGGTGGGATATTTGCCCGAGTCAAACAAGCCATTATTTTGCCCATCTACAAAAAGCTGACCCAACGATCATGGATGTTTGTAAAATGATTTATCATGCGTAACGGGCTATATTACCCTAAGAAATGACTTATGGATGCGGAGTCAAGACTCAGTTAAAAATGCCTCCCTCCCCCTTTTTGCCGCGAATTGCAAAACCTGATATATAAAAACTAAGAATAGCTTACAATCGCTAAAAATTACAGAAGCTCTTTGGAATTATCTCTCTCTACATTTGTGCATTGTGCATTTCCATTCTACATGTACTCTTTTTTCTTAAAACAAAACTTTGTGGTTTCGATCTCCCTTCATCCCGAAAACCAAAAAGGCAAATAGATCACAACAAAATGAAAATTTTGGAGTACAAGTGCGGAAAAAAATTAAAACAATAACAAATGTAAGTAAAGAAAATTTATTCACACACCACAAATGAACACAAAGGTTTTGTTGTCCAAGTTCGGGAAAATCCACTAGTTCAACCCCAACAGCTTGGAATTTTATAGGAAAGGGATTTCCTCCACACATGCTTTAAAAATGGATATGCATGTTTTAAACATGTTAAAGATGCAAATCACCTATGGATCCAAAGCTTTTGAAGAGAATAACAAACGCTCATTAAATTCTCAACTGAACTTGCGATGGATATTTACCCGAGTCAAACAAGCCATTATTTTTCCCATCTACAAAAAACTGACCCAACGATCATGGATGATTGTAAAGTCATTTATCACGCGTAACGGGCTATATTACCATAAGAAATGACTTATGGATTGGGAGTCAAGACTCAGTTAAAAATCCTAGCCTCCCCCTTTTTCCCGACGATTGCAAAACCTAATCTATAAAAACTAAGAAGAGTTTACAATCCCTAAAAATTATAGACACTCTTTGGAATTATCTCTCTCTACATTTGTGCATTGTTCATTTCCATCCTACATCTACTCTTTTTTCTAAAATCAAAACTTTGAGTTTTCGCTCTCCCTTCATCCTATAAACCAAAAAGGCAAATTTATCACAACAAAATGAAAATTTTGGAGTTCAAGTACGGAAAAAATTTCAAACAATAACAAATGTAAGTAAAGAAAATTTATTCACACACCACAAATGAACACAAAAGTTTTGTTGTCCAAGTTTGGGAAATTCCACTAGTTCAACCCAAACAGCTTGGAATTTTAGAGGAAAGAGATTTCCTCCACACATGCTTACAAAATGGATTTGCATGTTTTAAACGTCTGAAAGATGCAAATCACCTATGGATCCAAAGCTTTTGAAGAGAATAATAAACTCTCATTAAATTCTCAACTAAACGTGCGGTGGGATATTTATCCGAGTGAAACAAGCCATTATTTTGCCCATCTACAAAAAGTTGTCCCAACGATCATGGATGATTGTAAAGTGATTTATCATGCATAACAGCCTATTTTACCCTAAGAAATGACTTATGGATTGGGAGTCAAGACAGTTAAAAATCCTTGCCTCCCCAATTTTCCCGACGATTGCAAAACCTAATATATAAAAACTAAAAAGAGCTTACAATCCCTAAAAATTACAGAAACTCTTTGGAATTATCTCTCTCTACATTTGTGCATTGTGCATTTCCATTCTATATCTACTCTTTTTTCTTAAAACAAAACTTTGAGTTTACGCTCTCCCTTCATCCCGTAAACCAAAAAGGCAAATAGATCACAACAAAATGAAAATTTTGGAGTTCAAGTGGGGAAAAAAATTAAAACAATAACAAATGTAAGTAAAAAAATTTATTCACACACCACAAATGAACACAAAAATTTTGTTATCTAAGTTTGGGAAATTTGAGTAGTTCAACCCCAACAGCTTGGAATTTTATAGGAAAGAGATTTCCTCCACACATGCTTTAAAAATGGATATGCATGTTTTAAACATGTTAAAGATGCAAATCACCTTTGGATCCAAAGCTTTTCAAGAGAATAACAAACGCTCATTAAATTCTGAAGTGAACGTGCGGTGGATATTTACACGAGTCAAACAAGCCATTATTTTGCCCATCTACAAAAAGCTGACCCAACGATCATGGATGATTGTAAAGTGATTTATCTTGCGTAACGGGATATATTACCCTAGGAAATGACTTATGGATTGGGATTCAAGACTCAGTTAAAAATCCCTGCCTTCGCCTTTTACCCGACGATTGCAAAACCTGATATATAAAAACTAAGAAGAGCTTACAATCCCTAAAAATTACAGAAACTCTTTGGAATTATCACTCTACACATTTGTGCATTGTGCATTTCCATTCTACTTGTACTCTTTTTTCTTAAAACAAAACTTTGAGTTTTCGCTCTCCCTTCATCCCGTAAACCAAAAAGGCATTGATCACAACAAAATGAAAATTTTGGAGTTCAAGTACGGAAAAAATTTAAATCAATAAAAAATGTAAGTAAAGAAAATTTATTCACACACCACAAATGAACACAAAAGTTTTGTTTTCCAAGTTTGGGAAATTCCACTAGTTCAACCCAAATAGCTTGGAATTTTATAGGAAAGAGATTTCCTCCACACACGTTTTAAAAATGGATATGAATGTTTTAAACATGTTAACGATGCAAATCACCTATGGATCCAAAGCTTTTGAAGAGAATAAAAAATGCTAATTAAATCCTCAACTGAACGTGCGGTGGATATTTAGTCGAGTCAAACAAGCCATTATTTTGCCCATCTACAAAAAGTTGACCCAACGATCATGGATGATTGTAAAGTGATTTATCATGCGTAACAGGTTATATTACCCTAAGAAATGACTTATAGATTGGGAGTCAAGACTCAGTTAAAAATTCCTGCCTCCCCCTTTTTCCTGACGATTGCAAAACCTGATATATAAAAACTAAGAAGAGCTTGCAATCCCTAAAATTTAGTGAAACTCTTTGGAATTATCTCGCTCTACATTTGTGCACTGTGTATTTTCATTTTAGATGTACACTTTTTTCATAAATCAAAACTTTGAGTTTTCGCTCTCCCTTCATCCCGTAAACCAAAAAGGCAAATAGATCAGTACAAAATGAAAATTTTAGAGTTCATGTACGGAAAAAAAATTGAAACAATAACAAATTTAAGTAATGAAAATTTATTCACACACCACAAATGAACACAAAAGTTTTTTTGTCCAAGTTTGGGAAATTCTAGTGGTTCAACCCTAACGGCATGGATTTTATAAGAAAGAGATTTCCTCCACACATGCTTAAAAAATGGATTTGCTTGTTTTTAACATTTTAAAGATGCAAATCAGCTATGGATCCAAAGCTTTTGAAGAGAATAACAAACGCTCATTAAATTCTCAAGTGAACGTGCGGTTGGATATTTACCCGAGTCAAACTAGCCATTATTTTGCCCATCCCCAAAAAGCTGAGCCAACGATCATGGATGATTGTAAAAGTGATTTATCATGCGTAACGGGCTATATTACCCTAAGAAGTGACTTATGGATTGGGAGTCAAGACTCAGTTAAAAATCCTTGCCTCCCCCTTTTTCCCGACGATTGCATAACCTGATCTTTAAAAACTAAGAAGAGCTTACAATCCCTAAAAATTACAGAAACTCTTTGGAATTATCTCTCTCTACATTTGTGCATTGTGCATTTCCATTCTACATCTACTCGTTTTTCTCAAATCAAAACTTTGAGTTTTCGCTCTCCCTTCATCCTGTAAACCAAAAAGGCAAATTGATCATAACAAAATGAAAATTTTGGAGTTCAAGTATGGAAAAAATTTAAAACAATAACAAATGGAAGTAAAGAAAATTTATTCACACACCACAAATGAACACAAAAATTTTGTTGTCCACGTTTGGGAAATTCCACTAGTTCAACCCCAACATCTTGGAATTTTATAGGAAAGAGATTTCCTCCACACATTCTTGAAAAATGGATATGCATGTTTTAAACATGTTAAAGATGCAAATCACCTATGGATCCAAAGCTTTTGACGAGAATAACAACCGCTCATTAAATTCTCAAGTGAACATGCGGTGGGATATTTACCCGAGTCAAACATGACATTATTTTGCCCATCTACAAAAAGCTGACCCAACGATCATGGATGATTTTAAAGTGATTTATCATGCGTAACATGCTATATTACCCTATGAAATGACTTATGGATTGGGAGACAAGAGTCAGTTAAAAATCCCTGCCTCCCCCTTTTTCCCGAAAATTGCAAAACCTGATATATAAAAACTAATAAGAGCTTACAATCCCTAAAAATTACAGAAACTCTTTGGAATTATCTTGCTCTACATTTGTGCACTGTGGATTTTCATTTTAGATGTACTCTTTTTTCTTAAAACAAAACTTTGAGTTTTCGCTCTCCCTTCATCCCGTTACCCAAAAAGGCATTGATCACAACAAAATGAAAACTTTGGAGTTCAAGTACGGAAAAAATTTAAAACAATAACAACTGTAAGTAAAGAAAATTTATTCTCACAGCACAAATGAACACAAAAGTTTTGTTGTCCAAGTTTGGGAAATTCCACTAGTTCAACCCCAACAGCTTGGAATTTTACAGGAAAGAGATTTCGTCCACCGATGCTTTAAAAATGGATATGCATGTTTTAAACATGTTAAAGATGCAAATCACCTATGGATCCAAATATTTTGAAGAGAATAACAAACGATCATTAAATTCTCAAGTGAACGTCCGGTGGGATATTTGCCCGAGTCAAACAAGCCATTATTTTGCCCATCTACAAAAAGCTGACCCAACGATCATGGATGTTTGTAAAGTGATTTATCATGCGTAACGGGCTATATTACCCTAAGAAATCACTTATGGATGCGGAGTCAAGACTCAGTTAAAAATGCCTCCCTCCCCCTTTTTCCCGCGAATTGCAAAACCTGATATATAAAAACTAAGAATAGCTTACAATCGCTAAAAATTACAAAAACTCTTTGGAATTATCTCTCTCTACATTTGTGCATTGTGCATTTCCATTCTACATGTACTCTTTTTTCTTAAAACAAAACTTTGAGTTTTCGCTCTCCCTTCATCCCGAAAACCAAAAAGGCAAATAGATCACAACAAAATGAAAATTTTGGAGTACAAGTGCGGAAAAAAATTAAAACAATAACAAATGTAAGTAAAGAAAATTTATTCACACACCACAAATGAACCCCAAATTTTTGTTGTCCAAGTTTGGGAAAATTCACTAGTTCAACCCCAACAGCTTGGAATTTTATAGGAAAGGAATTTCCTCCACACATGCTTTAAAAATGGATATGCATGTTTTAAACATGTTAAAGATGCAAATCACCTATGGATCCAAAGCTTTTGAAGAGAATAACAAACGCTCATTAAATTCTCAACTGAACCTGCGGTGGATATTTACCCGAGTCAAACAAGCGATTATTTTTCCCATCTACAAAAAACTGACCCAACGATCATGGATGATTGTAAAGTCATTTATCATGCGTAACGGGCTATATTACCATAAGAAAAGACTTATGGATTGGGAGTCAAGACTCAGTTAAAAATCCTTGCCTCCCACTTTTTCCCGACGATTGCAAAACCTAATCTATAAAAACTAAGAAGAGTTTACAATCCCTAAAAATTATAGACACTCTTTGGAATTATCTCTCTCTACATTTGTGCATTGTTCATTTCCATTCTACATGTACACTTTTTTCTTAAATCAAAACTTTGAGTTTTTGCTCTCCCTTCATCCTGTAAACCAAAAAGGCAAATTTATCACAACAAAATGAAAATTTTGGAGTTCATGTACGGAAAAAATTTAAAACAATAACAAATGTAAGTAAAGAAAATTTATTCACACACCACAAATGAACACAAAAGTTTTGTTGTCCAAGTTTGGGAAATTCCACTAGTTCAACCCAAACAGCTTGAAATTTTAGAGGAAAGAGATTTCCTCCACACATGCTTTAAAAATGGATATGCATGTTTTAAACAAGTTAAAGATGCAAATCACCTATGGATCCAAAGCTTTTGAAGAGAATGACAAACCCTCATTGAATTCTCAAGTGAACGTGCGGTGGGATATTTACCCGAGTCAAACAAGCCATTATTTTGCCCATCTACAAAAAGCTGACCCAACGATCATGGATGATTGTAAAGTGATTTATCATGCGTAACGGGCTATATTACCCTATGAAATGACTTATGGATTGGGAGTCAAGACTCAGTTAAAAATCCCTGCCTCCCCCTTTTTCCCGACGATTGCAAAACCTGATATATAAAAACTAAGAAGACCTTACAATCCCTAAAAATTACAGAAACTCTTTGGAATTATCTCGCTCTACGTTTGTGCACAGTGCATTTTCATTTTTGATGTACACTTTTTTCATAAATCAAAACCTGAGTTTTCGCTCTCCCTTCATCCCTTAAACCAAAAAGACAAATAGATCACTACAAAATAAAAATTTTAGAGTTCCTGTACAGGAAAAAATTTAAAAGAATAAAAAATATAGGTAAAGAAAATTTATTCACACAAACAAAATGAACACAAAAGTTTTTTTGTCCAAGTCTGGGAAATTCCACTAGTTCAACCCTAACAGCTTGGAATTTATTAGAAAGATATTTCCCCTACACATGCTTAAAAAATGGATTTTGATGTTTTAAACATGTTAAAGATGCAAATCACCTATGGATCCAAAACTTTTGAAGAGAATAACAAACGCTCCTTAAATTCTATAGTGAACGTGCGGTGGGATATTTACCCGAGTCAAACAAGGCATTATTTTGCCCATCTACAAAAAGCTGACCCAAGGATCATGGATTATTGTAAAGTGATTTATCATGCATAACGGGCTATATTATCCTAAGAAATGACTTATGGATGTGGAGTCAAGACTCAGTTAAAAATGCCAGCCTCCCCCTTTTTCCTGACGATTGCAAAACCTGATATATAAAAACTGAGAATAGTTTACAATCCCTAAAAATTACAGAAACTCTTTGGAATTATCTCTATCTACATTTGTGCATTGTACATTTCCATTCTACATGTACTCTTTTTTCTTAAAACAAAACTTTGAGTTTTCGCTCTCCCTTCATCCCGTAAACCAAAAAGGCAAATAGATCACAACAAAATGAAAATTTTGGAGTTCAAGTGCGGAAAAAAATTAAAACAATAACAAATGTAAGTAAAGAAAATTTATTCACACACCACAAATGAACACAAAAGTTTTGTTGTCCAAGTTTGGGAAATTCCACTAGTTGAACCCCAACAGCTTGGAATTTTATAGGAAAGAGATTTCCTCCACACATGCTTTAAAAATGGATATGCATGTTTTAAACATTTTAAAGATGCAAATCACCTATGGGTCCAAAGCTTTTAAAGAGAATAACAAACGCTCATTAAATTCTCAAATAAACGTGCGGTGGAATATTTACCCGAGTCAAACAAGCCATTATTTTGCCCATCTACAAAAAGCTGACCCAACGATCATGGATGATTGTAAAGTGATTTATCATGCGTAACGGGCTATATTACCCTAAGAAATGACTTATGGATTGGGTGTAAAGACAGTTAAAAATCCCTGCCTCCCCTTTTTCCCAACGATTGCAAAACCTAATATATAAAAACTAAGAAGAGCTTACAATCCCTAAAAATTACAGAAACTCTTTGGAATTATGTCTCTCTACATTTGTGCATTGTGCATTTCCATTCTACATGTACTCTTTTTTCTTAAAACAAAACATTGAGTTTTCGCTCTCTCTTCATTTCGTAAACCAAAAAGGCAAATAGATCACAACAAAATGAAAATTTAGGAGTTCAAGTGCGGAAAAAAATTAAAACAATAACAAATGTAAGTAAAGAAAATTTATTCACACACCACAGATGAACACAAAAGTTTTGTTGTCCAAGTTTGGGAAATTTCACTAGTTCAACACCAACAGCTTGGAATTTTATAGGAAAGAGATTTCCTCCACACATGCTTTAAAAATGGATATGCATGTTTTAAACATGTTAAAGATGCAAATCACCTATGGATCCAAAGCTTTTGACGAGAATAACAACCGCTCATTAAATTCTCAAGTGAACATGCGGTGGGATATTTACCCGAGTGAAACAAGCCATTCTTTTGCCCATCTACAAAAAGCTGACCCAACGATCATGGATGATTGTAAAGTGATTTATCATGCGTAACGGGCTATATTACCCTAAGAAATGACTTATGGATTGGGAGTCAAGACTCAGTTAAAAATCCCTGCCTCCCCCTTTTTCCCGACGATTGTAAACCTGATATATAAAAACTAAGAACAACTTAAAATCCCTAAAAATTACAGAAACTCTTTGGAATTATCTCTCTCTACATTTCTGCATTGTGCATTTCCATTCTACATGTACTCTTTTTTCTTAAAACAAAAATTTTAGTTTTCGCTCTCCCTTCATCCCGTAAACCAAAAAGGCATTGATCACAACAAAATGAAAATTTTGGAGTTCAAGTACGGAAAAAATTTAAAACAATAACAAATGTAAGTAAAGAAAATTTATTCACACACCACAAATGAACACAAAAGTTTTGCTGTCCAAGTTTGGGAAATTCCACTAGTTCAACCCCAACAGCTTGGAATTTTATAGGAAAGCGATTTCCTCCACACATTCTTTAAAAATGGATATGCATGTTTTAATTATGTTAAAGATGCAAATCACCTATGGATCCAAAGCTTTTGAAGAGAATAACAAATGCTCATTAAATTCTCAACTGAACGTGCAGTGGGTATTTACCCCAGTCAAACATGCCATTATTTTGCCCATCTACAAAAAGCTGACCCAACGATCATGGATGATTGTAAAGTGATTTATCTTGCGTAACGGGCTATATTACCCTATGAAATGACTTATGGATTGGGAGTCAAGACTTAGTTAAAAATCCCTGCCTCCCCCGTTTTCCCAGAAGAGCTTACAATCCCTAAAAATTACTGAAACTCTTTGGAATTTTCTCGCTCTACATTTGTGCACTGTGCATTTTCATTTTAGATGTACACTTTTTTCATAAATCAAAACTTTGAGTTTTCACTCTCCCTTCATACCGTAAACCAAAAAGGCAAATAGATCACTACAAAAAGAAAATTTTAGAGTTCATGTAGGGAAAAAAAATTAAAAGAATAACAAATGTAAGTAATGAAAATTTATTCACACACCACAAATGAACACAAAAGTTTTTTTGTCCAAGTTTGGGAAATTCCACTAGTTCAACCCAAACAGCTTGGAATTTTATAAGAAAAAGATTTCCTCCACACATGCTTAAAAAATGGATTTGCATGTTTTAATCATGTTAAAGATGCAAATCACCTACGGATCCAAAGCTTTTGATGAGAATAACAAACGCTCATTATATTCTCAAGTGAACGTGTGGTGGGAAATTTACCCGAGTAAAACAAGCGATTATTTTGCCAATCTACAAAAAGCTGACCCAACGATCATGGATGATTGTAAAGTGATTTATCATGCGTAACGGGCTATATTACCCTAAGAAATGACTTATGGATTTGGAGTCAAGACTCAGTTAAAAACCCTTGCCTCCCCCTTTTTCCCGACGATTGCAAAACCTGATATATAAAAACTAAGAAGAGCTAACAATCCCTAAAAATTACAGAAACTCTTGGGAATTATCTCTCTCTACATTTGTGCATTGTGCATTTCCATTCTACATGTACTCTTTTTTCTTAAAACAAAACTTTGAGTTTTCGCTTTCCCTTCATCTCGTAAACCAAAAAGGCATTGATCACAACAAAATGAAAAACGCACATTAAATTCTCAAGTGAACGTGAGGTGGGATTTTTACCTGAGTCAAACAAGCCATAATTTTGCCAATCTACAAAAAGCTGACCCAACGATCATGGATGAGTGTAAAGTGATTTTATCATGCGTAACGGGCTAGAAAATGGATTTTCATGTTTTAATCATGTTAAAGATGCAAATCACCTATGGATCCAAAGCTTTTGAAGAGAATAAGAAACGCTCATTAAATTCTCAAGTGAACGTGCGGTGGGATATTTACCCGAGTCAAACAAGCCATTATTTTTCCCATCTACAAAAAGCTTACCCAACGATCATGGATGATTGTAAAGTGATTTACCATGCGTAACGGGCTATATTACCCTAAGAAATGACTTATGGATCGGGAGTCAAGACTCGGTTAAAAATCCCTGCCACCCCCTTTTTCCCGACGATTACAAAACCTGATATATAAAAACTAAGAAGAGATTACAATCCCTAAAAATTACAGAAACACTTTGGAATTATCTCTGTCTTCGTTTGTGCATTGTGCATTTCCATTCTACATGTACACTTTTTTCTTAAAACAAAACTTTGAGTTTTCGCTCTCCCATCATCCCGTAAACAAAAAAGGCATTGACCACAACAAAATGAAAATTGTGGAGTTCAAGTATGGAAAAAATTTAAAACAATAACAAATGTAAGTAAAGAAAATTTATTCACACACCACAAATGACCACAAAAGTTTTGTTGTCCAAGTTTGGGAAATTCCACTAGTTCAACCCCAATAGCTTGGAATTTTATAGGAAGGAGATTTCCTCCACACATGCTTTAAAAATGGATATGCATGTTTTAAACATGTTAAAGATGCAAATCACCTATGGATCCAAAGCATTTGAAGAGAATAACAAACACTAATTAAATTCTCAAGTGAACATGCGGTGGATATTTACCCGATTCAAACAAGCCATTATTTTGCCCATCACCAAAAAGCTGAGCCAACGATCATGGATGATTGTAAAGTGATTTATCATGCGTAACGGGCTATATTACCCTAAGAAATGACTTATGGATTGGGAGTCAAGACTCAGTTAAAAATCCCTGCCTCCCCCTTTTTCCCGACGTTTCCAAAACCTGATATATAAAAACTATGAAGTGCTTACAATCCCTAAAAATTACAGAAACTCTTTGGAATTATCTCGCTCTACATTTGTGCACTGTGCAATTTCATTTTAGATGTACACTTTTTTCATAAATCAAAACATTGCGTTTTCGCTCTCCCTTCATCCCGTAAATTAAAAAAGCAAATAGATCACTACAAAATGAAAATTTTAGAGATCATGTACGAAAAAAAAATTAAAACAATAACAAATGTAATTAAACAAAATTTATTCAGACACCACAAATGAACACAAAAGTTTTTTTGTCAATGTTTGGGAAATTCCACTAGTTCAACCCTAATAGCTTGGAATTTTATAGGAAAGAGATTTGCTCCACACATGCTTAAAAAATGGATATGCATGTTTTAAATATGTTAAAGATGCAAATCACCTATGGATCCAATGCTTTTGAAGAGAATAACAAACGCTCATTAAATTCTGAAGTGAACGTGCGGTGGATATTTAACCGAGTCAAACAAGCCATTATTTTGCCCATCTACAAAAAGCTGACCCAACGATCATGGATGATTGTAAAGTGATTTATCATGCGTAACGGGCTATATTACCCTAAGAAATGACTTATGGATTGGGAGTCAAGACTAAATTAAAAATTCCTGCCTCCCCGTTTTTTTCGACGATTCCAAAACCTGATATATGAAAACTAAGAAGAGCTTACAACCCCTAAAAATTACAGAAACTCTTTTGAATTATCTCGCTCTACATTTGTGCACTGTGCATTTTCATTTTAGATGTACACTTTTTTCATAAATCAAAACATTGAGTTTTCGCTCTCCCTTCATCTGGTAAACCAAAAAGGCAAATAGATCACTACAAAATGAAAATTTTAGAGTTCATGTACTGAAAAAAATTTAAAACAATAAAAAATGTAAGTAAAGAAAATTTATTCACACACCACAAATGAACACAAGTTTTTTTGCCCAAGTTTGGGAAATTCCACTAGTTCAACCCTAACCAGCTTGGAATTTTATAAGAAAGTGATTTCGTCCACACATGCTTAAAAAAAGGATTTGCATGTTTTAAACATGTTAAAGATGCAAATCACCTATGGATCCAAAGCTTATGAAGAGAATAACAAACGCTCATTAAATTCTCAAGTGATCGTGCGGTGGGATATTTACCCGATTCAAACAAGCCATTATTTTGCCCATCTACAAAAAGCTGACCCAACAATCATGGATAATTGTAAAGTGATTTATCAGGCGTAACGGGCTATATTACCCTATGAAATGACTTATGGATTAGGAGTCAAGACTCAGTTAAAAATCCCAGCCTCCCCATTTTTCCCGACGATTGTAAAACCTGATATATAAAAACTAAGAAGTGCATACAATCCCTAAAAATTTCTGAAACTCTTTGGAATTATCTCACTCTACATTTGTGCACTGTGCATTTTCATTTTAGATGTAAACTTTTTTCATAAATCAAAACTTTGAGTTTTCGCTCTCCCTTCATCCCGTAAACCAAAAAGGCAAATAGTTACTACAAAATGAAAATTTTAGAGTTCATCTACGGAAAAAAATTAAAACAATAAAAAATGTAAGTAAAGGAAATTTATTCACACACCACAAATGAACACAAAAGGTTTTTTGTCCAAGTTTGGGAAATTCCACTAGTTCAATCCTAACAGCTTGGAATTTTATAAGAAAGAGATTTCCTCCACACATGCTTAAAAAATGGATTTGCATGTTTTAATCATGTTATAGATGCAAATCACCTATGGATCCAAAGCTTTTGAAGATAATAACAAACGCTCATTAAATTCTCAAGTGAACGTGCGGTGGGATATTTACCCGAGTCAAACAAGCCATTATTTTGCCCATCTCCAAAAAGCTGAGCCAACAATCATGGAAGATTGTAAAGTGATTTATCATGTGTAACGGGCTATATTACCCTAAGAAATGACTTATGGATTGGGAGTCAAGACTCAATTAAAAATCCTTGCCTCCCCCTTTTTCCCGACGATTGCAAAACCTGATATATAAAAACTAAGAAAAGCTTACAATCCCTAAAAATTACAGAAACTCTTTGGAATTATCTCTGTCTACATTTGTGCATTGTGCATTTCCATTCTACATGTACTCTTTTTTCTTAAAACAAAACTTTGAGTTTTCGCTCTCCCTTCATCCCGCAAACCAAAAAGGCATCGATCACAACAAAATGAAAATTTTGGAGTTCAAGTACGGAAAAAATTTAAAACAATAACAAATCTAAGTAAAGAAAATTTATTCACACACCACAAATGAACACAAATGTTTTGTTGTCCAAGTTTGGGAAATTCCACTAGTTCAATCCCAACAGCTTGGAATTTTATAGGAAAGAGATTTCCTCCACACATGCTTTAAAAATGGATATGCATGTTTTAAACATGTTAAAGATGCAAATCACCTATGGATTCAAAGCTTTTGAAGAGAATAAGAAACGCTCATTAAATTCTCAAGTGAACGTGCGGTGGATATTTACCCGAGTCAAGCAAGCCATTATTTTGCCCATCTACAAAAAGCTGACCCAACGATCATGGATGATTGTAAAGTGATTTATCATGCATAACGGGCTATATTACCCTAAGAAATGACTTATGGATTGGGAGTCAAGACTAAGTTAAAAATCCCTGCCTCCCCATTTTTTTCGACGATTGCAAAACCTGATATATGAAAACTAAGAAGAGCTTACAATCCCTAAAAATTACAGAAACTCTTTGGAATTATCTCGCTCTACATTTGTGTATTGTGCATTTTCATTTTAGATGTACACTTTTTTCATAAATCAAAACATTGAGTTTTCGCTCTTCCTTAATGCCGTAAACCAAAAAGGCAAATAGATCACTACAAAAAGAAAATTTATTCACACACCACAAATGAACACAAAAGTTTTTTTGTCCAAGTTTGGGAAATTCCACTAGTTCAACCCTAACAGCTTGGAATTTTATAAGAAAGAGATTTCCTCCAAACATGCTTAAAAAATGGATTTATTTACTTTCATTTTTGTTTTTTTTAAGTTTTTCCATACAGTAACTCTAAAATTTTCATTTTGTTGAGATCTGTTTGTCTTTTTTTTTATTACGGGATGAAGGGAGAGTGAAAACCCAAAAGTTTTGAATTAATAAAAAATTGTGCATCTAAAATGGAATTGCACAATGCAAAAATGTACAGAGAGATAATTCCAAAGAGTGTCAATAATTTTTAGGGATTGTAAGCTCTTTTTAGTTTTTATATCTCAAGTTTTGCAATAGTATGGAAAAAGGGGGAGGCGGGGGATTTTTAACTGAGTGTTGACTCCGAATCCATAAGTCATTTCATATAAAAATATAGTCGGTTACGAAAGTTAAATCACTTTACAATCATCTATGATTGTTAGGTCAGCTTTTTGTAAATGGGGAAAATAATTGCTTGTTAGACTCCGGTAAATATCCCAGCCCATGTCCACTTGAGAATTTATTGAGTGTTTGTTATTCTCTTTAAAAAGCTTTGGATGCATAGGTGATTTGAATGTTTAACATGTTTCAAGCATGCATATCAATATTTAAAACATGAGTAGAAGAAATCTCTTTCCTACAAATTCCAAGCTATTAGGGTTGAACTAGTGGAATTTCCCAAAGTTCGATAACAAAACTTTTGTGTTCATTTGTGGTGTGTGTCTAAATTTTTTTTACTTACATTTTATTTAGGGTTTTAAATTTATTCTATACATAAACTCTTAAACTTTCATTTTTTTGTGATCTATTTGCCTTTTTTTTCTTTGCCTTTTTTTTCTTTACGGGACGAAGGGAGAGCGAATGCCCAAAGTTTTTATTTAATAAAAATGTGTACATCTAAAATGGAAATGCACAATGCACAAATGTAGAGAGAGATAGTTCCAAAGAGTGTCTGTATTTTTTAGGGATTGTAAGGTATTTTTAGTTTTTATATCTCAGATTTTTAACTGAGTGTTGACTCCCAATCCATAAGTCATTTCTTACAAAAAAATATAGCCCGTTACGCAAGATAAATCATTTTACAATCATTTATGATTGTTAGGTCAACTTTTTGTAAATGGGCAAATATAATGGCTTGTTTGACTCGAGTAAATATCCCAACGCACGTCCACTTGAGAATTTAATAAGCGTTTGTTATTCTCTTTAAAATATTTGGATGCATAGGTCATTTGCATCTTTAACAAGTTTCAAGCGTGCATATCCATTTTTAAAACTTGTGTACAAGAAATCTCTTTCTTATAAAATTCCAAGCTATTAGGGTTGAACTAGTGGAATTTCCCAAACTTGGATAACAAAATTTTTGCCTTCATTTGTGGGGTGTGAATAAATTTTCTTTTCTCACATTTTTTTTATTTTTTAAAATTTTTTCTATACATAAACTCTAAAATTTTTTTGTGTACGGGAAGAAGGGAGAGTGAAAACAAAGTTTTTTATTTAACAAACAACTGTGCATCTAAAATAGAAATGCAAAATGCACAAATGTAGAAAGAGATAATTCCAAAGATTTTCCGTAATTTTTAGGGATTGTAAGCTCTTTTTAGTTTTTATATCTCAGGTTTAGCAATAGGTTGGAAAAATGGGGAGGCGGGTAAATATCCCAGCGCACGTCCACTTGAAAATTTAATGAGCGTTTGTTATTCTCTTTAAAAGCATTGGATACATAGGTCATTTTCATCTTTAACATGTTTCAAGCATGCATATCCATTTTTAAAACATGTGTAGGAGAAATCTCTTTCTTATAAAATTCCAAGCTATTAGGGTTGAACTAGTGGTATTTCCAAACTTGGATAACAAAACTTTTGTGTTCATTTGTGGTGTGTGAATAAATTTTATTTACTTTCATTTTTGTTATTGTTTTAAATTTTTTCCTTACATAAACTCTAAAATTTTTATTTTGTTCTGATCTATTTGCCTTTTTTTTCGTGTACGGGATGAAAGGAGAGCAAAAACCCAAAGTTTTGATTTGAGTAAAGAGTTTGCATATAACTTGGAAATGCACAATGCACAAATGTAGAGAAAGATAATTCGAAAGAGTGGCCATAATTTTAAGGGATTGTAAGCTTTTTTTAGTTTTTATATCTCAGGTTTTGCAATTGACGGCAAAAAGGGGGAGGCTGGGGATTTTTAACTGAATGTTGACCCCTATCCATGAGTCATTTCTTACAAAAATATAGCCCATTACGCATGATAAATCACTGTACAATCATCTATGATTGTTAGGTCAGCTTTTTGTAAATGGGCAAAATAATGTTTTGTTTGACTCGGGCAAATATCTCTACGCACGTCCACTTGAGAAGTTAATGCGCGTTTCTTATTCTATTTAAAAGCTTTAGATCCATCGGTCATTTGCATCTTTAACATGTTTCAAGCATGAATATACATTTTTAAAACATGTATAGAAGAAATCTCTTTCTTATAAAATTCCAAGCTAATAGGGTTGAACTAGTTGAATTTCCCAAACTTGGATAACAAAACTTTTGTGTCCATTTGTGGTGTGGGAATATAATTTTTTACTTACATTTTTTTTTAAAATTTTTTCCTACATTAACTCTAAAATTTTCCTTTTGTTTCGATCTTTTTGCCTTTTTGTTTTTTAGGGGATGAAGGGAGAGCGAAAACCCAAAGTTTAGATTGAAGAAAAAAGTGTACATCTAAAATGGAAATGCACAATGCACAAATGTAGAGAGAGATAATTCCAAAGAGTGTCCATATTTTTTAGGGATTGTACGCTCTCTTTAGTTTTTATATCTCAGGTTTTGCTATCGTCGTGAAAAAGGGGGAGGCAGGGGATTGTTAACTGAGTGTTGACTCCCACTCCAAAAGTCATTTCCTACAAAAACTATATCCCGTTACACATGATAAATCAGTTTACAATCATCTATGATTGTTAGGTCAACTTTTAGTTAATGGGCAAAATAATGGCTTGTTTGACTCTGGTAAATATCCCAGTGCTCATCCACTTGAGAATTTAAGGAGCGTTTGTTATTCTATTTAAAAGCTTTGGATCCAAAGGTCATTTGCATCTTTAACATATTTCAAGCATGTGTATCCAATTTTAAAACATGTGCAGAAGAAATCTCTTCCTTATAATGACCTAGTGGAATATCCCAAACATGGATAAAAAAACTTGTGTTCATCTGTGGTGTGTGAATAAATTTTTTTACTTACATTTTTGTTATCATTTTAAAAATTTTCCATACATAAACTCTAAAATTTTCATTTCGTTGTGATCCATTTGCATTTTTTTTTTTTACGGGATGAAGGGAGAGGGCCAAACCCAAAGTTTTGATTTAAGAAAAAAGTATATATCTAAAATGGAATTGCACAAAGCACAAATCTAGAGAGAGATAATTCCAAAGCGTGTCTGTAACCTTTGGGGATTGTAAGCTCTTTTTAGTTTTTATATCTCAGGTTTCGCAATCGTCTGGAAAAAGGGAGAGGTAGGGGATTTTTAACTGAATGTTGACTCCCTATCCATGAGTCATTTCTTACAAAAATATAGCCCGTTACGCATGATAAATCAATGTACAATCATCTATGATTTTTAGGTCAGCTTTTTGTAAATGGGCAAAATCATGGTTTGTTTGACTCGAGCAAATTTTCCAGCTTACGTCCACTTGAGAATTTAATGAGCGTTTTTTATTCTATTTAAAAGTTTTGGATTCATATTTCATTTGCATCTTTAACATGTTTCAAGCATGAATATCCATTTTTAAAACATGTAAAGAAGAAATCTCTTTCTTATAAAATTCCAAGCTAATAGGGTTGAACTAGTTGAATTTCCCAAACTTGGATAACAAAACTTTTGTGTCCATTAGTGGTGTGTGAATATAATTTTTTACTTAACATTTTTTTTTTGTTTTAAATTTTTTCCTACATAAACTCTAAAATTTCTTTTTTTTTGATCTATTTGACCTTTTTTGTTTACGGGATGAAGGGAGAGCGAAAACCCAAAGTTTAGATTGAAGAAAAAAGTGTACATCTAAAATTAAAATGCACAATGCACAAATGTAGAGAGAGATAATTCCAAAGAGTGTCCATAATTTTTAGGGATTTTAAGCTCTTTTTAGTTTTTATATCTCAGGTTTTGCTGTCGTCGAGAAAAAATGGGTGGCAGGGGATTGTTGACTGAGTGTTGACTCCCAATCTATAAGACATTTCTTACAAAAATTATAGCCTCTTACACATGATAAATCACTTTACAATCATCTATGATTGTTAGGTCAACTTTTTGTAAATGGGCAAAATAATGGTTTGTTTGACTCGGGTAAATATCCCAGTGCACGTCCACTTGAGAATTTATGGAGCGTTTGTTATTATCTATAAAAGCTTTGGATCCAAAGGTCATTTGCATCTTTAACATATTTCAAGCACGCGAATCCAATTTTAAAACATGTATAGAAGAAATCTCTTCCTTATAAAATTCCATGCTATTAGGGTTGAACTAGTGGAATTTCCCAAACATGGATAACAAAACTTGTGTTCATCTGTGGTGTGTGGATAAATTTTTTTACTTACATTTTTGTTTTCATTTTAATTTTTTTCCATACATAAACTATAAAATTTTCATTTCGTTGTGATCTATTTGCCTTTTTTTTGTTTATGGGATGAAGGGAGAGGGAAAACCCAACGTTTTGATTTAAGAAAAAAGTATATATCTAAAATGGAATTGCACAAAGCAAAAATCTAGAGAGAGATAATTACAAAGAGTGTATGTAACTTTTAGGGATTGTAAGCTCTTTTTAGTTTTTATATCTCAGGTTTTGCAATCGTTGGGAAAAAGGGGGAGGCATGGGATTTTTAACTGAATGTTGACTCCATATCCATTAGTCATTTCTTACAAAAATATAGCCCGTTACGCATGATAAATCACTGTACAATCATCTATGATTGTTGGGTCAGCTTTTTGTAAATGGGCAAAATAATGGTTTGTTTGACTCGGGCAAATATCTCAATGCATGTCCACTTGAGAATTTAATGAGCATTTGTTATTCTATTTAAAAGCTTTGGATCCATAGGTCATTTGCATCTTTAACATGTTTCAAGCATGAATATCCATTTTTAAAATATGTATAGAAGAAATCTCTTTCTTTTAGAATTCCAAGCTAATAGGGTTGTACTAGTTTAATTTCCCAAACTTGGATAACAAAACTTTTGTGTTCATTTGTGGGGTGTGAATATAATTTTTTACTTACATTTTTGTTTTTTGTTTTAAATTTTTTCCTACTTAAACTCTAAAATTTTCATTTTGTTTCGATCTATTTGCTTTTTTCTTGTTTACGGGATGAAGGGAGAGTGAAAACCCAAAGTTTAGATTGAAGAAAGAAGTGTACATCTAAAATGCAAATGGACAATGCAAAAATGTAGAGAGAGATAATACCATAGAGTATCCATAATTTTTAGGGATTGTAAGCTCTTTTTAGTTTTTATATGTCAGGTTTTGCTATCATCGGGAAAAAGGGGGAGGCAGGGGATTGTTAACTAAGTGTTGACTCCCAATCCATAAGTCATTTCTTACAATAACTATAGCCCGTAACACATGATAAATCAGTTTACAATCATCTATGATTGTTAGGTCAACTTTTTGTAAATGGGCAAAATAATGGGTTGTTTGACTCGGGTAAATATCCCAGTGCACGTCCACGTGAGAATTTAAGGAGCGTTTGTTATTCTCTTTAAAAGCTTTGGATCCAAAGGTCATTTGCATCTTTAACATATTTCAAGCATGCGTATCCAATTTTAAAACATGTGTAGAAGAAATCTCTTCCTTATAAAATTCCATGCTATTAGGGTTGAACTAGTGGAATTTCCCAAACATGGATAAAAAAATTTGTGTTCATCTGTGGTGTGTGAATAAATTTTTTTACTTACATTTTTTTTTAATTCTTTTCCATACATAAACTCTAAAATTTTCATTTTGTTGTGATCTATTTGCCTTTTTTTTGTATACGGGATGAGGGAGAGGGAAAACCCAAAGTTTTGATATAAGAAAATAGTATATATCTAAAATGGAATTGCACAAAGCACAAATCTAGAGAGAGATAATTCCAAAGAGTGTCCGTAACTTTTAGGGATTGTAAACTCTTTTTAGTTTTTATATCTCAGGTTTTGCAATCGTCGGGAAAAAGGGAGAGGCATGGGATTTTTAACTGAATGTTGACTCCCTATCCATGAGTCATTTCTTACAAAAATATAGCCCGTTACGCATGATAAGTCACTGTACAATCATCTATGATTGTTAGGTCAGCCTTTTGTAAATGGGCAAAATAATGGTTTGTTTGACTCCGGCAAATATCTCAGCGCACGTCCACTTGAGAATTTAATGAGCGTTTTTTACTCTATTTAAAAGCTTTGGATCCATAGGTCATTTGCATCTTTAACATGTTTCAAGCATGAATATCCATTTTTAAAACATGTATAGAAGAAATCTCTTTCTTATAGAATTCCAAGCTAATAGGATTGAACTAGTTGAATTTCGCAAACTTGGATAACAAAACTTTTGTGTTCATTTGTGGGGTGTGAATATAATTTTTTACTTACATTTTTGTTTTTGTTTTAAATATTTTCCTTCATAAACTCTAAAATTTTCAATTTGTTTCGATCTATTTGCCTTTTTCTTGTTTACGGGATGAAGGGAGAGTGAAAACCCAAAGTTTAGATTGAAGAAAGAAGTGTACATCTAAAATGGAAATGCACATTGCACAAATGTAGAGAGAGATAATTCCAAAGAGTGTCCATAATTTTTAGGGATTGTAAGCTCTTTTTAGTTTTTATATCTCAGGTTTTGCTGTCGTCGAGAAAAAGGGGGAGGTAGGGGATTGTTAACTGAGTGTTGACTCCCAATCTATAAGTCATTTCTTACAAAAACTAACAACACATGATAAATCAGTTTACAATCATCTATGATTGTTACGTCAACTTTTTGTAAGTGGGCAAAATAATGGTTTGATTGACTCGGGTAAATATCCCAGTGCACGTCCACTTGAGAATTTAAGGAGCGTTTGTTATTCTCTATAAAAGCTTTGGATCCAAAGGTCATTTGCATCTTTAACATATTTCAAGCATGCGAATCCAATTTTAAAACATGTGTCGAAGAAATCTCTTCCTTATAAAATTCCTTGCTATTAGGGTTGAACTAGTGGAATTTCCCAACATGGATAACAAAACTTGTGTTCATCTCTGGTGTGTGAATAAATTGTTTTACTTACATTTTTGTTTTCATTTTAATTTTTTTCCATACCTAAACTCTAAAATTTTCATTTTGTTGTGATCTGTTTACCTTTTTTTTGTTTACGGGATGAAGGGAGAGGGAAAACCTAAAGTTTTGATTTGAGAAAAAATTATATATCTAAAATGGAATTGCACAAAGCACAAATCTAGAGAGAGGTATTTGCAAACAGTGTCTGTAACTTTTAGGGATTGTAAGCTCTTTTTAGTTTTTATATCTCAGGTTTTGCTATCGTCGGGAAAGAGGGGGTGGCAGGGGATTGTTAACTGAGTGTTGACTCCCAATCCATAAGTCATTTCTTACAAAAACCATAGCCCGTTACACATGATAAATCACTTTACAATCATCTATGATTGTTAGGTCAACTTTTTTTTAAATAGGCAAAATAATTGCTTGTTTGACTCGGGTAAATATCCCAGTGCACGTCCACGTGAGAATTTAAGGAGTGTTTGTTATTCTCTTTAAAAGCTTTGGATCCAAAGGTCATTTGCATCTTTAACATATTTCAAGCATGCGTATCCAATTTTAAAACATGTGTAGAAGAAATATCTTCCTTATAAAATTCCATGCTATTAGGGTTGAACTAGTGGAATTTCCCAAACATGGATAACAAAACTTGTGTTCATCTGTGGTATGTGAATAAATTTTTTTACTTACATTTTTGTTTTTGTTTTAAATTTTTTCCATACATAAACTCTAAAATTTTCATTTCGTTATGATCTATTTGCCTTTTTTTGTTTACGGGATGAAGGGAGAGGGAAAACCCTAAGTTTTGATTTAAGAAAAATGTATATCTCTAAAATGGAATTGCACAAAGCCCAAATCTGGAGAGAGATAATTCCAAAGAGTGTCCATAACTTTTAGGGATTGTAAGCTCTTTTTAGTTTTTATATCTCAGGTTTTGCAATCGTCGGGAAAAAGGGGGAGGCATGGGATTTTTAACTAAATGTTGACTCCCTATCCTTGTGTCATTTCTTACAAAAATATAGCCTGTTACGCATGATGAATAACTGTACAATCATCTATGATTGTTAGGTCAGCTTTTTATAAATGGGCAAAATAATAGTTTGTTTGACTCGGGCAAATATCCCGGAGCACGTCCACTTAAGAATTTAATGATCGTTTGTTATTCTATTTAAAAGCTTTGGATCAATAGGTCATTGCAATCTTTAACACGTTTCAAGCTTGAATATCAATTTTTAAAACATGTATAGAAGAAATCTCTTTCTTATAAAATTCCAAGCTAATAGGGTTGAACTAGTTGAATTTCCCAAACTTGGATAACAAAACTTTTGTGTTCATTTTTGTGGTGTGAATATAATTTTTTAATTACATTTTTTGTTTTTGTTTTAAATTTTTTCCTATGCAAACTCTAAAATTTTCATTTTGTTTCGATCTTTTTGCCTTTTTTTGGTTTACGGGATGAAGGGAGAGCGAAAACCCAAAGTTTAGATTGAAGAAAAAAGTGTACATCTAAAATGGAAATGCAGAACGCACAAATGTAGAGAGCGATAATTCCAAAGACTGTCCATAATTTTTTGGGATTGTAAGCTCTTTTTAGTTTTTATATCTCAGGTTTTGCTATCGTCGGGAAAAAGAGGGAGGCAGGGGATTGTTATATGAGTGTTGAATCCCAATCCATAAGTCATTTCTTACAAAAACTATAGCCCGTTACACATGATAAATCAGTTTACAATCATCTATGCTTGTTAGGTCAACTTTTTGTAAATGGGCAAAATAATGGCTTGTTTGACTCAGGTAAATATCCCAATGCATGACCACTTGAGAATTTAAGGAGCATTTGTTATTCTCTTTAAAAGATTTGGGTCCAAAGGTCATTTGCATCTTTAACATATTTCAAGCATGCATATCCAATTTTAAAACATGTATAGAAAAAATCTCTTCCTTATAAAATTCCATGCTATTAGGGTTGAACTAGTGGAATTTCCCAAAGATGGATAACAAAACTTGTGTTTATCTGTGGTGCGTGAATAATTTTTTTTACATATATTTTTGTTTTCGTTTTAAATTTTTCTCCATACATAAACTCTAAAATTTTCATTTCGTTGTGATCTATTTGCCTTTTTTTGTTTACGGGATGAAGGGAGAGGGAAAACCCAATGTTTTGATTTAAGAAAAAAGTATATATCTAAAATGGAGTTGCACAAAGCACAAATCTAGAGAGAGATAATTCCAAAGAGTGTCCGTAACTTTTAGGGATTGTAAGCTCTTTTTAGTTTTTATATCTCAGGTTTTGCAATCGTCGTGCAAAAGAGGGAGAGGCTAGGGTTTTTTAACTGAGTGTTGACTCCCAATCCATAAGTCATTCCTTAGAAAAATATAGCCCGTTATGCATGATAAATCGCTTTACAGTCATCTATGATTGTTACGTTAGCTTTTTGTAAATTGGCAAATAATGGCTTGTTTGACTCGGGTAAATATCCCAGTGCACGTCCACTTGAGAATTTAATGAGCGTTTGTTATTCTTCGTAAATGCTTCGGATCCATTGGTCATTTGCATCTTTAACATGTTTCAAGCATGCATATCTATTTTAAAACATGGGTAGAAGAAATATCTTTCTTATAAAATTCCAAGCTATTAGGGTTGAACTAGTGGAATTTCCCAAACTTGGATAACAAAACTTTTGTGTTCAATAGTGGTGTGTGAAAAATTTTCTATACCTACATTTTTTTTTATTGTTTTTAATTTTTTATATACATAAACTCTAAAATTTATATTTTGTTGTGATGTATTTGCCTTTTTTTTTTTTTTTATTAGATGAAGGCAGAGTGAAAAACCAAAGTTTTGATTTAAGAAAAAAAAGTACATCTAAAATGGAAATGCTCAATGCACAAATGTAGAAAGAGATAATTGCAAAGAGTGTATGTAATTTTTTTGGATTGTAAGCTCCTTTTAGTTTTTATAACTCAAGGTTTTGCAATCGTTGGGAAAATGGGGAGGCTGGGGATTTTTAACTGAGTGTTGACTCCCAATCCATGAGTCATTTCTTAAAAAACTATAGCCCGTTACGCATGATAAATCACTTTACAATCATCTATGATAGTTAGATAAGCTTTTTGTAAATTGGCAAAATAATGGCTTGTTTGACTCGGGCAAATATCTCAGCGCACGTCCACTTGAGAATTTAATGAGCATTTGTTATTATCTTTAAAATCTTTGGATCCATAGGTCATTTGCATCTTTAACATGTTTCAAGCATGAATATCCATTTTAAAACATGTGTAGAAGAAATCCCTTTCTTATAAAATTCCAAGCTATTAGGGTTTAATTAGTGGAAATTCCCAAACTTGGATAAAAAAACTTTTTTGTTCATTAGTGGAGTGTGAATAAATTTTCTTTTCTTACATTTTGTTATTGTTTTAAATTTTTTCCATACATGAACTTTAAAATTTTCGTTTTGATGTGATCTATTTACTTTTTTTTTGTTTACGGGATGAAGGGAGAGCAAAAACCCAAACTTTTTATTTAAGAAAAAAGTGTACATCTAAAATGGAAATGCACAATGCAAAAATGTAGAGAGAGATAATTCAAAAGAGTGTCCATATTTTTTAGGGATCGTAAGCACTTTTTAAGTTTTATATCTCTAGTTTTGCAATTGTCGGGAAAAAGGGGGTGGGGCGGGATTTTTAACTGAGTGTTGACTCCCAATCCGTAAGTCATTTCTTACAAAAATATAACCCGTTATGCATGATAAATCACTTTACAATCATCTATGAATGTTAGGTCTGCTTTTTGTAAATTGGCAAAATAATGGCTTGTTTGACTGGGGTAAATATCCCAGCACATGTCCACTTGAGAATTTAATGAGCGTTTGTTGTTCTCTTTAAAAGCATTGGATCCATAGGTCATTTCCATATTTAACATGTTTCAAGCATGCGTATCCAATTTTAAAACATGTGTAGAAAAAATCTCTTTCTTATAAAATTCCAAGCTATTAGGGTTTAACTAGTGGAATTTCCCAAACTTCGATAAGAAAACTTTTGTGTTCATTTGTGGTGTGTGAAAAAAAAATTTCTTACATTTTTGTTATTGTTTTAAATTTTTTCGATACATAAACTCTAAATTTTCATTTTGTTGTGATCCATTTGCCTTTTTTTTGTTTACGGGATGAAGGGAGAGGGAAACCCAAAGTTTTGATTTAGGAAAAAAGTATACATCTAAAATGGAAATGCACAATGCACAAATGTAGAGAGAGATAATTCCAAAGAGTGTTCTTAACTTTTAGGGATTGTAAGCTCTTTTTAGTTTTTATATCTCAGGTTTTGCAATCGTCGTGAAAAAGGGGGAGATGGGGGATTTTTAACCGAGTGTTGACTCCCAATCCATAAGTCATTTCTTACAAAAATATAGCCCGTTACGCATGATAAATCATTTTACAATCATCTATGGTTGTTAGGTCAGCTTTTTCTAAATGGACGAAATAATGGCTTGTTTGACTCTGGTAAATATCACAGTACACGTCCACTTGAGAATTTAATGAGTGTTTTTTATTTTGTTTAAAAGCTTTGGTTCCATTGGTCATTTGGATCTTTAACATGGTTCAAGTATGCATATCTGTTTTTAAAACATGTGTAGAACAAATCTCTTTCTTATAATATTCAAAGCTATTAGGGTTGAACTAGTGGAATTTCCCAAACTTGGATAACAAAACCTTTGTGGTCATGAATATATGTTCTTTACTAATTGTGGTGCACGAATATATGTTCTTTACTACCATTTTTCTTATTTTTTTTAAAATTTTCCAAACATAAACTCCAAAATTTTTATTTTGTTGTGTTCTATTTGCCTTTTTTTTTGTTACGGGTTGAAGGGAGAGCGAAAACCCAAAGTTTTGATTTACGAAAAAATTATACATCTAAAATGGAAATCCACAATGCACAAATGTAGAGCGAGATAATTCCAAAGAGTGTCCGTATTTTTTAGGGATTGTAAGGTCTTTTTAGTTTTTATATCTCAGGTTTTGCAATTCTCGAGAAAAAGGGGGAGGCAGGGGATTTTTAACTGAGTGTTGCCTCCCAATCCATAAGTCGTTTCTTAAAAAAATATAGCCCGTTACGCATGATAAATCACTTTGCAGTCATTTATTATTGTTAGGTCAGCTTTTTGTAAATGGGCAAAATAATGGAGTGTTTGACTCGGGTAAATATACTAGCGCTCGTCCACTTGAGAATTTAATGAGCGTTTGTTATTCACTTTAAAATATTTGGATCCATAGGTCATTTGCATCTAATATGTTCCAAGCATGAATATCCATTTTTAAAACATGTGTTGAAGAATTCTTTTTCTTCTAAAATTTCATGCTATTAGGGTTGAACTAGTGGAATTTCCCAAACTTGGATAACAAAACTTTTGAGTTCATTTGTGGTGTGTGAGTAAATTATATTTACTTACATTTTTTTATTTTTAAAATTTTTCCGGACATAAACTCTAAAATTATGTTTTTGTTGTGATCTATTTGAATTTTTTTTGTTTACAGGATGAAGGGAGAGCAAAAACCCTAAGTTTTGATTTAAAAAAAAAGTGTACATCTAAAATGGAAATGCACAATGCACAAATGTAGAAAGAGATAATTCCAAAGAGTTCCTGTAATTTTTAGGGATTGTATGCTCTTTTTAGTTTTTATATCTTAGGTTTTGCAATCGTCGGGAAAAATGGGGAGGCGAGAGATTTTTAACTGCGTATTGACTCCCAATCCATAAGTCATTTCTTACAAAAATGTAACCCGTTACACATGATAAATCTCTTTACAATCATATATGATTGTTAGGTCAGCGTTTTGTAAATGGGCAAAATAATGGCTTGTTTGACTCGGGTAAATATCACAGCGCACGTCCACTTGAGAATTTAATGACGATTTGTTATTCTCTTTAAAAGCTTTGGATCCATAGGTCATTTTCATCTTTAACATGTTTCAAGCATGCGTATCCAATTTTAAAACATGTGTAGAAGAAATCTCTTTCTTATAAAATTCCAAGCTATTAGGGTTGAACTAGTGGAATTTCCCAAACTTGGATAACCAAACTTTTGTGTTCATCTGTGGTGTGTCAATAAATTTTCTTTACTTACATTTTGGTTATTGTTTCAAATTTTTTCCATTGATAAACTCTAAAATTTTCATTTTTTTGTGGTCTATTAGCCTTTTTTTTGTTTACAGGATGAAGGGAGCGCGAAAACCCAAAGTTTTTATTTAAGAAAAAAGTGTACATCTAAAATGGAAATGCACAATGTACAAATGCAGAGAGAGATAATTCCAAAGAGTGTCCGTAACTTTTAGGTATTCTAAGCTTTTTTTAGTTTTAATATCTGAGGTTTTGCAATCGTCGTGAAAAGGGGGATTTTTCACTGAGTGTTGACTCCCAATCCATAAATCATTTCTTACAAAAATATATCCCGTTACGCATGATAAATCACTTTACAATCTTCTATGATTGTTAGGTCAGCTTTTTGTAAATAGGATACATAATGGCTTGTTTGACTCGGCTAAATATCCCAGCGCACGTCCACTTGAGAATTTAATGAGCGTTTGTTAGTCTCTTTAAAATCTTTGGATACATAGGTCATTTGTATCTTTAACTTGTTTCAAGCATGAATATCCATTTTTAAACATGTGTAGAAGAAATCTCTTTATTATAAAATTCCAAGTTAATAGGGTTGAACTAGAGGAATTTCCCAAACTTGGATAACAAAACTTTTGTGTTCATTAGTGGTGAATGAATATATTTTTTTACTTACATTTTTGTTATCATTTTAAAAATTTTCCATACATAAACTCTAAAATTTTCATTTTGTTGTGACCTATTTACCTTTTTTTTGTTTACGGGATGAAGGGAGAGCGAAAACACAAACTTTTGATTTAAGAAAACTGTGTACATCTAAAATGGAAATGCACAATGCACAAATGTAGAGAAGGATAATTCCAATGAGTGTCCGTAATTTTTAGGGATTATAAGTAGTTTTTAGTTTCTATATCTCAGGTTTTGCAATCATCGAGAGAAAGGGAGAGGCAGGGGATTTTTAACAGAGTGTTGACTCCCAATCTATAAGTCATTTCTTACAAAAATATAGCCCGTTATGCATGATAAATCACTTTACAATCATTTATGATTGTTAGGTCAACTTGTTGTAAATTGGCACAATAATGGCTTGTTTGACTCTGGTAAATATCTCAGCGCACATCCACTTGATAATTTAATGAGCGTTTGTTATTCTCTTTAAAAGCTTTGGATCCATAGGTCATTTGCATCTTTAACATGTTTCAAGCATGCTTATCCAATTTTAAAACTTGTGTAGAAGAAATCTTTTTCTTATAAAATTCCATGCTATTACGGTTGAACTAGTGGAATTTCCCAAACTTGGATAACAAAACTTTTATGTTCATTTGTGGTGTGTGAATAAATTTTCTTGCTTAAATTTTTGTTATTGTTTTAAATTTTTTCCATACATAAACTCTAAATTTTTCATTTTGTTGTGATCCATTTGCCTTTTTTTTGTTTTTGGGATGAAGGGAGAGGAAAAACCCAAAGTTTTGATTTAAGAAAAAAATACATCTAAAATGGAAATTCACAGTGCACAAATGTAGAGAGATATAATTCCAAAGAGTGTTTGTACCTTCTAGGGATTGTAAGCTCTTTTTAGTTATTATATCTCAGGTTTTGCAATCGTCGTGAAAAAGAGGGAGGCGGGGGATTTATAACATAGTGTAGACTCCAAATCCATAAGTCATTTCTTAAAAAAATATAGCCCATTAAGCATGATAGATCACTTTAAAATCATCTATGATTATTATGTAAGCTTTTTGAGAACTGGCAAAATAATGGCTTGTTTTACTCGGGTAAATATCCCAGCGCACGTCCATTTGAGAATTTAATGACCGTTTGTTATTCTCTTTAAAAGCTTTGGATACATAGGTCATTTGCATCTTTAACATGTTTCAAGCATGCGGATCCAATTTTAAAACTTGCGTAGAAGAAATCTCTTTCTTATAAACTTCCATGCTATTACGGTTGAACTAGTGGAATTTCCCAAACTTGGATAACAAAACTTTTATGTTCATTTCTGATGTGTGAATACATTTTCTTGCTTAAATTTTAGTTATTGTTTTAAATTTTTTCCATACATAAACTCTAAAATTTTCATTTTGTTGTGATCCATTTGCCTTTTTTTTGGTTTCGGGATGAACGGAGAGGAAAAACCCAAAGTTTTGATTCAAGAAAAAAGTATACATCTAAAATTGAAATGCACAGTGAACAAATTTAGAGAGATATAATTCCAAAGAGTGTTCGTACCTTTTAGGGATTGTTAGCTCTTTTTAGTTATTATATCTTAGGTTTTGCAATTGTCGTGAAAAAGGGGGAGGCGGGGGATTTATAACATAGTGTAGACTCCAAATCCATAAGTCATTTCTTACAAAAATATAGCTCGTTAAGCATGATAGATCATTTTACAATCATCTATGATTATTATGTAAGCTTTTTGAGAATGGGCAAAATAATGGCTAGTTTGACTCGGGGAAATATCCCAGCGCACGTCCACTTGAGAATTGAATGAGCGTTTGTTATTCTCTTTAAAAGCATTGGATCCATAGGTCATTTTCATCTTTAACTTGTTTCAAACATGCGTATCCAATTTTAAAACATGTGTAGAAGAAATCTCTTTCATATAAAATTCCATGCTATTAGGGTTGAACTAGTGGAATTTCCAAAACTTGGATACCAAAACTTTTGTGTTGATTTGTGGTGTGTCAATAAATTTTCTTTACTTACATTTTGGTTATTATTTTAAATTTTTTCCATTGATAAACTAAAAAATTTTAATTTTGTTGTGATCTATTAGCCTTTTTTTTTTTTTTTTTACGGGATGAAGAATGAGCGAAAACCCAAACTTTTGATTTAAGAAAAAAGTGTACCACTAAAATGGAAATGTACAACACACAAATGTATAGAGAGATAATTCCAAAGAGTGTGTGTAACTTTTAGGTATTGTAAGCTTTTTTTAGTTTTTATATCTCAGGTTTTGCAATCGTCAAGAAAAGGGGGAGGCGAGGGATTTTTCCCTGAGTGTTGACTCCCAATCCATAAGTCAATTCTTATAGAAATATAGCCCGTTACGCATGATAAATCACTTTACAATAATCTATGATTGTTAGATCAGCTTTTTGTAAATAGGAAATATAATGGCTTGTTTCACTCTGGTAAATATCCCAGCGCACGTCCACTTCAGAATTTAATGAGTAATTGTTACTCTCTTTAAAATCTTTGGATCCATAGGTCATTAGAATCTTTAACATGTTTCAAGCATGAATATCCATTTTTAAAACTAGTGTAGAAGAAATCTCTTTCTTATAAAATTCCAAGCTATTAGGGTTTAACTAGTGTAATTTCCAAAACTTGGATAACAAAACTTTTGTGTTCATTAGTGGCGTGTGAATAAATTTTCTTTACTTACATTTTTGTTATTGTTTTAATTATTTTCCATACTTAAACTCTAAAATTTTCATTTTGTTGTGATCTATTTACCTTTTTTTTGTTTATAGGATGAAGGGCGAGCGAAAACCCAAACTTTTGATTTAAGAAAACAATGTACATCTAAAATGGAAATGCACAATGCACTAATGTAGAGAGAGATAATTTCAAAGAGTGTCTGTAATTTTTAGGGATTATAAGTAGTTTTTAGTTTTTATATCTCAGGTTTTGCAATCGTCGGGAAAAAAGGGGTGTCAGGGAGATTTTAACTGAGTGTAGACTCAAAATCCATAAGTCATTTCTTACACAAATATAGCCCGTTATGCATGATAAATCACTTTACAATCATCTATGATTGTTATGTTAGCTTTTTGTAAATTGGCAAAATAATGGCTTGTTTGACTCGGGTAAATATCCCTGTGCACGTCCACTTGTTAATTTTATGAGCGTTTGTTGTTCTCTTTAAAAGCTTTGGATCCATAGGTCATTTGCATCTTTAACATGTTTCAAGCATGCGTATCCAATTTTAAAACATGTGTAGAAGAAATCTCTTTCTTATAAAATTCAATGCTATTACAGTTGAACTAGTGGAATTTCCCAAACTTGGATAACAAAACTTTTGTGTTCATTTGTGGTGTGTTAATAAATTTTCTTTCTTACATTTTGGATATTATTTTAAATTTTTTTCCATTGATAAACTCAAAAATTTTAATTTTGTTGTGATCTATTAGCCTTTTTTTTTTTTACGGGATGAAGAAAGAGCAAAAACCCAAAATTTTGATTTAAGAAAAAAGTGTACATCTAAAATGGAAATGCACAACGCACAAATGTAGAGAGAGATAATTCCAAAGAGTTTCTATAACATTTTGGTATTGTAAGCTTTTTTTAGTTTTTATATCTCAAGTTTTGCAATCGTCAAGAAAAGGGGGAGCCGAGGGATTTTTCCCTGAGTGTTGACTTCCAATCCATAAGTCATTTCTTAAAAAAATATAGCCCGTTAGGCATGTAAATCACTTTACAATCATGTATGATTGTTAGGTCAGCTTCTTGTAAATTGGTGAAATAATGGCTTGATTGACTCGGGTAAATATTCCAGTGCACGTCCACTTGATAATTTAATGAGCGTTTGTTGTTCTCTTTAAAAGCTTTGGATCCATAGGTCATTTGCATCTTTAACATGTTTCAAGCATGCGTATCCAATTTTAAAACATGTGTAGAAGAAATCTCTTTCTTTTAAAATACCATGCTACTACGGTTGAACTAGTGGAATTTCCCAAACTTGGATAACAAAAATTTTGTGTTCATTTGTGGTGTGTGAATAAATTTTCTCTCTTACATTTTTGTTATTTTTTAAAATTTTTTCCATACATAAACTCAAAAATTTTCATTTTTTATGATCCATTTGCCTTTTTTTGTTTACGGGATGAAGGGAGAGGGAAAACCCGAAGTTTTGATTTAAGAAAAAAGTATAGTTCTAAAATGGAAATGCACAATGCACAAATATAGAGAGAGATAATTCCAAACAGTGTTCGTACCTTTAGGGATTGTAAGCTCTTTTTAGTTTTTATATCTCAGGTTTTGCAATCGACATGAAAAAGGGGCAGGCGGGGAGATTTTAACTGAGTGTAGACTCAAAATTCATAAGTCATTTCTTACAAAAATATAGCCCGTTATGCATGATAAATCACTTTACAATCATCTATGATTGTTATGTCAGCTTTTTGTAAATTGGCAAAATAATGGCTTGTTTGACTCGGGTAAATATCCCAGCACACGTCCACTTGAGAATTGAATGAGCGTTTGTTATTCTCTTTAAAAGCTTTTGATCCATAGGTCACTTTCATCTTTATCATGTTTCAAGCAAGCGTATCCAATTTTAAAAAAATGTGTAGAAGAAATCTCTTTCATATAAATTCCAAGCTATTAGTGTTGAACTAGTGGAATTTCCCTAACTTGGATACCTAAACTTTTGTGTTCATTTGTGGTGTGTGAATAAATTTTCTTTACTTACATTTTGGTTTTTTTTTTTAAATTTTTTCCAATGATAAACTCTAAAATTTTCATTTTTTTGTGATCTATTAGCCTTTTTTTTTTTTTACGGGATGAAGGGAGAACGAAAACCCAAAGTTTTGATTTAAGAAAAAAGTGTACATCTAAAATGAAACTGCACAATGCACAAATGTAGAGAGAGATAATTCCAAAGAGTGTCCATAACTTTTAGGGATTGTAAGTTTTTTTAGGTTTTCTATCTCAGGTTTTGCAATCGTCAAGAAAAGGGGGAGGCGGGGGATTTTCCACTAAGTGTTGACTCACAATCCATAAGTCATTTCTTTACAGCAATATAGCCCGTTATGCATGATAAATCACTTTACAATCATCTATGATTGTTAGGTCAGTTTTTGTAAATAGGCAATATAATGGCTTGTTTGACTCGGGTAAATATCCCAGTGCACATCCACTTAAGAATTTAATGAGCGTTTGTTACTCTTTTGAAAAGCTTTGGATCCAAAGGTCATTTGCATCCTTAACACATTTCAATCCTGAATATCCATTTTTAAAACATGTGTAGAAGAAATCTCTTTCTTATAAAATTCCATGCTATTAGGGCTTAACTAGTGGAAGTTCCCAAACTTGGATACTAAAAACTTTGTGTTCATTAGTGGAGTGTGAATAAATTTTCTTTACTTACATTTTGGTTTTTTTTTTAATTTTTTTGATACATAAACTCTAAAATTTTCATTTTGTTGTGATCTATTTACCTTTTTTTTGCTTACGGGATGAAGGCAGAGAGAAAACCCAAACTTTTGATTTAAGAAAATAGTGTACATCTAAAATGGAAATACACAATGCACAAATGTAGAGAGAGATAATTCCAAAGAGTGTCCATAATTTTTAGGGATTATATGTAGTTTTTAGTTTTTATATCTCAGGTTTTGCAGTCGTCGGGAAAATGGGGGAGGCAGGGGATTTTTAACTGAGTGTTGACTCCCAATCCATAAGTCCTTTCTTACAAAAATATAGCCAGTTATGCATGATAAATCACTTTACAATCATCTATGATTGTTAGGTCAGCTTTTAGTAAATTGGCAAAATAATTACTTGTTAGACTCGGGTAAATATCCCAGTGCACGTCCACTTGATAATTTAATGAGCATTTGTTGTTCTCTTCAAAATGTTTGGATCCATAGGTCATTTGCATCTTTAACATGTTTCAAGCATGCGTATCCAATTTTGAAACATGTGTAGAAGAAATCTCTTTGTTATAAAATTCCATGCTATTACGGTTGAACTAGTGGAATATCCCAAATTAGTATAACAAAAATTTTGTGTTCAATTTTGGTGTGTGAAAAAAATTTCTTTCTTACATTTTTGTTATTTTTTAAAATTTTTTCCATACATAAACTCTAAATTTTCATTTTTTTCTGATCCATTTGACTTTTTTTTTTTACAGGATGAAAGGAGAGGGAAAACCCAAAGTTTTGATTTAAGAAAAAAGTATACATCTAAAATGGAAATGCACAATGCACAAATGTAGAGAGAGATAATACCAAAAAAGTGTTCGTACCTTTTAGGGATTGTAAGCTCTTTTTAGTTTTTATATCATATCTCAGATTTTGCAATCGTCGAGAAAAAGGGGGAGGCGGGGGATTTTCAACTGAGTGTAGACTCCAAATCCATAAGTCATTTCTTACAAAAATATAGCCTGTTACGTATGATAAATCACTTTATAATAAGTTATGATTGTTATGTTAGCTTTATCAAAATGGGCAAAATAATGGCTTGTTTGACTCGGGCAAATATCCCAGCGCACGTCTACTTGAGAATTTAATGAGCGTTTGTTATTCTCTTTAAAAGCTTTGGATCCAAAGGTCTTTTTCATCTTTAACATGTTTCAAGCATGCGTATCCAATTTTAAAACAAGTGTAGAAGAAATCTTTCATATAAAATTCGAAGCTATTAGGGTTGAACTAGTGGAATTTCCCAAACTGGATAACAAAACTTTTGCGTTCATTTGTGATGTGTGAATAAATTTTCTTTACTTACATTTTGGTTGTTTTTTGAAATTTTTTCCATTGATAAACTCTAAATTTTTCATTTTTTTGTGAACTATTAGCCTTTTTTTTGTTTATGGGATCATGGGAGAGCGAAACCCAAACTTTTGATTTAAGAAAAAAGTGTACATCTAAAATGGAAATTCACAATGCACAAATGTAGAGAGAGATAATTCCAAAGACTGTCCATAACTTTTTGGATTGTATGCTTTTTTTAGTTTTTATATCTCAGGTTTTGCAATCGTCAAGAAATGGGGGAGGTAGGGGATTTTTTCACTTAGTGTTGACTCCCAATCCATAAGTCATTTCTTACAGAAATATAGCCCGTTACTCATGATAAATCACTTTACAATCATCTATGATTGTTAGGTCAGCTTTTTGTACATAAGGCAATATAATGGCTTGTTTGACTCGGGTAAATATCCCAACGCACGTCCACTTGAGAATTTAATGAGCATTTGTTACTCTCTTTAAAAGCTTTGGATCCATAGGTCATTTTCATCTTTAACATGTTTCAAGCAAGAATATCCATTTTTAAAACATGTCTAGAAGAAATCTCTTTCTTATAAAATTCCAAGATATTAAGGTTTAACTATTGGAATTTCCCAAACTTGGATAACAAAACTATTGTGTTCATTAGTGTTGTGAGAATAAATTTTCTTTACTTACATTTTTGTTATTGTTTTAAATTTTTTCCATACATAAACTCTAAAATTTTCATTTTTTTGTGATCTATTTACCTTTTTTTTGTTTACGGATGAAGGGAGATGGAAAACCCAAACTTTTGATTTATGAAAATAGTGTACGTCTAAAATGGATATGCACAATGCACAAATGTATAGAGAGATAATTCCAAAGAGTGTCCGTAATTTTTAGAAATTATAAGTAGGTTTTAGTTTTTATATCTCAGGTTTTACAATTGTCGATAAAAAGGGGGAGGCGGGGTTTTTAACTGAGTGTTGACTCCCAATCAATAAGTCATTTATTACAAAAATATAGCCCGTTATGCATGGTAAATCACTTTACAATCATCTATGATTGTTAGGTCAGCTTTTTGTAAATTGGCAAAATAATGGCTTGTTTGACTCGGGTAAATATCCCAGCGCACGTCCACTTGATAATTTAATGAGTGTTTGTTGTTCTCTTTAAAAGCTTTGGATCCATTGGTCATTTGCTTCTTTAACCTGCTTCAAGCTTGCGTATCCAATTTTAAAACATGTGTAGAAGAAATTTATTTCTTATAAAATTCCATGCTATTACAGTTGAACTAGTGGAATTTCCCAAAATTGGATAACAAAACATTGTGTTCATTTGTGTTGTGTGAATAAAATTTCTTTCTTAAATTTTTGTTATTGTTTTAAATTTTTTCCATACATAAACTCTAAAATTTTCATTTTGTTGTGATCCATTTGCCTTTTTTTGTTTGTTTACGGGATGAAGGAAGAGGGAAAACCCAAAGTTTTGATTTAAGAAAAAAGTATACATCTAAAATGGAAATGCACAATGCACAAATGTAGAGAGAGATAATTCCAAAGAGTGTTCTTACCTTTTAGGGATTGTAAGCTCTTTTTAGTTTCTATATGTTAAGTTTTGCAATCGTCATGAAAAAAGAGGGAGGCTGGGGATTTTTAACTGAGTGTTGACTCCTAATCCATAAGTCATTTCATACAAAAATATAGCCCATTACGCATGATAAATCACTTTACAATCATCTATGATTGTTAGGTCAACTTTTTCTAAATGGGCAAAATATTGGCTTGTTTGACTCCGGTAAATATCCTAGTGCACGTTCACTTGAGAATTTAATTAGCGTTTGTTATTTTGTTTAAAAGGTTTGGTTCCATTGGTCATTTGCATCTTTAACATGTTTCAAGCATGCATATCCATTTTTAAAACATGTGTAGAAGAAATCTCTTTATTATAATATTCAAAGCTATTAGTGTCGAACTATTGGAATTTCCAAAACTTGGATAACAAAACCTTTGTATTCATTTGTGGTGTGTGAACAAATGTTCTTTACTAAAATTTTTGCTATTTTTAAAAATTTTTACCATACATAAACTCTAAAATTTTCATTTTGTTGTGTTCTATTAGCCTTTTTTTTTTGTTTACGGGATAAGGGAGAGCAAAATCCCAAAGTTTTGATTTAAAAAAAACGTGTACATCTAAAATGAAAATGCACAATGCACAAATGCATAAGAGTGTTCGTATTTTTTAGGGATTTTAAGCACTTTTTAGTTTTTATATCTCAAGTTTTGCAATTGTCGGGAAAAAGGGGAAGGCAGAGGATTTTTAACTAAGTGTTGAATCCCAATCGATAAGTCATTTCTTAAAAAAATATAGCCTATTATGCATGATAAATCACATTACAATCATCTATGATTGGTAGGTCAGCTTTTTCTAAATGGGCAAAATAATGGCTTTTGTGACTCAGGTAAATATCCCAGTGCACGTCCACTTGAGTATTTAATGAGCGTTTTTTATTCCGTTTAAAAGCTTTGGATACATAGGTCATTTGCATCTTTAACCTGTTTGAAGCATGCACATCCATTTTTGTTGTGATCTATTTGATTTTTTTTGTTTACGGGATGAAGGGAGAACGATGACCCAAAGTTTATATTTTAGAAAAAAATGTACATCTAAAATGGAAATGCACAATGTGCAAATGTAGAGAGAGATAATTCAAACAGTGTCCGCAATTTTTATGGATTGTAAGCACTTTTTGGTTTTTATCTCAGGTTTAGCAATCGTCGAGAAAAGGGGAGGCGGGGGATTTTAATTGAGTGTTGACTCCCAATCCATAAGTTATTTCTTACAAAAATATAGCCCGTTACTCATGATAAATCACTTTACAATCATCTACGATACTTAGGTCAACTTTTTTTAAAAGGGCAAAATAATGGCTTGTTTGACTCGGGTAAATATCCCAGCACACGTCCACTAGAGATTTTAATGAGCGTTTGTTATTCTCTTTAAAAGCTTTGGATCCATAGGTCATTTGCATCTTTAACATGTTTCAAGCATGCATATCCATTTTTAAAACATGTGTAGAAGAAATCTCTTTCTTATAAAATTCTAAGCTATTAGGGTTGAACTAGTGGAATTTCTTAAACTTGGATAACAAAAATTTTGTGTTCATTTGTGGAGAGTGAATAACTTTTATTTACTTACATTTTATTAATTGTTCAAAAAATTTTCCATACATACACTCTAAAATTTTCATTTTTTTTTATCAATTTGCCTATTTTGTGTTTATAGGATGAAGGGAGAGCGAAAACCCGAAGTTTCGATTTAAAAAAAATGTACATCTAAAATGGAAATGCACAATGCACAAATGTAGAGAGAGCTAATTCCAAAGAGTGTCCGTAATTTTTAGGGATTTTAAGCTCTTTTTAGTTTTGATATCTCAGGTTTTTCAATCGTCGGGAAAGGGGGAGGAAGGGGATTTTTAACTGAGTATTGACTCCCAATCCATAAGTCATTTCTTACAAAAATATAGCCTATTCTGCATGATAAATCACTTTACAACATCTATGATTGTTAGGTCATCTTTTTGTAAATGGGCAAAATAATGTCTTGTTTGACTCGGGTCAATATCCCAGCGCACGTCCACTTGAGAATTTAATGAGCGTTTTTTATTCTCTTTAAAAGCTTTGGATCGGTATGACATTTGCATCTTTAACATATTTCAAGCATGCATATCCACTTTTAAAAGATGCGTAGAAGAAATCTATGTTTTATAAAATTCCAAGCTATTAGGGTTGAACTAGTGGAATTTCCCAAACTTGGATAACAAAACTTTTGTGTTCATTTGTGGTGTGTGAATAAATTTTCTTTACTTACATTTTTTTATTGCTTTAAATTTTTTCCATACATAAACTCTAAAATTTTCATTTTGTTGTGATCTATTCTCCTTTTTTTTTTGTTTACGGGATGACGGGAGAGCGAAAACCCAAAGTTTTGTTTTAAGAAAAAAGTGTACATCTAAAATGGAAATGCACAATGCACAAATGTGGAGAGAGATAATTCCAAAGAGTATCCGCAATTTTTAGGGATTGTAAGCTCTTTTTGGTTTTTATCTCAGGTTTAGCAATGGTCGGGAAAAGGAGGAGGCGGGGGATTTTAACTGAGTGTTGACTCCCAATCCATTAATTATTTCTTACAAAACTATAGCCAGTTTTGCATGATAAATCATTTTACAATCATCTAGGATTGTCAGGTCAGCTTTTTGTAAATGGGCAAAATAATGGCTTGATTGACTAGGGTGAATATCCAAGCGCACGACCACTTGTGAATTTAATGAAAGTTTGTTATTTTCTTTAAAAGCTTTGGATCCATAGGTCATTTGCATCTTTAAAATGTTTCAAGTATGCATATCCATTTTTAAAACATGTGTAGAAGAAATCTCTTTCTTGTAAAATTCCAAGCTATTAGGGTTGAACTAGTGGAATTTCCAAAACTTGGATAAAAAAACTTTAATGTTCATTTGTGGTGTGTGAATAAATTTTATTTACTTACGTTTTTGTTATTGTTTTAAATTTTTTCCATACATAAACTCTAAAATTTTCTTTTTGTTGAGAGCTATTTGCCTTTTTTTTGTTTATGGGATGAAGGGAGAGCGAAAACCCAAAGTTTTGATTTAAGAAAAAAGTATACATCTAAAATGTAAATGGACAATGCACAAATGTATAGAGAGATAATTTCAAAAAGTGTCTGTAATTTTTAGGGATTGTAAGCTCTTTTTAGTTCTTATATCTCAGGTTTTGCAATCGTCGGGAAAAGGGGGAGGCAGGGGATTTTTAACTGAGTGTTGACTCCAAATCCATAAGTCCTTTCTTTCAAAAATATAGCTCGTTTTGCATATTAAATCACTTTACAATCATCTATGGTTGTTAGGTGATCTTTTTTTAGTGGGCAAAATAATGGCTTATTTGACTCGGGTAAATATCCCAGCGCACATCCACTTGAAAATTTAATGAGCGTTTGTTATTCTCTTTAAAATCATTGGATCCATAGGTCTTTGCATCTTGAAAATGTTTCAATCATGCATATCCATTTTTAAAACATGTGTAGAAGAAATCTCTTTCTTATAAAATTCCAAGTTATTAGGGTTGAACTAGTGGAATTTCCATAACTTGGATAACAATACTTTTGTGTTCCTTTGTGATGTGTAAATAAATTATATTTACTTACATTTTTGTTATTGTTTTAAATTTTTTCCAAACATAAGCTCTTAAATTTTCTTTTTGTTGTGATCTATTTGCCTTTCTTTTGTTTGTGGCATGAAGGGAGAGCGAAAACCCAAAGTTTTTATTTAAGAAAAAAGTATACATCGAAAATGTAAATGCACAATGCACAAATGTATAAAGAGATAATTTCAAAACGTGTCCATAATTTTTAGGGATTGTAAGATCTTTTTAGTTTTTATTTCTCAGGTTTTGCAATCGTAGGGAAAAGGGGGAGGTGGGGGCTTTTTAATTGAGTGTTGACTTGCAATCCATAAGTCATTTCTTACAAAAATATAGCCCGTTACGCATGATAAATCACTTTACAATCATCTATGATTATTAGGTCAGCTTTTTGTAAATGGGCAAAATAATGGCTTGTTTGACTCGGGTAAATATCCTAGCACACGTCCACTTGAGAATTTAATGAGCGCTTGTTATTATCTTTAAAAGCTTTGGATCCATAGGTCATTTGAATCTTTAACAAGTTTCAAGCATGCATATCCATTTTTAAAACATGTGTAGAAGAAATTTCTTTCTTATAAAATTCCAAGCTATTAGGGTTGAACTAGTGGAATTTCCATAACTTGGATAACAATACTTTTGTGTTCCTTTGTGATGCATAAATAAATTTTATTTACTTACATTTTTGTTATTGTTTTAAATTTTTTCCATACATAAACTCTAAAATTTTTATTTTGTTGTAATCTATTTGCCTTTTTTTTTTTTTTACGGGATGAAGGTGAGTGATAACCCAAATTTTTTATTTAAGCAAAAAGTATACATCTAAAATGGAAATGCACAATGCACAAATTTAGAGAGAGATAATTCTAAAGAGTGTTCGTAATTTTTAGGGATTGTTAGCTCTTTTTAGTTTTTATATCTAAAGCTTTTCAATCATCGGTAAAAGGGGGAGGCGGGGGATTTTTAACTAAGTGTTGACTCCCAATCCATAAATCATTTCTCACAAAAATATAGCCCATTACGCATGATAAATCAATTTACAATCACCTAAGACTGTTAGGTCAGCTCTTTGTAAATGGGCAAAATAATGGTTTGTTTGACTCGGGTAAATATCCCAGTGCAAGTCCACTTGAGAATTTAATGAGCATTTGCTATTCTCTTTAAAAGCTTTGGACCCATAGGTCATTTGCATCTTTATCATGTTTCAAGCATGGATATCCACTTTTAAAACATGTGTAGAAGAAATCGCTTTCTTATAAAATTTCAAGCAATTTGGGTTGAACTAGTGGATTTTCCCAAACTTGGATAACAAAACTTTTGTGTTCATTTGTGGTGTGTGAATAAATTTTCTTGACTTATAATTTTTTCATTGTTTTAAATTTTTTCGATACATAAACTCTAAAATATTCTTTATGTTGTTATCTTTTTGAATTTTTCTTGTTTACGGGATGACGGGAGAGCGAAAACCAAAAGTTTTGATTTAAGAAAAAAGTGTACTTCTAAAATGTAAATGCACAATGCACAAATATAGAGAGAGATTATTCCAAAGAGTGTCCATAATTTGTATGGATTTTAATCTCTTTTTAGTTTATATATCTCAGGTTTTGCAATCGTCAGGAAAAAAAGGAGGCGGGGGATTTTTAACTGAGTGTTGACTCCCAATCCATAAGTCATTCTTACAAAAATATAGCCCATTACGCATGATAAATCACTTTACAATCATCTATGATTGTTAGGTCAGCATTTTGTAAATGGGCAAAATAATGGTTTGTTTGACACGGGTAAATACGTCCGCTTGAGAATTTAATGAGCGTTTGTTATTCTCCTTAAAAGCTTTGGATCCACAGGTCATTTGCATCTTTAACCTATTTCAAGCAAGCATATCCATTATTAAAACAAGTTTAGAAGAAATCTCTTTCTTATAAAATTCCAAGCTATTGGGGTTGAAGTAGTGGAATTTCCCAAACTTGGATAACAAAACTTTTGTGTTCATTTGTGGAGTGTGAATAAATTTTCTTTACTGACATTTTTTTTATTGTTTTAATTTTTTTCCATACATAAACTTTAAAATTTTCATTTTTTTTTATCTATTTGTTTTTTTTTGTTTACGGGATGAAGGGAGAGTGAAAATCCAAAGTTTTGATTTAAGAAAAAAGTGTACATCTAAAATTGAAATACACAATGCACAAATGTAGAGAGAGATAATTCCAAAGAGTGTCTGCAATTGTTAAGGATTGTAAGCTCTTTTTGGTTTTTATCTCAGGTTTAGCAATTGTCAGGAAAAGGGGGAGGCGGGGGATTTTAACTGAGTGTTGAGTCCCAATCCATAAGTTATTTCTTACAAAATTATTGCCCATTACTCAGGATAAATAACTTTAGAATCATCTACGATTCTTAGGTCACCTTTTTGTAATTGGGAAAAATAATGGCTTGTTTGTCTCGGGTAAATATCCTAGCGCACGTCCACTTGAGAATTTAATGAGTGTTTGTTATACTTTTTAAAAGCTTTGGATCCTTAGGTTATTTGCATCTTTAACCTATTTCAAGCATGCATTTGCTATTTTAAAACATGTGTAGAAGATAACTCTTTCTTATAAAATTCCAAGCTATTAGGGTTGAACAAGTGGAATTTCCCAAACTTGGATAACAAACTTTTGTGTTCATTTGTGGTGTGTGAATAAATTTTCTTTACTTACATTTTTGTTATTGTTTTAAATTTTTTCCATACATAAACTCTAAAATTTTCATTTTGTTGTGGTCTCTTTGCCTTTTTTTTTTTGTTTACGGGATGAAGGGAGAGCGAAAACCCAAAGTTTTGATTTAAGAAAAAAGTGTACATCTAAAATGGAAATGCACAATGCACAAATGTTGAGAGAGAATTCCAAAGAGTTTCCGTAATTTTTTGGGATTGTAAGCTCTCTTTCGTTTTAATATATCAGGTTTTGCAATCATCGGGAAAAGGGGGAGGCAGGGGATTTTTAACTGAGTGTTGACTCCAAACTGATATGTCTTTTCTTACAAAAATAAAGCCTGTTACGCATGATAAATCACTTTACAATCATCTATGATTGTTTGGTCAGCTTTTTTTAAATGGGCAAAATAATGGCTTGTTTGACTCGGGTAAATATCCCGGCGCACGTCCACTTGAGAATTTAATGAGCCTTTGTTATTCTCTTTAAAAGCTTTGGTCCATAGGTCATTTGCATCTTTAACAAGTTTCAAGAATGCATATCCATTTTTATAACATGTGTAGAAGAAAGCTTTTTCTTATAAAATTCCAAGCTATTATGGTTGAACTAGTGGAATTTCCCAAACTTGGATCACAAAACATTTGTGTTCATTTGTGGAGTGTGAATAAATTTTCTTTACTTACATTTTTTTTATTTTTTAAAATTATTTTCATACTTAAACTCTAAAATTTTCATTTTGTTGTGATTTATTTGCCTTTTTTTTTTGTTTATGGGAAGAAGGGAGAGCGAAAACCAAAAGTTTTGATTTAAAAAAAATGTACATATAAAATTGAAATCCAAAATGTACAAATATAGAGAGAGATAATTCCAAAGAGTGTCCGTAATTTTTAGGGATTGTAAGTTCTTTTTAGTTTTTATATCTCAGGTTTTGCAATCGTCGGAAAAGGGGGGGAGGTGGGGGATTTTTAACTGAGTGTTGACTCCCAATCCGTATGTCATTTCTAAGAAAAATATATCCCGTTACACATGATAAAACACTTTACAATCATCTATGATTGTTAGGTCAGCTTTTTGTAAATCGGCGAAATAATGGCTTGTTTGACTCGGGTAAATATCCCAACGCACGTCCACTTGAGAATTTAATGAGCAATTGTTGTTCTCCTTAAAATCTTTTGATCCATAGGTCATTTGTATCTTAAACATGTTTCAAGCATGCATATCCATTTTTAAAACATGTGAAGAGGAAATCTCTTTCTTATAAAATTTCAAGCAACTAGGGTTGAACTAGTGGAGTTTTCCAAACTTGTATAACAAATCTTTTTTTTCATTTGTGGTGTGAAAAAATTTTCTTTACTTACATTTTTGTTATTGTTTTAAATTTTTTCCATACATAAACTCTAAAATTTTCATTTTGTTGTGATCTATTTGCCTTTTTTTTGTTTACGGGATGAAGGGAGAGCGAAAACCAAAAGTTTTAATTTAAGAAAAAAATTTATATCTAAAATGGAAATGCACAATGCACAAATGTAGAGAGAAATAATTACAAATAGTGTCTTTAATTTTTAGGGATTGTAAGCTCTTTTTAGTTTTTATATCTCAGGTTTTGCAATCGTCGGGAAAAGTGGGAGGCGGAGGATTTTTAACTGAGTGTTGTCTCCCAATCCATAAGTCATTTCTTACAAAAATATAGCCCGTTACGCATGATAAATCACTTTACAATCATCTATGATTGTTAGGTCAGCGTTTTCGAAATGGGAAAAATAATAGCTTGTTGACTTGGGTAAATATCCCAGTGCACGTCCACTTGAGAATTTAAAGAGCGTTTGTTATTCTCTTTAGAAGCTTTAGATCCATAGTTCATTTGCATCTTTAACAAGTTTCAAGCATGCATATCCATTTTTAAAACATGTATTGAAGAAATCTCTTTCTTATAAATTTCCAAGCGATTATGGTTGAACTAGTGGAATTTCCCAAACTTGGATAACAAAACTTTTGTGTTCATTTGTGGTGTGTGAATAAATTTTCTTTAGTTGCATTTTTCTTATTGATTTAAAGATTTTCCTTACATAAACTCTAAAATTTTCATTTTTTTGTGATATATTTGCCTTTTTATTTTGTTTACGGGATGAAGGGAGAGCAAAAATCAATAGTTTTGATTTAAGAAAAAAGTGTACATCTAAAATAGAAATGCACAATACACAAATGTAGAGAGAGATAATTCCAAAGAGTTTTTTTAATTTTTAGGGTTTGTAAGCACTTTTTAGTTTTTATATCTCTGGTTTTGCAATCGTCTGGAAAAGGGGGAGGCAAGGGATTTTTAACTGAGTGTTGACTCCCAATCCATAAGTCATTTCTTATAAAAATATAGCCCGTTGTGCATGATAAATCATTTTACATTCATATATGATTTTTACTTCAACTTTTTCTAAATGGGAAAAATAATAGGTTGTTTGACTCGAGTAAATATCCCAACTCACATCCACTCGAGAATTTAATGAGCATTTGTTATTCTCTTTAAAATCTTAGGATCCATAAGTCATTTGCATCTTTAACTTGTTTTAAGCATGCATATCCATTTATAAAACATGCGTAGAAGAAATCTCTTTCTCATAAAATTCCAAGCTATTAGGGTTGAACTAGTGGAATTTCCAAAACTTGGATAGCTAAACTTTTGTGTTCATTTGTGGTGTGTGAATAAATTTTCTTCACTTACATTTTTGTTACTGTTTTAAATTTTTTCCATACATAAACTTCAAAATTTTCATTTTGTTGTGATCTATTTGCCTTTTATTTTTTTATTTACGGGATGAAGGGAGAGCGAAAACCCAAAGTTTTGATTTAAGGAAAAGTGTATCTCTAAAATGGAAATGCATAATGCACAAATGTAGAGAGAGATAATTCCAAAGAGTGTCTGTAATTGTTAGGGATTGTAAGCTCTTTTTAGTTTTTATATCTCAGGTTTTCCAATCGTCAAGAAAAGGGCGAGGCAGGGATTTTTAACTGAGTGTTGTGTCCCAATCCATAAGTCTTTTCTTACAAAAATAAAGCCCGTTACGCATGATAAATCACTTTACAATCATCTATGAATATTAGGTCAGCTTTTTGTAAATGGGCAAAATAATGGCTTGTTTGACTCGGATAAATATCCCAGCGCACGTCCACTTGAGAATTTAAAGAGAGTTTGTTATTCTCTTTAAAAGCTTTGGATCCATAGGTAATTTGCATATTTAACATGTTTAAATCATGCATATCAATTTTTAAAACATGTGTACAAGAAATCTCTTTCTCATGAAATTCCAAGCTATTAGGGTTGAACTAGTGGAATTTCCTAAACTTGGATAACTAAACTTTTGTGTTTATTTGTGGTGTGTGAATAAATTTTCTTCACTTACATTTTTGTTATTGGTTTAATTTTTTTCATACATAAACGCTAAAATTTTCATTTTGTTGTGATCTATTTGCCTTTTTTTTTTTTGTTTACAGGATAAAGGGAGAGCGAAAACCCAAAGTTTTGATTGAAGAAAAAAGTGTACATCTAAAATGGAAATGCTCAATGCAAAAATTTAGAGAGAGATAATTCCAAAGAGTGTCTATAATTTTTAGGGATTGTAAGCTCTTTTTAGTTTTTATATCTCAGGTTTTGCAATTGTCGGGAAAAGGGGGAGGCGGGTGATTTTTAACTGTGCTGACACCCAATCCATAAGTCATTTCTTACAAAAATATAGCCCATTAGGCATGATAAATCACTTTACAATCATCTATGATTGTTAGGTCAGCTTTTTCTAAATGGGCAACATAATGGCTTGTTTGACTCGGGTAAATATCCCCGCGCACGTCCACTTTAGAATTTAATGAGCGTTTGTTATTCTCTTTAAAATCTTTGGATTTGTTGGTCATTTGCATCTTTAAAATGTTTCAAGCATGCATATCCCTTCTTAAAACATGTGTACAAGAAATCTTTTTATTATAAAATTCCAAGCTATTAGGGTTGAAATAGTGGAATTTCCCAAACTTGGATAACAAAACTTTTGTGTTCATTTGTGGCGTGTGAATAAATTTTCTTCACTTACATTTTTGTTATTGGTTTAATTTTTTTCATACATAAACTCTAATATTTTCATTTTGTTGTGAACTATTTGCCTTTTTTTTTGTTTACAAGATAAAGGGAGACCGAAAAACCCAAAGTTTTGATTTAAGAAAAAAGTGTACATCTAAAATGGAAATGCTCAATGCACAAATGTAGAGAGAGAAAATTCCAAAGAGTGTCTATAATTTTTCAGGGATTTTAAGCTCTTTTTAGTTTTTATATCTCAGGTGTTGCAATCATCGGGAAAAGGGGGAGGCTAGTGATTTTTAACTGTGTGTTAACTCCCAATCCATAAGTAATTTTTTCCAAAAATATAGCCTGTTAGGCATGATAAATCACTTTACAATCATCTATGATTGTTAGGTCAGCTTTTTCTAAATGGGCAACATAATGGCTTGTTTGACTCGGGTAAATATCCCAGCACACGTCCACTTGAGAATTTAATGAGCGTTTGTTATTCTCTTTAAAATCTTTGGATCCATAGGTCATTTGCATCTTCAACATGTTTCAAGCATGCGTATCCCTTTTTAAAACATGTGTAGATGAAGTCTGTTTCTTATAAAATTCCAAGCTATTAGGGTTGAAATAGTGGAATTTCCCAAATTTGGATAACAAAACTTTTGTGTTCATTTGTGGTGTTTTAATAAATTTTCTTTACTTGCATCTTTAGTTATTGATTTAATTTTTTTCCTTATATAAACTCTAAAATTTTATTTTTTTTGTAATCAATTTGCCTTTTTTTTTGTTTACGGGATGAATGGTGAACGTAAACACAAAGTTTTGATTTAAGAAAAAACTGTACATCTAAAATGGAAGTGCACACTGCATAAATGAAGAGAGAGATAATTCCAAAGAGTGTCTGTAATTTTTAGGGATTGTAATCTCTTTTTATTTTTTATATCTTAGGTTTTGCAATCGTCGAGAAAAGGGGGAGGTTGGGGATTTTTCACTGAGTGTTCACTCCCAATCCATATGTCATTTCTTACAAAAATATACCCGGTTAAGCCTGATAAATCACTTTACAATCAACTATGATTGTTAGGTCAGCTTTTTGTAAATGGGCAAAATCATGGCTTGTTTGACTCGGGTAAATATCCCAGCGCACGTCCACTTGAGAATTTAATGAGCGTTTGTTATTCTCTTTAAAAGTATTGGATCCATAGGTCATTTGCATCTTTAACTTGTTTCAAGCATGCATGTCCATTTTTGAAACATGTGTAGAAGAAATATTTTTCTTATAAAATTCCTAGCTATTAGGATTGACTTTGTCGAATTTCCCAAATTTGGATAACAAAACTTTTGTGTTCATTTGTGGAGTGTGAATAAATTTTCTTCACTTACATTTTTGTTATTTTTTTAATTTTTTTCCATGCATAAACTCTAAAATTTTCATTTTGTTGTGATCTTTTTGCCTTTTTTTTTTGTTTATAGGTAGATGGGAGAGCGAAAAGCCAAAGTTTTGATTAAAGTAAAAAGTGTACATCAAAAATTGAAATGCACTATGTGAAAATGTAGAGAGAGATAATTCCAAAGTGTGTCTATAATTTTTAGGGATTGTAAGCTCTTTTTAGTTTTTATATCTCAGGTTTTGCAATCGTCAGGAAAAGGGGGTCGTGGAGGATTTTTAACTGTCTGTTTACTCCCAATCCATAAGTCATTTCTTACAAAAATAAAGCATGTTACGCATGATAAATCACTTTAAAATTGTCTATGATTGTTAGGTCAACCTTTTCTAACTGGGCAAAATAATGGCTTGTTTGACTAGGGTAAATATCTCAGCGCACATCCACTTGAGAATTTAATGAGTACTTGTGATTCTCTATAAAATCTTTGAATCCATAGGTCATTTGCATCTTTAACATGTTTTAAGCATGCATATCCATTTATAAAACATGTGTAGAAGAAATCACTTTCTTATAAAATTCCAAGCTATTAGGCTTGAACTAGTAGAATTTCCAAAACTTGGATAACTAAACTTTTGTGTTCATTTGTGGTGTGTGAATAAATTTTCTTCACTTACATTTTTGTTACTAATTTAAATTTTTTGCCATACTTTAACTCCAAAATTTTCATTTTGTTGTGAACCATTTGCCTTTTTTATTTTATTTTACGGGTTGAAGGGAGAGCATAAACCCAAAGTTTTGATTTAAGGAAAAATGTATCTCTAAAATGGAAATGCACAATGCACAAATGTAGAGAGAGATAATTCCGAAGAGTGTCTGTAATTGTTAGGGATGGTGAGCTCTTTTTAGTTTTTATATCTCGGGTTTTGCAATCGTCGGGAAAAGGGCGAGGCAGGGATTTTTAATTGAGTGTTGACTCCCCATGCATAAGTCATTTCTTAAAAAAATAAAGCCCATTACGCATGATAAACCACTTTACAATCATCTCTAATTGTTAGGTGAGCTTTTTCTAAATGGGCAAAATAATGGCTTGTTTGACTCGGGTAAATATCCCAGCGAACGTCCACTTGAGAATTTAATGAGCGTTTTTTATTCTCATTAAAAGATTTGGATCCATAGGTCATTTGCTTCTTTAACATGTTTCAAGCATGCATATCCATTTTTAAAACATGTGTAGAAAAAATCTCTTTCTTATAAATTTCCAAGCTATTAGGGTTAAATTATTGGAATTTCCCAGACTTGGATAAGTAAACTTTTGTGTTCATTTGTGGTGTGTGAATAAATTTTCTTCTCTTACATTTTTGTTATTGGTTTAATTTTTTTCATACATAAACTCTAAATTTTTCATCTATTTGCCTTTTTTTTTTGTTTACAGGATAAAGGAACAGCGAAAACCCAAAGTTTTGATTTAAGAAAAAAGCGTACATCTAAAATGGAAATGCTCAATGCACAAATGTAGAGAGAGACAATTCCAAAGAGTGTCTATAATTTTTAGGGATTTTAACCTCTTTTTAGTTTTTATATCTCAGGTTTTGCAATCGTCGGGAAAAGGGGGAGGCGGGACATTTTTAACTGAGTGTTAAATCCCAATGCGTAAGTCCTTTCTTACAAAAATATAGCCTGTTACGCATGATAAATCACTTTAAAATCATCTATGATGTTAGGTCAGCTTTTTTTAAATGGGCAACGTAATGGCTTGTTTGACTCGGGTAAATATCCCTGCGCTCGTCCACTTGTGAATTTAATGAGCGTTTGTTATTCTCTTTAAATTCTTTGGATCCATAGGTCATTTGCCTCTTTAACATGTTTCAAGCATGCATGTCCCTTTTTAAAACATGTGTAGAAGAAATCTCTTTCTTATAAAATTTCAAGCTATTAGGGTTGAAATAGTGAAATTTCCAAAACTTGGATAACAAAAATTTTGTGTTCATTTGTGGTGTGTGAATAAATTATCTTCACTTACATTTTTGTTATTGGTTTAATTTTTTTCATACATAAACTCCAAAATTTTCATTTTGTTGTGATCTATTTGCCTTTTTTTTTTGTTTACGGGAGGAAGGGAGAGCGAAAACCCAAAGTTTTGATTTAAGAAAAAAGTGTACATCTAAAATGGAAATGCTCAATGCACAAATGTAGAGAGAGATAATTCCAAAGAGTGTCTGTAATGTTTAGGGATTGTAATCTCTTTTTATTTTTTATATCTCAGGTTTTGCAATCATCGGGAAAAGGGGGAGGCACAACATTTTTAACTGAGTGTTGAATCCCAATGCATAAGTCATTTCTTACAAAAATATAGCCAGTTACGCATGATAAATCACTTTAAAATCATCTATGATTGTTAGGTCAGTTTTTTGTAAATGGGCAAAATAGTGGCATGTTTGACTAGGCAAAATATCCCAGCGCACGTCCACTTGAGAATTTAATGAGCATTTGTTATTCTCTTTAAAAGCTTTGGATCAATACGCCATTTGCATCTTCAACATGTTTTAAGAATGCATATCCATTTTTAAAACATGTGTAGAAGAAATCTCTTTCTTATAAAATTCCAAGCTATTCGGGTTGAACTAGTGGAATTTCCCAAACTTGGATAACATTACTTTTGTGTTCATTTGTTGTGTGTGAATAAATTTTAATCACTTACAATTTTTTTATTGTTTTAATTTTTTTCCATACATAAACTCTAAAATTTTCATTTTGTCGTGATCTATTTGCCATTTTGTTTTGTTTACAGAATGAAGGGAGAGAGAAAACCCAAAGTTTTGTTTTAAGAAAAAAGTATACATCTAAGATGGAAATGCACAGTGCACAAATGTAGAGAGATATAATTCCAAAGAGTGTCTTTAAATTTTAGGGATTGTAAGCGCTTTTTAGTTTTTATATTTCAGGTATTGCAATCGTCAAGAAAAGGGGGAGGCAGGGGATTTTTAACTGAGTGTTGACTCCCAATCCATAAGTCATTTCTTACAAAAATATATCTCGTTAAGCATGACAAATCTCTTACAATCATCTATGATTGTTAGCTCAGCTTTTTGTAAATGGGCAAAATAATGGCTTGTTGACTTGGGTAAATATCCCAATGCACGTCCACTTGAGAATTTAATGTGTGTTTGTTATTCTCTTTAAAAGCTTTGGATCCATAGGTCATTTGCATCTTTGACATGTTTTAAGCATGCTTATCCATTTTAAAAACATGTGTTGAAGAAATCTCTTTCTTATAAAATTCCAAGCTATTAGGGTTGAACTAGTGGAATTTCCCAAACTTGGATAACAAAACTTTTGTGTTCATTTGTGGTGTGTGAATAAATTTTCTTTACGTACATTTTTGTTATTGTTTTAAATATTTTCCATACATAAACTTTAAAATTTTCATTTTGTTGAGATCTATTTGCCTTTTTTTTTTATTAATGGGATGATGGGAGAGTGAAAACCCAATGTTTTGATTTAAGAAAAAAGTGTACATCTAAAATGGAAACGCACAATGCAAAAATGTACGGAGAGGTAATTCCAAAGAGTGTTTGTAATTTTTTAGGTTTTTAAGCTCTTTTTAGTCTTTATATCTCAGGTTTTTCAATCGTCGGGAAAAGGGGGAGGCTTTTAGATGTGTTCTTTTTTCTTAAATAAAAACTTTGAGTTTTCGCTCTCGCTACATCCTGTACACAAAAAAGGCCGATAGATCACAACCAAATGAAAATTTTAGAGTTTACGTATTGAAAAAATTAAAAACATCAACAAATGTATGTAAAGAAAATTTATTCACAAACCACAAATGAACACAAAAGTTTTGTTATCCAATTTTGGGAAATTCCACTAGTTCAACCCCAATAGCTTGGAATTTTATTAAAAAGTGATTTCTTCTACACATTTTTTAAAAATGGATTTTCTGTATGCAAATGACCTATGGATCCAATCCTTTTAAAGAGAATAATAAACATTCATTAAATTCTCAAGTGAATGTGCGGTGGGATACTTACCCGAGTCAAACCAGCCATTATTTTGCCAATTTACAAAAAGCTGACCTAACAATCATAGATGATTGTAAAGTTATTAATCATGCATAACAAGCTATATTTTTCTAAGAAATTACTTATGGATTGGGAATCAACACTCAGTTAAAAATCCCCCGCATCCCTCTTTTCCCGACGATTGCAAACCTGGGATATAAAAACTAAAAAGAGGTTACAATCCCTAAAAATTACAGACTCTCTTTGGAATTATCTCTCTCTACATTTTTGCATTGTCCATCTCCATTTTAGATGTACACTTTTTTCTTAAATCAAAACTTTGAGTTTTCGCTCTCCCTTCATCCCGTAAACAAAAAAGGCAAATAGATCACAACAAAATGAAAATTTTAGAGTTTATGTAATGAAAACATTAAAAAGAACAAAAAATATAAGTAAATAAATTTTTTTCACACACCACAATTGAGCACAAAAGTTTTTTTATCCAAGTCTTGGAAATTGCATTAGTTCAACCCTTTTAGCTTGGAATTTTATAAGAAAGTGATTTCTTCTACACATGTTTTAAAAATGGGTATGCATGCCTGAAAGATGTTAAAGAAGCAAATGACCTAAGGATCCAAACCTTTTCAAGAGAATAACAAATGCTCATTAAATTCTCAAGTGAACGTGCAGTAGGATATTTACCCGAGTCAAACAAGCCATTATTTTGCCCATTTAGAAAAAGCTGGCCAAATAACCATAGATGATTGTAAACTGATTTATCATGTGTAACGGGTTTTATTGTAGTAAGAAATGACTTATGGATTGGGAGTCAACACTCAGTTAAAAATCATCCGCCTCCCCCTTTTCCCTACAATTTCAAAACATAATATATATAATAAAAAAAGATTTTACAATTCGTAAAAATTACAAACACAATTTGGAATTATCTCTCTCTACGTTTGCGCATTGTGGAATTCCATTTTAGATGTATACTTCTTTCTTAAATCAAAACTTCTAGTTTTCGCTCTCATTTCATACTGTAAACAAAAAAGGCAAAAAGATCACAACAAAATGAAAATTTTGGAGTTTATGTATGGAAAAAATTTATAACAAGAACAAATTTAAGTAATAAAAATTTATTCACACACAAAAAATGAACACAAAATTTTGTTATCCAAGTTTTGGAAATTCCATTAGTACAACCGTAATAACTTGGAATTTTATAAGAAAAATATTTCTTCTACACATGTTTTAAAAATGGATGTGCATGCTTGAAACATGTTAAAGATGCAAATGAACTATGGATCCAAACCTTTTAAAGAGAATAATAAACACTCATTAAATTCTCAAGTGAACGTGCAGTGGGATATTTACCTAAGTCAAACAAGTCATTATTTTGCCCATTTACATAAAGCTAACCTAACAATCATAGATGATTGTAAAGTGATTTATCATGCCTAACAAGCCATATTTTTGTAAGAAGTGACTTATGGATTGCGAGTCAACACTGATAAAAATCCCCCTTTTCCAGACGATTGCAAAACCAAATATATAAAAACTAAAAAGAGTTTACAATCCCTAAAAATTACAGACACCCTTTGGTATTATCTCTCTCTACATTTATGCATTGTGCATTTCTATTTTGGATGTATACTTTTTTATTAAATCAAAACTTTGACTTTTTGCTCTCCCATCATCTCGTAAAATAAAAAGGCAAATAGATCACAATCAAATGAAAATTTTAGAGTTTATGTAAGGAAAAAATTTAAAACAACAACAAATGTAAGTAAATAAAATTTATTCACACCCCATTAAAGATGTATACTTTTTTCTTAAATCAAAACTTGTGTTTTCACTTTTCCCCTTATGTCGTAAAAATAAGATAAGAAAGCAAATAGATCACAACAAAAAAAAAATTAGAGTTTATGTATGCAAAAAATTTCAAAGAACAACAAAAGATATCAAACAACAAAGTAACACAAAAGTTTTGATATCTAAGTTTGGGAAATTGCACTAGATCAACGCTAATTGCTTGAAATTTTATAAGAAAGTGATTTCTAATTGATCCAACTCATGTTTTAAATATGGATTATGCATGCTTGAAACATGTTAAAGTGGCAAATGACCTATGGATCCAAACCTCAAAAAATTCTCAAGTGAACGTGCGGTGGAATATTTACCCATTTACAAAAAAAGCAGACCTAACAATCAATGATGATTGTAAAGTGATTCATTTGGGACTCATGCATAACGGGCTCTAATTTAGTAAAAATTGACTTATGGATTGGGAGTCTGCACTCAGCTCAAAATCCCTGCCTCCCTCTTTTTCCCGATGATTGCAAAACCTTATATATATAAACAAGAAAGACTTTACAATCACTAAAAATTACATACACTATTTGGAATTATCTCTCTCTACATTTGTGCATTTCCATTTTTTATGTATACTTTTTTCTTAAATCAAAACTTGAGTTTTCAATTTTCCATTTATCTCGTAAACAAAAAAAATATGAAGGCAAACAGACCACAACAAAACAAAAATTTTAGAGTTTATGTATGAAAAAATTAAAACAACAACAAATGTAAGTAAAGATATACAAAAACATATGAACACGAACATTTTTGATATCCAAGTTTGGGAAATTCCACTAGTTGCCCTAATAACTTTGATTTTTATAAGAAAGAGATTTCTAATTGATCCCACACATGTTTTAAATATGGATTATGCATGCTTGAAACAGGTTAAAGATGCAAATAACCTATGGATTCAACCCTCATTAAATTCTCAAGTGAACGTGCGTTGGGATATTTACCCCAGTCAAACAAGCCATTATTTTTCCCATTTACAAAAATGCTGACCTTACAATCATTGATGATTGTAAAGTGATTTATCGGTCATTCGTGCGTAATAGGCTCTATTTTTGAAAGAAATGACTTATGGATTGGGAGTCCACACTCAGTTAAAAATCCCTCGCCTCCCCCTTTTTCTTGACGATTGCAAAACCTAATATATAAAAACTAGAAAGATTTTACAATCCCTAAAAATTACAAACACTTTTTGGAATTATCTCTCCCTACATTTGCGCATTTCCATTTTAGATGTATCCTTTTTTCCTAATTCAAAACTTGAGTTTCCACTTTTCCTTTTATCTGGTAAACAAAACGATAAGAAGGCAAATAGATCACAACAAAACGAAAATTTTAGAATTTACGCATGAAAAATATTTAAAACAACAACAAATGTAAGTAAACATATCCAAGAACAAATGAACACGAAAGCTTTGATATCCAAGTTTGGGAAATTCCACTAGTTCAATCGTCATAGCTTGGAATTTTATAAGAAAGACATTTCTAATTGATCCCACACATGTACTAAATATGGATTATGCATGCTTGGAACATGTTAAAGATGCAAATGACATATGGATCCAAACCTCATTAAATTCTCATGTGAACTTGCGGTTGGATATACCCATGTCAAACAAGCCATTATTTTGCCCATTAACAAAAAATCTGACCTAACAATCATTGATGATCATAAAGTGATTTATCGGTGAATCGTGCATAACATGCTATATTTTTGTAAGAAATGACTTATGGATTGTGAGTCCACACTCAGTCAAAAATCCCCCGCCTCCCCCCTTTTCCCGATGATTGCTAAACCTGATATATAAAAACTAGAAAGATTTTACAATCCCCAAAAGTTGCAGAAAATTTTTGGAATTATCTCTCTCTACATTTGTGCATTTCCATTTTAGATGTATTCTTTTTTCTTAAATCAAAACATGAGTTTTCACTTTTCCCTTTATTTGGTAAACAAAAAGATAAGAAGGCAAATAGATCACAATAAAACAAAAATTTTAGAGTTTTTCTATGCAAAAAAATTTAAACAACAAAAAATGTATGTAAAAATATCCAACAATAAATGAAAACAAAAGTTTTGATATCCAAGTTTGGGAAATTCCACTAGTTCAGCCTTAATAGCTCTGAATTTTAGAAGCATGACATTTTTAATTGATCCCACAATTGTTTTAAATATGGATTATGCAAGCTTGAAACATGTTAAAGATGCAAATGACCTATGGATCCAAACCTCATTAAATTCTCAAGTGAACGTGCGGTTGGATATTTACATGAGTCAAACAAGCCATTATTAGACCCATTTACCAAAAAGCTGACATAACAATCACTGATGATTTTAAAGTGATTTATCGGTCAATCGTGCGTAACAGGCTATATTTTTGTAAGAAATGACAAATGGATTGGGAGTCCACACTCAGTTAAAAATCCCCCGCCTCCCCCTTTTTCCCGATGATTGCAAAACCTGATATATAAAAACTTGAAAGAGTTTACAATTCCTAAAAATTATAGACACTATTTAGAATTACCACTCTCTACATTTGTGCATTTCGTTTTTAGATGTATATTTTTTTCTTAAATCAAAACTTGAGTTTTCATTTTTCCCTTTATCTCGTAAACAAAAAGATAAGAAGTCAAATAGATCACTACAAAACGAAAATTTTAGAAATTATGTATGCAAAAAATTAAAAACAACAACAAATGTAAGTAAATATATCTAACTACAAATGAACACAAAAGTTTTGATATCCGAGTTTTGTAAATTCCACTAGTTCAACCCTAATAGCTTGAAATTTTATTAGAAAGATATTTCAAATTGATCCCACTCATTTTTTCAATATGGATTATGCATGCGTGAAACATGTTAAAGATCCAAATGACGTATGGATCCAAACCTCATTAAATTCTCAAGTGAACGTGTGGTGGGATATTTACCCGAGTAAAACAAGCCATTATTTTGCCCATTTACAAAAAAGCTAACCTAAAAATCATTGATGATTGTAAAGTGATTTATCCGTCAATTGTTCGTAACGGGCTATATTTTTGTACGAAAAGACTTATGAATTGGGAGTCCACACTAATTAAAAATCCCCTGCCTTTCCCCTTTTCTCGACGAATGCAAAACCTGATATATAAAAACTTCAAAGAGTTTACAATCCCTAAAAATTACATATACTTTTTGGAATTATCAATGTCTACATTTGTGCATTTCCATTTTACAAGTATACTTTTTTCTAAAATCAAAACTTGTGCTTTCACATTTCCCTTTATCTCTTAAACAAAAAGATATGGAGGCAAATGGATGACAACAAAACGAAAGTTTTAAAGTTTATTTATGCAAAAATTTTAAAACAAGAACAAATGTAGGTAAAGAAAAATTTATTTACGCACCACAAATGAACACAAAAATTTTGATATCCAAGTTTTTGAAATTCCACTAGTTCAACCCTAATAGCATGGAATTTTATAAGAAAGAGATTTTTAATTGATCCTACACATATTTTAAATATGGATTATGCATGCTTGAAAAATGTTAAAGATGCAAATGACCTATGGATCCAAACCTCATTAAATTCTCAAGTGAACATGCGGTGGGATATTTACCCGAGTCAAACAACCCATTATTTTGCCCATCTAAAAAAAAGTTGACCTAAAAATCATTGATGATTGTAAAGTGATTTATCAAAAAATCGTTCATAATAGGCTATATTTTTGTAAGAAATTACTTATGAATTGGTTTCCACACCCAGTTAAAAATCCCCCATCTCCCCATTTTTCCCGACGATTTGAAAACCTGATATATAATAACTACAAAAAAGTTTACAAACCCTAAAAATTATGGACACTTTTTTGAATTATTTCTCTCTACATTTGTGCATTTATGTTTTAGATGTATACTTTTTTCTTAAATCAAAACTTGAGTCTTCACTTTTCCCTTTATCTCGTAAACAAAAAGATAAGAAGGAAAATAGATCACAACATATCGTATATTTTAGATTTTATGTATGCGAAAAACATAAAACAATAACAAATGTAAGTAAAGATATCCAACAATAAATGAACACAAAAGTTTTGATATCCAAGTTTGGAAAATTCCACTAGTTCTACCGTAATTTCTTGGAATTTAATAAGAAAGATATTTCAAATTGATCCCACATGTTTTAAATATGGATTATGCATGCTTGAAGCATGTTAAAGATGCAAATGACCTATGGATCCAAACCTCATTAAATTCTCAAGTGAACATGCGATGGGATATATACCCGAGTCAAACAAGACGTTATTTTGCCCATTTACAAAAAAGCTGACCTAACAATCATTCATGATTGTAAAGTGATTTATCGGTCAATCGTACATAACAGGCTATATTTTTGAAAGAAATGACTTATGGATTAGGAGTCCACACTCAGTTAAAAATCCCTTGCCTTCCCCTTTTTCCCGACGAATGCAAAACCAGATATATAAAAAGTTCAACGAGTTAACTTTCCCTAAAAATTACATACACTTTATGGAATTATCACTGTCTACATTTGTGCATTTCCATTTAAAAAGTATACTTTTTTCTAAAATCAAAACTTGTTTTTTCACTTTTCCCTTTATCTCTTAAACAAAAAGATGAGGCAAATGGATGACAACAAAACGAAATTTTTAGAGTTTATGTATGCAAAAATCGTAAAACAAGAACAAATGTAGGTAAAGAAAAATTTATTCACGCATCACAAATGAACACAAAAGTTTAGATATCCATGTTTTTTAAATTCCACTAGTTCAACCCTAATGGCATGGAATTTTATAAGAAAGTGATTTCTCATTGATCCCACACATATTTTAAATTTGGATTATGCATGCTTGAAACATGTTAAAGATGCAAATAACCTATGGATCCAAACCTCATTAAATTCTCAAGTGAACGTGTGGTGGGATATTTACCCGAGTCAAACAAGCCATTATTTTGCCCATTTACAAATGAGTTGACCTAACAATCATTGATGAGTGTAAAGTGATTTATCGATCAATCATTCCTAATGGGCTATATTTTTGTAAGAAATTACATGTGGATTGGGAGTCCACACTCAGTTAAAAATCCCCCATCTCCCCCTTTTTCCCGACGATTGCAAAACCTGATATATATTAACTAGAAAAACTTTACATTCCCTAAAAATTACAGACACTTTTATGAATTATCTCTCTCTACATTTTTCCATTTCCGTTTTGGATGTATATTTTTTTCTTAAATCAAAACTTGAGTCTTCATTTTTCCCTTTATCTCGTAAGCTAAAATATAAGAAGGAAAATAGATCACAACATAACATAAATCTTAGAGTTTATGAATGAGAAAAACTTAAAACAACAACAAATGTAAGTAAAGATATCCAACAATAAATGAACACAAAAGTTTTGATATCCAAGTTTGGCAAATCCCTCTAGTTCAACCTTAATAGCTTGGAGTTTTATAAGAAAGTGATTTCTAATTGATCCCACACATGTTTTAAATATGGATTATGCATGCTTGAAACTTGTTAAAGATGCAAATGACCTATGAATCCAAACCTCATTAATTTCTCAAGTGAATGTGCGGTGGGATATTTACCCGATTCAAACAAGTCATTATTTTGCCCATTACAAAAAAAATTGACCTAACAATTATTGATGATTGTAAAGTGATTTATCGGATCGTTGGTATCAGGCTATATTTTTTTAAGAAATGATTTATTGATTTGGAGTCCTCACTCAGTTAAAAATCCCCCGCCTCCTCCTTTTTCCCAACGAATGCAAAACCTGATATTTAAAGACTAGAAAGAATTTACAATCCCTAAAAATTATAGACACTTTTTGGAATTATCTCTCTCTACATTTGAGCATTTCCATTTTAGATGCATACTTTTTTCTTAAATCATAACTTGAGTTTGCACTTTTCCCTTTACCTCATAAACAAAAAGATAAGAAGGCAAATAGATAACAACAAAATGAAATTTTTAGAATTTATGTATGCAAAAAATTTAAAACTACAAAAAATTTAAGCAAAGAAAATTTATTCACTCTCCTCAAATGAATACAACAGTTTTGATATCCAAGTTTGGGAAATTCCACTAGTTCAACCCTAATAGCTTTGAATTTTATAAGAAAGATATTTCTAATTGATCCCACACATGTTTCAAATATGGATTATGCATGCTTGAAACATGTTAAAGATGCAAATGACCTATCGATCCAAACCTCATTAAATTTTCAAGTGAACGTGCAGTGGGATATTTACCTGAGGAAAACAAGCCATTATTTTGCCCATTTACAAAAAAAGCTGACCTAACAATCATTCAAGATTGTAAAGTGATTTATCGGTCAATCGTGCATAACGGGCTATATTTTTGAAACAAATGACTTATGGATTGGGAGTCCACACTCAGTTAAAAATCCCCTGCCACCCCCATTTTCACAACAATTGCAAAACCTAATATATAAAAACTAGAAAGAGTTTAAAATCCCTAAAAATTACAGACACTTTTTGGAAATATATCTTTGTACATTTGTACATTTCCATTTTATATGTATAATTTTTTCTTAAATCAAAACTTCAGTTTTCACTTTTCTCTTTATCTTGTAAACAAAAAGCTAACAAGGCAAATAGATCACAACAAAACGAAAATTTTAGAGTTTATGTATGTAAAATATTTAAAACAACAAATGTATGTAAAGATATCCAACAACAAATGAACACAAAAGTTTTGATATCCAAGTTTGGGAAATTCCACTAGTTCAACCTTAATAGCTTGGAATTTTATAAGAAAAAAGATTTCTAATTGATCACACACATGTTTTAAATATGGATTATACATGCTTGAAACATGTTAAAGATGCAAATGACCTATGGATCCAAACCTCATTAAATTCTCAAGTGAAGGTGGGTTGGGATTTTTACCCAAGTCAAACAAGCCATTATTTTGCCCATTTACAAAAATGCTGACCTAACAATCATTGATGAATGTAAAATGATTTATCGGTCAATCGTGCGTAACATGCTCTATTTTTGAAAGAATTGACTTATGGATTGGGAGTCCACACTCAGTTAAAAATCCCTTGTCCGCCCCCTTTCCTGACGATTGCAAAACATGATATCTAAAAACTAGATAGAGTTTACAATCACTAAAAATTACTGGCACTTTTTGGAATTATCTCTCTCTACATTTTTTCATTTCCATTAAAGATGTATACTTTTTTCTTAAAACAAAACTTGTGTTTTCACATTTTCCTTTATGTCGTAAAAAAAAGATAAGAAAGCAAATAGATAACAACAAAACAAAAATTTTATAGTTTATGTATGCAAAAAATTTCAAGCAACAACAAAAGATATTAAACAACATACTAACACAAAAGTTTTGATATCAAAGTTTTGGAAATTCCACTAGATCAACCCTAATTGCTTGAAATTTTATAAGAAAGAGATTTCTAATTGATCTCACTCATGTTTTAAATATGGATTATGCATGCTTGAAACGTGTTAAAGTGACAAATGACCTATGGATCCAAACCTCAATAAATTCTCAAGTGAACGTGCGGTGGGCTATTTACCCGAGTCAAACAAGCCAATATGTTGCCCATTTACAAAAAAGCTGACCTAACAATCATTGATGATTGTAAAGTGATTCATTTGGCAATCATGCGTAACAGGCTCTAATTTTGTAAAAATTGACTTACGGATTAGGAGTCCACACTCAGTTCAAAATCCCCGCCTCTCTCGTTTTTCAAACGATTGCAAAACCTTATATATAAAAACTAGAAAGACTTTACAATCCCTAAAAATTATATACACTTTTTGGAATTATGTCTCTCTACATTTGTGCATTTCCATTTTTTTTGTATACTTTTTTCTTAAATCAAAAGTTGAGTTTTCACTTTTCCATTTATCGCGTAAACAAAAAGATATGAAGGCAAATAGACCACAACAAAACGAAAATTTTAGAGTTTATGTATGAAAAAATTAAAACAAAAACAAATGTAAATAAAGATATACAACAACATATGAACACAAACGTTTTGATATCTAATTTTGGGAATTTCCACTAGTTCAACTTTGATAGCTTGGAATTTTAAAAGAAAGAGATTTCTAATTGATCCCACGCATGTTTTAAATATGGATTATGCTTCCTAGAAATATGTTAAAGATGCGAATGACCTATGGAATCAAACCTCATTAAATTTTCAAGTGAACGTGCGCTGGGATATTTACCCGAGTTAAACAAGCCATTATTTTGCGCCATAAAAAAACAAACCAAACAATCATTGATGATTGTAGAGTTATTTATCTTGCAATCGTGCATAATGGGCTATATTTTTGTAAGAAATGACTTATGGATTGGGAGTCAACACTCAGTTAATAATCCCTCGCCTCCCCCTTTTTCCCGACGATTGCAAAACCATTTTTTGTCTTCATTTGTGGCGCGTGAATAAATTTTCTTTACTTACATTTGTTGTCGTTTTAAATTTTTTGCATACATAAACTCTAAAATTTTTGTTTTGTTGTGATCTATTGGCCTTCTTATCTCTTTTGTTTACGAGAAAAAGGGAAAAGTGAAAACTCAAGTTCTGATTTAAGAAAAAACAATACATCTAAAATGAAAACGCACAAAAGTAGAGAGAGGTAATTCCAAAAAGTGTTTGTATTTTTTAGGGATTGTAAACTCTTTCTAGTTTTTATATATCATGTTTTACAATCATCGGAAAAAGGGGGAGGCGGGGTCTCCCAATCCAAAAGTCACTTCTTGCAAAAGATAACCCATTACACACGATTGATCGATAAATCACTTCACAATCATCAATGATTGTAAGGTCAGATTTTTTGTAAATGGCAAAAATAATGGCTTGCTTTACTCGGGTAAATATCCCACGGCATGTTCACTTGAGAATTTAATGAGGTTTGGATCCATTGGTCATTTGCATCTTTAACATATTTTCGGCATTCATAAATCATATTAATAACATGTGTGGCATCAATTAGAAATCTCTTTCGTATCAAATTCCAAGCTATCAGGGTTGAACTAGTGGAATTTCCCAAACTTCATTATCAAAAGTTTTGTGTTCATTTGTGTGCGTGAATAAATTTTATTTACTTCAATTTGCTGTTGTTTTAAATATTTTGCATACATAAAGTCTAAAATTTTCATTATTTTTTTATCTATATTCCTTCTTATCTTTTTTGTTTACGAGATAAAGGAATAAGTAAAAACTCATGTTTTGATTTAAGAAAAAAGTATACATCTAAAATGGAAATGAAAAAATGTAGAGAGAGATAATTCCAAAAAGTGTCTGTAATTTTTAGGCATTGTAAACTCTTTGTAGTTTTTATATTTCAGGTTTTGCAATCATCGGGAAAAAGAGGGAAGTAGAGGATTTTTGATTGAGTGTGGACTCCCTATCCATAAGTCATTTCTTACAAAATTATAGCCTGTTACGCACGTTTGACCGATAAATAACTTTACAATCATCAATAATTGTTAGGATAGTTTTTTGAAAACGGCCAACATAATGGCATGTTTGACTCCAATAAATATCCCACTAACTTAAGAATTTATAGAGGTTTGAATCCACAGGTCATTTGCATCTTTAACAAATTTCAGGCATGCATAATCCATATTTAAAACATGTGTGGGATCAATTAGAAATCACTTTCTTATCAAATTCCAAGCAATTAGGGTTGAACTAGTGGAATTTCCACACTTGGATATCAAAATTTTTTTGTTCATTTGTGGCGCGTGAATAAATTTTCTTTACTTACATTTGTTGTTTTTTAAAATGTTCTTTGCACACGTAAACTCTAAAATTTTCATTTTGTTGTGATCTATTTGCCTTCTTTTCTCTCTTGTTTACGAGATAAAGGGAAAAGTGAAAACTCAAGTTTTGATTTTAGAAAAAAAGTATACATTTAAAATGGAAATGCAAAAATGTAGAGAGAGATAATTCCAAAAAGTGTCTTTAATTTTTAGTGATTGTAAACTCTTTCTTGTTTTTATAAATCTAGTTTTGCAATCGTTAAGAAAAAAGGGGAGGTGGGGGATTTTTGACTGACTGTGGACTCTCAATCGATAACTCATTTCTTACAAAAATATGGCCTGTTACGCACGATTGACCAATAAATCATTTTACAATCATCAATAATTGTTAGGTCAGCTTTTTTGTAAATGGGCAAAATAATGGCTTGTTTGACTAGAGTAAATATCCCACTGCATGTTCACTTGAGAATTTAATGAGGTTGGGATCCATTGGTCAATTGCATCTTTAACATGTTTCAGGCATGCATAATCCATATTTACAACATGTGTGGGATCAATTAGAAATCTCTTTCTTATCAAATTCAAAGCTAGTAGGATTGAACTAGTTGAATTTCCCATACTTGGATATGAAAATTTTTGTGTTCATTTGTGGTGTGTGAATAAATTTTCTTTACTAACACTTGTTGTTGTTTTAAATTTTTTGCATACATTAACTCTAAAATTTTCCTTTTTTTGTGATCTATTTGCCTTCTTATCTTTTTTGTTTATGAGATAAAGGGAAAAGTGAAAACTCTAGTTTAGATTTAAGAAAAAAGTATACATGCAAAATGGAAATGCACAAATGATAAGAGAGATAATTCCTAAAAGTGTCTGTAATTTATAGGGATAATAAACTCTTTCTAGTTTTTATATATCAGGTTTTCAAATTGTCGGGAAAAAGGGGGAGGCGGGGGATTTTTTATTGAGTGTGGACTTCCAATCCATAAGTCATTTCTTCCAAAAATATAGCATGTTACGCACGATTGACCGATAAATCACTTTAAAATCATCAATAATTGTTAGGTTACCTTTTTTGTAAATGGGCAAAATAATGGCTAGTTTGACTAAGGTTAATTCCCACAGCACGTTCACTTGAGAATTTATGAGTTTTGGATCCATAGGTCATTTGCATCTTTAACATGTTTTTGGCATGCATAATCCATATTTAAATTTTTTTTGGGATCAATTAGAAATCTCTTTCTAATCAAATTCCAAGCTATTGGGGTTGAACTAGTGGAATTTCCCAAACTTGGATATCAAAACTTTTATGTTCATTTCTAGAGCGGGAATAAATTTTCTTTACATACATTTGGTGGTTTTAAATATTTTGCATACATAAACTCTAAAATTTTTGTTTTGTTGTGATCTTTTTGCCTTCTTATCTTTCTTTTTTTATGAGATAAAAAGAAAAGTGAAAATTCAAATTTTGATTTAAGAAAAAAGTATACATCTAAAATGGAAATGAACGAATGTAGAGAAAGATAATTCCAAAAAGTGTCTGTAACTTTTAGGGATTGTAAACTCTTTCTAGTTTTTGCATATAAGGTTTTGCAATCGTCAGGAAAAAAGGGACGCGTGGGATTTTTGACTAAGTGTGGACTGCCAATCCATAACTCACTTCTTGCAAAAAGATAGCCCATTACGCATGATTGACCGATAAATCACTTTACAATCATCAATGATTATTAGGTCTGATTTTTTGTAAATGGAAAAAATAATGGCTTGGTTTACTCGGGTGAATATCCCACAACACGTTCACTTGAGAATTTAATGAGGTTTGGATCCATTGGTCATTTGCATCTTTAACATGTTTCCGGCATGCATAAACCATATTAATAACATGTGTAGGATCAATTAGAAATCTCTTCCGTATCATATTCCAAGCTATCAGGGTTGAGCTAGTGAAATTTCCCAAACTACGATATCAAAACTTTTGTGTTCATATGTGGCACGTGAATAAATTTTATTTACTTAAATTTGTGGTTGTTTTAAATATTTTGCATACATAAAATTTAAATTTTTGTTTTGTTATGATCTATTTGCCTTCTTATCTTTTTTGTTTACGAGATAAAAGAAAAAGTAAAAACTCATGTTTTGATTTAAGAAAAAAGTATACATCTAAAATGAAAATGAAAAAATGTAGAGAGAGATAATTCCAAAAAGTGTCTATAATTTTTAGGAATTGTTAACTCTTAGTAGTTTTTATATTTTAGGTTTTGCTATTGTCGGGAAAAGGGGGAAGCGGGGGAATTTTGACTGAGTGTGGACTCCCTATCCATAAGTCATTTCTTACAAAAATATAGCCCGTTACGCACGTTTGACTGATACATAACTTTACAATCATCAATCATTTTTAGGTCAGTATTTTGTAAATGGCCAACATAATGGCTTCTTTGACTTGGGTAAATATCCCACTGCACGTTCACTAGAGAATTTAATGAGGTTTGAATCCATAGGTCATTTGCATCTTTGACATATTTCAGGTATGCAGAAGCCATATTTAAGACATATGTGAGATCAATTAGAAATCTCTTTCTTATCAAATTCCAAGCTATTAGGGTTGAACTAGTGGAATTTCCCTCACTTGGATATAAAAACTTTTTTGTTCAATTATGGAGCATGAATAAATTTTCTTTACTTACATTTGTTGTTTTTTAAAATGTTCTTTGCATACGTAAACTCTAAAATTTTCATTTTGTTGTCATCTATTTGCCTTCTTATCTTTTTTGTTTACGAGATAAAGGGAAAAGGGAAAATTGAAGTTTTGATTTAAGAAAAAAGTATACATTTAAAATGGAAATGCAAAAATGTAGTGAGAGATAATTCCAAAAAGTGTTTGTAATTTTTAGGCATTGTAAACTCTTTCTTGTTTTTATAAATTCGGCTCTGTAATCGTAAAAAAAAAGGGGAGGTGGGGGATTTTTTACTGACTGTGGACTCTCAATCCATAAGTCATTTCTTACAAAAATATAGCCCGTTACACACGATTGACCAATAAATCACTTTACAATCATGAATAATTGTTAGGTTAGTTTTTTTGTAAAAGGGGAAAATAATGGCTTCTTTGACTGGAGTAATATCCCACTGCACGTTCACTTGAGAATTTAATGAGGTTTGGATCCATAGGTTATTTGCATCTTTAACATGTATCAGGCATGCATAATCCATATTTAAAACATGTGTGGGATCAATTAGAAATCTCTTTCTTATCAAATTCCAACCTATAAGGGGGTAACTAGTGGAATTTCCCAAACTTGGATATCAAAACATTTGTGTTCATTTGGGGAGCGTGAAGAAATTTTCTATACATACATTTCATGTGGTTTAAAATTTTTTGAATACATAAACCCTAAAGTTTTCGTTTTGTTGTGATCTATTTACCTTTTGATCTTTTTTGTTTACGTGATAAAGGGAAAAGTGAAAACTCAAGTTTTGATTTTAGAAAAAAGTATACATCTAAAATGGAAATGCACAAATGTAGAGAGAGATAATTCCAAAAAGTGTTTGTAATTTTTTGGGATTGTAAACTCTTTCTAGTTTTCATATATCAGGTTTTTGCAATCGTCGCAAAAAAGGGGGAGGCAGGGATTTATGACTGTGTGTTGACTCCCAAACCATTTCTCATTTCTTACAAAAATATATCCCATAATGCAAATTGACCGATAAATCACTTTACAATCATCAATGATTGTTAGGTAAGATTTTTTTTAAGTGGGCAAAATAATGGCTTGTTTGACTCAGGTAAATATCCCACCGCACGTACACTCAAGAATTTAATGAAGTTAGGATCCATAGGTCATTTTTATTTTTAACATGTTTCAGGCATGCATAATCCATATTTTAAAAATGTGTGGGATCATTTAGAAATCTCTTTCTTTTGAAATTCCAAGCTATTATGGTTGAACTAGTGAAATATCCCAAACTTGGATATAAAACATTTTGTCTTCATTTGTGGCACGTGAATAAATTTTATTTACTAACTTTTGATGTTGATTCAAATTTTTTGCATACATAAACTCTAAAATTTTTGTTTTGTTGTGATCTTTTTGCTTTCTTATCTTTTTTGTTTATGAGATAAAGGTAAAAGTGAAAACTCAAGTTTTGATTTAAGAAAAAAATATACATCTAAATTGGAAATACACAAACATTGAGAGAGATAATTCCAAAAAGTGTCTGCAATTTTTAGGGATTGTAAAATCTTTCTAGTTTTTATATATCAGATTTAGTAATCAACGGGAAAAAGGGGGAGGCGGGGGACTCCCCATCCATAAGTTACTTCTTGTAAAAAGATATCCCGTTATGCACGCTTGACCGTTAAATCACTTTACAATCATTAATGATTGTTATGTCAACTTTTTTGTAAATAGGCAAAATAATGGCTTGGTTTACTTGGGTAAATATCCCACCACACGTTCACTTGCGAATTTAATGAGGTTTGGATCCATTGGTCATTTGCATCTTTAACGTGTTTCAGGCATGCATAATCCATATTTAAAACATGTGTGGGATCAATTATAAATCTCTTTCTTATGAAATTCCAAGCTATTAGGGTTGAACTAGTGGAATTTCCGAAACTTGGATATCAACACTTTTATCTTCATTTTTGTCACATGAATAAATTTTCTTTACTTACATTTGTTGTTGTTTTAAATTTTTTACATACATAAACTCTAAAATTTTCGTTTTGTTGTGATCTATTTACCTTCTTATCTCTTTTGTTTATGAGAAAAAGGGAAAAGTGAAAACTCAAGTTTTGAATTAAGAAAAAACAATACATCTAAAATGGAAACGCACAAACGTAGAGAGAGATAATTCATAAAAGTGTTTGTATTTTTTATGGATTGTAAACTCTTTCTAGTTTTTATAAATCATATTTTGCAATCGTCGGGAAAAAAGGGGGAGGTGGGGGATTTTGCACTGAGTGTGGACCTCCAAGCCATAAGTCACTTCTTGCAAATGATAGCCCATTATGTACTTGACCGATAAATCCCTTTACTATCATCAATGATTGTTAGGTCAGATTTTTCGTAAATGGGCAAAATAATGGCTTTGTTTACTCGGGTTAATATCCCACAACACGTTCACTTGAGAATTTAATGAGGTTTGGATCCATTGGTCATTTGCATCTTTATCATGTTTGTGGCATGCATAAACCATATTAATAACATGTGTGGGATCAATTAGAAATCTCTTGCGTATCAAATTTCAAGCTATCAGGGTTGAACTAGTGGAATTTCCCAAACTTCGATATCAAAACTTTTGTGTTCATTTGTAGCGCGTGAATAAATTATCTTTACTTACATTTGTTGTTGTTTTAAATATTTTTCATACTTAAACTCTAAATGTTTTGTTTTGTTATGATCTATTTGCCTTCTTAACATTTTTCTTTATGGGATAAAGGGAAAAGTAAAAACTCATGTTTTGATTTAAGAAAAAAGTATACACCTAAAATGGAAATGCAAAAATGTAGAGAGAGATAATTACAAAAAGTGTCTGTAATTTTTAGGCATTGTAAACTCTTTTTAGTTTTTATATTTCAGGTTTTGAAATCGCAGGGAAAAAGTGGGAAGCTGGGGATTTTTGACTGAGTGAGGACTCCCTATCCATAAGTCATTTCTTAAAAAAATATAGCCTATTACGCACGTTTGACCAATAAATAACTTTACAATCATCAATGATTGTTAAGTCAATTTTTTGTAAATGGCCAACATAATGGCTTGTTTGACTCGGCTAAATATCCCACTGCACATTCACTTGAGAATTTAATGAGGTTTGAATCCACAGGTCATTTGAATCTTTAACATATTTCAGGCATGCATAATCCATATTTAAAACATGTGTGGGATCAATTAAAAATCTCTTTCTTATCAAATTCCAAGCTATTAGTGTTGAACTAATGGAATTTCCCACACTTGGATATCAAAACTTTTTTGTTCATTTGTGGAGCATGAATAAATTTTCTTTACTTACATTTGTGGTTTTTTAAAATGTTCTTTGCATACGTAAACTCTAACATTTTTATTTTGTTGTCATCTATTTGCCTTCTTATCTATTTTTGTTTACGAGATAATGGGAAAAGTGAAAACTCAAGTTTTGATTTTAGAAAAAAGTATACATTTAAAATGGAAATGTAAAAATGTAGAGAGAGATAATTCCAAAAAGTGTCTATAATTTTTAGGGATTTTCAACTCATTTTTGTTTTTATAAATCCGGTTTTACAATCGTCAGGAAAAAAAGGGAGGTGGGGGGATTTTTGACTGAGTGTGGACTCTCAATCCATAAGTCATTTCTTACAAAAACGTTACGCACGATAGACCGATAAATCGCTTTACAATCATCAATAATTGTTAGGTCAGCTTTTTTGTAAATGGGCAAAATAATGGCTTGTTTGACTGGAGTAAATATCCCACTGCATGTTCACTTGAGAAATTAATGAGGTTTGGATCCAAAGGTCATTTTCACTTCTAACATGTATCAGGCATGCATAATCCATATTTAAAACATGTGTGGGATCAATTAGAAATCTCTTTCTTATCAAATTCCAAGTTATTAGGGGGTAACCAGTGGAATTTCCCAAACTTGGATATCAAAACTTTTGTGTTCACTTGTGGAGCATGAAGAAATTTTCTATACTTACATTTCTTGTGCTTTTAAATTGTTTGCATACATAAGCCCTAAAATTTTCATTTTGTTGTGATCTATTTGCCTTCTTATCTTTTTTGTTTATGTGATAATGGCAAAAGTGAAACCTCAAGTTTTGATTTTAGAATAAAGTATACATCTAAAATGGAAATGCACAAATGTAGAGAGAGATAGTTCCAAAAAGTTTTAGTATTTTTTTGGGATTGTAAACACTTTCTAGTTTTTATATATCAGGTTTTGCAATTGTCTTAAAAAGGGGAAGGTGGGGATTTATGACTATGTTTTGACTCCCAATCCATAACTCATTTCTTACAAAAATAAATCCCGTTACGTACGATTGACCGATAATTCACTTTACAATCATCAATGATTGTTAGGTAAGCTTTTTTGTAGATGGGCAAAATAATGGTTTGTTTGACTCGGGTAAATATCCCACCACACGTACACTCAAGAATTTAATGAAATTTGGATCCATAGGTCATTTGTGTCTTTAACATGTTTCAGGCATTCATAATCCATATTTAAAAAATGTGTGGTATCAATTCGAAATCTCTTTCTTTTTAAAGTCCAAGCTATTATGGTTGAACTAGTGAAATTTTCCCAAACTTGGATATCAAAAATTTTGTCTTCATTTGTGGCACTTGAATAAATTTTATTTACTAACATTTGTTGTTGTTTCAAATTTTTTGCATACATAAACTCTAAAATTTTCGTTTTGTTGTGATCTTTTTGCCTTCTTATATTTTTTGTTTACGAGATAAAGGTAAAAGTGAAAACTCATGTTTTGATTAAAGAAAAAAGTATACATCTAAATGGGAAATGGACAAATTTTGAGAGTCATATTTCCAAAAAGTGTTTGTAATTTTTAGGTATTTTAAAATCTTTCTAGTTTTTATATATCAAATTTTGTAATCATCGGTAAAAAGGGGGAGGCGGGGGATTTGGCACTGAGTGAACTCCCAATCCATAAGTTACTTCTTGCATAAAGATATCCCATTACGCATGCTTGACCATTAAATCACTTTACAATCATCAATGATTGTTAGGTCAGCTTTTTTGTAAATGGGCAAAATAATGGCTTGGTTTACTCGGGTAAATATCCCACCACACGTTCACTTGAGAATTTAATGAGGTTTGGATCCATTGGTCATTTGCATCTTTAACATGTTTAAGGCATGCATAATCCATATTTAAAACATGTGTGGGATCAATTAGAAATCGCTTTCTTATGAAATTCCAAGCTATTAGGTTGAACTAGTGGAATTTCCAAAACTTGGATATCAACACTTTTGTCTTCATTTGTGGCATGTGAATAAATTTTCTTTACTTACATTTGTTGTTGTTTTAAATTTTTTCCATACATAAACTCTAAAAATTTTCTTTTTGTTGTGATCTATTTGCCTTCTTATCTCTTTAGTTTACCAGAAAAGGGGAAAAGGGAAAACTCAAATTTTGATTTAAGAAAAAACTATACATCTAAAATTGAAATGCACAAAAGTAGAGAGAGATAATTCCAAAAAGTGTCTGTATTTTTTAGGGATTGTAAACTCTTTCTAGTTTTTATGTATCATGTTTTGCAATCGTCGCGAAAAAGGGGAAGGTGGTGGATTTTTCACTGAGTGTGGATTCCCAATCCATAAGTCACTTCTTCTAAAAAGATAGCCCATTATGCACGATTGACCGTGAAATCACTTTATAACCATCAATAATTGTTAGGTAAATTTTTTGTAAATGGGCAAAATAAAGGCTTGGTTTACTCGGGATAATATCCACGACACGTTCACTTGAGAATTTAATGAGGTTTGGATCCATTGGTCATTTGCATCTTTATCATATTTCCGGCATGCATAAACCATATTCATAACATGTGTGGGATCAATTAAAAATCTCTTTCGTATCAAATTCCAAGCTATCAAGGTAGAACTCGTGGAATTTCCCACACTTGGATATCAAAACTTTTTTTTTCATTTGTGGAGCGTGAATAAATTTCCTCACTTACATTGTTGTTTTTTAAAATGTTCTTTGCATACGTCAACTGTGTAATTTTCATTTTGTTGTCATCTGTTTGCCTTCTTATCCTTTTTGTTTACGAGATAAAGGGAAAAGTGAAACTCAAGTTCTGATTTTAGAAAAAAGTATACATTTAAAATGAAAATACAAAAATGTAGAGAGAGATAATTTCAAAAAGTGTCTGTAATGTTTCGGGATTGTAAACTCTTTCTTGTTTTTATAAATCCGATTTTGCAATCATCAGGAAAAAAGGGGAGGTGGGGGATTTTTTGACTGACTGTGGACTCTCAATCCATAAGACATTTCTTACAAACATATAGCCCGTTACGCACGATTGACCGATAAATCGCTTTACAATCATCAATAATTGTTAGGTAAGATTTTTTGTAAATGGGCAAAATAATGGCTTGTTTGACTGGAGTAAATATCCCACTGCACGTTCACTTGAGAATTTAATGAGGTTTTGATCCATTGGTCATTTGCATCTTTAACATGTTTCAGGCATGCATAATCCATATTTAAAACATTTGTGGGATCAATTAGAAATCTCTTTCTTATCAAATTCAAAGCTAGTAGGGTTGAACTAGTTGAATTTTCTAAACTTGGATATGAAATCTTTTGTGTTCATTTGTGGCACGTGAATAAATTTTCTTTACTAACACTTGTTATTGTTGTAAATATTTTGCATACATAAACTCTAAAATTTTCGTTTTGTTGTGATCTATTTGCCTTCTTATCTTTTTCTTTTATGAGATAAATGGAAAAGTGAAAACTCCAGTTTAGATTTAAGAAAAAGTATACATCTAAAATGAAAATGCACAAATGATAAGAGAGATAATTCCTGTTTTAGGGATTGTAAACTCTTTCTAGTTTGTATATATTAGGTTTTCAAATCGTCGGGAAAAAGGGGAGGCGGGGGATTTTTGACTGAGTGTGGACTCCCAATCCATGAGTCATACGATTGACCGATATATCACATTACAATCATCAATGATTGTTAGGTCAGTTTTTTTGTAAATGGGCAAAATAATGGCTTGTTTGACTCGGGTAAATTTCCCACCACACATTCACTTGAAAATTTAATGAGGTTTGGATCCATTGGTCATTTGCATCTTTAAAATGTTTTAGGCATGCATAATCCATATTTAACACGTGTGGGATCAATTTTCCTTTTATTGAGATCTATTTGCCTACTTATCTTTTTTGTTTACAAGATAAATGAAAAAGTGAAAACTCAAGTTTTGTTTAAAGAAAAAATTATAGATCTAAAATGGAAATGCACAAATGTAGAGAGAGATAATTCCTAAAAATGTCTTTAATTTTTAGGGATTGTAAACTCTTTCAAGTTTTTACATATCAGGTTTTGCAATTGTCGGGAAAAAGGGGGAGGCGGGGGATTTTGACTGAGTTTGGACTCCCAATCCATAAGTCATTTCTTACAAAAATATAGCCCGTTACGCATGTTTGAGCGATAAATAAATTTACAATCATTAATGATTTTTATGTCAGCTTTTTTGTATTTGGGCAACATAATGACTTGTTGGGCTCGAGGAAATATCCCACTGCTCGTTCACTTGAGAATTTAACGAGGTTTGTATCCATTGGTCATTTGCATCTTTAACATGTTTCAGGCATGCATAATCCATAGTTAAAACATGCGTGGGATCAATTAGAAATCTATTTCTTATCAAATTCCAAGCTATTAGGGTTGAACTAGTGGAATTTCCAACACTTGGATATCAAAACTTTTGTGTTCATCTGTGGGGCATGAATAAATTTTCTTTACTTACATTTGTTGTTGTTTTAAATGCTTTTTGCATAAGTAAACTCTAAAATTTTTGTTTTCTTGTGATCTATTTGCCTTCTTATCTATTTTGTTTACGAGATAAAGGGAAAAGTGAAAACTCAAGTTTTGATTTCAGAAAAAAGCTAAAGTGGAAATGCACAAATGTAGAGAGAGATAATTCCAATAACTGTATGTAATTTTTAGGGATTGTAAACTCTTTCTAGTTTTTACATATCAGGTTTTGCAATCGTCGGGACAAAAGGAGGGGTGGGGATTTTTGACTGAGTGTGGACTCTCAATCCAAAAGTCATTTTTTTCAAAAATATAGCCCACTATGCATGTTTGATCGATAAATCACTTTTCGATCATCAATGATTGTTAGGTCAGCTTTTTTTTAAATGAGCAAAATAATGGTGTTATGGTCCCTCGCCATGGATCTAGTAACTCGGCGAAATACTGATGAATCCAGCACGTACACGGGTTTACTCTCCGTAAAGAACCAAGAATTTCGTCTCCAACCACTCTAAGTTGGAAACATAATTCTTTTTCTCTCACAAATGAGTTCAGACACTATTCACGCACAGGTAATTTAATAATAAAACTCAACCTTATGAACTTAGGAAAATCAATCTCAATTTACCTTTTTTAACTTAGGTAAATCGTATCCCCTGTTTTTGCCGTGAAATACCCTGTTTCGCCGTGAAGGGACCCTGTTTCACCGTGAAGGAAGAAGAGTTCTTCTTCCCGGACAGGGTTCGATTCTCTTCCTTCATCTTCCGTCCTCGGTTCCATGAATGAAGCAAGCCTCTTGCTATCACGATGAAGCAGCAATTCCTCCGCCCTCGTCTCGGCTGAAGAAGGGGTTCACGCAATCCTTCTTCCTCCTTAGTTCCGTGAAACACCAGGTTTCTCTCCACCCCGTCAGGTAGAGATTTCCGATTCTCTTCCCTTCTCAACCTTCCCAACCCACTCACACAAGCTCTAACGCCGAAGGAAAGGTTCACGCCCAAAATCCCAGAAGTGGGAGCTCGAGGAGAACCTAGATTAACCTAATGTACTCTAGTTTAAGCTAAATCCGAACTTAGGTTTTATTTCTCCATTATTACCCCTTAAATAGGGTAATTAACATCAACATAGGTTAGGGTTAAAAAACCCAATTCTACCCCTACCTTTAAGCCTTCTTACAAATCAATAAAATTCAAAATTAAAAGCAACATAAATAATAAAAGTAAAGTAGATGACTCAGTATTATTGAGTCCATAACCAAGGGCTTGTTTGACTCAGGTAAATATCCCACCACACGTTCACTTGAGAATTTAATGAGGTTTGGATCCATAAGTCATTTGCATATTTAACATGATTCAGGCATACATAATCCATATCTAAAACATGTGTGGGATCAATTAGAAATCTCTTTCTTATCAAATTCCAAGCTATTAGGGGTGAACTAGTTGAATTTCCCAAACTTGGATATCAAAACTTTTGTGTTCATTTGTGGCGCATGAATAATTTTTCTTTAGTTACAATTGTTGTTGTTTTAAATTTTTTGCATATATAAACTCTAAAATTTTCGTTTTGTTGTGATCTATTTGCCTTCTTATCTTTTTTGTTTATGAGATAAAGGGAAAAGTGAAAAACTCAAGTTTTGATTTAAGAAAAAAAGTGTACATCTAACATGGAAATGCACAAATGTAGAGAGAGATAATTCCAAAAAATGTCTGTAATTTTTAGGGATTGTAAACTCTTTCTTGTTTTTATATATTTTGCAATCTTGTTTGTTGTTTTAAATTTTTTGCATACATAAATTTAGATCACAACAAAATGAAGGTTTTTTGAGTTTATGTATGCAAAACATTTAAAACATCACAAAATGTATGTGAAGAAAATTTATTCACGCACCACAAATGAACACAAAATTTTTGATATCCAAGTTTGGGAAATTACACTAGTTCAACCCAAATAGCTTGGAATTTTATAAGAAAGAGATTTCTAATTGATCCCAGACATGTTTTAAATATGGATTATGCATTCTTGAAACATGTTAAAAAGGAATATGACCTACGAATCCGAACCTCATTAAATTCTTAAGTGAACGTGCGGTGGGATATTTACCAGAGTCAAAAAAGCCATTCTTTTGCCCATTTACATAAAGCTGACCAAACAGTTATTGATGATTGTAATGTGATTTATCGGTCAATCATGCGTAACTGGATATTTTTGTTAGAAATGACTTATGAATTGGGAGTCCACACTCAGTTACAAATCCCCCGCGTCCCCCTTTTTCCAGATGATTGAAAAACCGAATATATTAAAACAAGAAAGAGTTTATAATCCCTAAAAATTCCAGACACTTTTCGGAATTATCTCACTCTGCATTTGGGCATTTCCAGTTTAGATGTATATTTTTTTCTTAAATCAAAACTTGAGTTTTCACATTTCCCTTTATCTCGTAAACAAAAAGATAAGAAGGCAAATTGATCACAACAGAATGAAAATTTTAGAGTTTATGTATGGAAAAAATTTAAAACAACAACAAATATAAGTAAAGAAAATTTATCCACGCACAACAAATGAACACAAAAGTTTTGATATCCATGTTTGGGAAATTCCACTAGTTCAACCGTAATAGCTTGGAGTTTTATAAGAAACAGATTTCTAATTGATCCCACACATGTTTTAATTATGGATTATGCATGCTTGAAACATGCTAAAGGTGAAAATGACTTATACATCTAAGCCTCATTAAATTCTCAAGTGAACGTGTGGTGGGATATTTACTCGAGTAAAACAAACCATTATTTTGCCCATTTACAAAAAAGCTGCCCTACCAATCATTGATGATTGTAAAGTGATTTATCGGTCAATCGTGCGTAATGGGCTATATTTTTGTTAGAAATGACTTAAGGATTGGGAGTCCACACTTAGTGAAAAATTCCTCGTCTGCCTCATTTTCCCGACGATTGCAAAACCTAATACATAAAATATAGAAAGATTTTACAATCCTTAAAAATTACAGACACTTTTTTGAATTATCTCTCTCCTCATTTGTGCATTTCCATTTTAGATGTATACATTTCACTTTTCCCTTTATCTCGTAAACAAAAAGATAAGTGACAAAACAAGATCAAGGGACTGACGGAACAGTCCAAACATCCACAAGAGAGAGCATAGCTCTCTGGTTTCACCGCGAAATGAAACACACAAAGAAATCCAAAATTCTTTCTGTTGGGGATTTTCCCCCTTTCATTAAGTATATATCCTTTAGGTTTTCCTGTTACAAAATGGCCCATGGGCCCAAGACAATACCCCCTCATCCCATTAAGCCTAATCAAATAACCCTATATACATATCCCAAATTATACAACAATTATGAATATAAATTACATTTAATATACATTTTAACATATCGTAACATCCCCCCTCAAATTGATGATGGTGAGTCAACCAGCAACAATTTGCCAACCAAAAAATTATGTCGGGATTGAGACAATGCTTTGGTGAAGACATCGGCCACTTGAAGATCCGAAGAAATGTACGGTAGAGATATTACCCGGCGCTCCAAAGTGTCATGGATGGAGTGACAGTCAACCTCAATATGCTTGGTACGCTCATGAAAAACCGGATTGGCTGCAATCTGTATAGCACTTGTATTATCTGCATGAAGCGGTGTAGAGGAGGGTTGAGAAAACTGGAGCTCAGCAAGAAGACCACGAAGCCAAATAACTTCCGAACACGCAGTAGACATAGCACGATACTCGGCCTCGGTAGATGACTTGGATACTCGATCTTGTTTCTTACATTTCCAAGAAATCAGTGCATCGCCTAAAAACATACACCAGCCTAAAGTAGATCGACGGGTATCGGGGCACCCTACCCAATCAGCATCACTGTAGGCAACCAGATGTAGCGCGGAGCGAGTAGGAAAGAATAAACCACGAGCAGGGGAGCCGCGCAGATAGCGGATGATGCGCTGAACGGCCACAAGATGAAGGTGTCAAGGAGATGCCATAAACTGACTGACCTTATGAATAGCATAGGAGATATCCGGGCGAGTAGTAGTCAAGTAGATGAGACTCCCGACTAGTCGTCGATAGATAGTCGGATCATCAAGGAGAGTCCCTTCATCTTTCCGATATTTGACATTGACCTCCATAGGGGTAGCCGCCGAAGATGTGTCCTCCAACCCAGCGAGTGTGATAAGATCTTGAATATACTTATGTTGGTTTAAGAAAATACCTTTGAGTGTGTGATGGACCTCCAACCCTAAGAAGTAGCTGAGGCGTCCAAGATCATTCATATGAAAAGTGGCATGCAACACCTTCTGAAGCGTGAGAATCAGTCCAGAGTCAGTGCCAGTAATGATGATGTCATCCACATAAACCAAGAGAATGACCATGCCTGCAACAAACTTATGATAAAAGAGGGAGAAATCATACTGACTCTGGGTAAACCGGTGGAGGATAAGAGTGCTACAAAATTTCTGAAACCAAGCCCGTGGGGCTTGTTTAAGCCCATACAAAGGACGTCGTAGCTTGCAAACGTGATCAGGAGAGGATGTAGACATACCCGAGGGAAGCTTCATATAGACATCTTCCTGCAGATCACCGTGGAGAAAAGCATTCTTCACATCCATCTGATGCAATGGCCAAGATTGAGAGGCTGCAATGGCTAAGATAGTACGGACTGTGGTCATCTTGGCAACTGGGGCAAAAGTTTCCTCATAATCAATCCCATATTCCTGCCTGTTCCCTAGGGCCACAAGGCGGGCTTTGTACCGATCCAACGATCCATCGGAACGCAGCTTGACAGAGAAGACCCACTTACTTCCAAGAGGCCGAATAGTGGGTTGCAAACCACAATGTCTTAGGTGTGATTCTCCTCTAGCGCTTGTAGTTCAGTTTGGATGGCCTTTTGCCAACACGCATGTGCTATAGCCTGTTTATATCCAAAAGGAATGGAAATAGAAGACAAAGTAGCTACCAGAGATACAGGGGAGGGAAAACCATACCGGTCAGGAGGGTGAGAACTACGTGTGGATCGACGAAGATGGAGGGGAGCATAAGCAAAGGGAGGATCAAGAGCAAGCGCTAGGTCCGAAGGGGAAGAGGGCAGCGAAGCAGTGGATTGAGGCTCATCAAAGCTCGACAAACTAGACAAAGAGGTAGACGGAAGTGTAGCTTGAGAGGGAAAGAAATATTGGTTTTCAAAGAAGACCACATTCTGAGAAACACGGACTCGATGCGCCTGAGAATCATAGCAAACATAGCCCTTTTGAGAACCGGCATACCCAAGAAATGAACACATAACGGATTGAGCTGTAAGTTTATGTCGTTCATGATCAGGTAAATGCACAAAACAAACACAACCGAACGTCCGAAGAGCTGTGTAGTACGGAGAATAACCAAATAATTTAACAAAGGGAGAGACATGATGCAAGACAGGTGGTTAATTAAATGGACGGAGGTAGAGAGAGCTTCACACCAAAACCTAGGAGGAACGGATGATTCAATGAGAAGGGTGCGGACCATATCAAGAAGGTGACGATTTTTGCGCTCACACCATTTTGTTGGGGTGTCGAGGGACAAGAACGTTGAGAGATAATGCCTTTGTTTTGAAGAAATTCTTCGAATTCTGCCGACATGTACTCGCCCCCAGAGTCAGAGTGGAGTACTTTAAGGTGAGCGGAGAACTGGGTTTCAATGAGTGCAAGAAACCTCTTAAAAACGACAAAAACGTCAAACTTAGCTCGTAGGAAGTAGACCCAGGTAAATCGACTAAAGTCATCAATAAAGGTGACAAAGTGCTTAAAGTGTGCATGCGAGATAACAGGAGCAATTCCCCAAACATCACTATGAATAAGGTCAAAGCAGTGGGAAGCATGCGAGGCATGATGCGGAAAGGATAGAGTTTTACTTTTACCAAGTTTACATGATGAACAGTCAAATGACGTGTCATGAGATGTACAATCTTGATTGCCTAATAAACCCGATTTAAATAATGTACAAAGTACATCCGAGTTGGGGTGGCCTAGACGTCTATGCCACAACTTAGGGCCAGATCCAACAACATTACAAGCAAAAGAAAGTACAGGAGAACGTGGAATAACAGTGGATAGAAAGACTTTAAGTGGAAATAGCCTGCCCACTTTAGGCCCCTTCGTGATCACCTTCCTCGACGCTTGATCCTGCACAACACAGCCAAAGCGAGAAAACTGAACATTACAGTTTTTATCAACCAATTGATCAACAGACAAAAGGTTTGTCGACAGGTCAGGAGACACAAAGACATCAGCGAAAGATGGAGAGAGATCACCAACAACACTGATAGGCAGAGTGCTACCATCAGCAGTGTTGATGTGCAGATTGCCATCATACTTTCGGACATTCGAAAGAGATACCACATTGTTGGTCATGTGGTTAGAGGCACCAGAATCAAAATACCATGGGTGTGTAGAAAGGTTTTGTTTACCTGAGATACCAAAAGTAGAAAAGGCAGAAATGATCATCTGTTGTACCATTTCAGGAGTGAGAGTGGTGGAACTGGCAGGTGCTAGTGGAACAGGAATGATAGGGACCGAAACGGCAGGTGGCAATGTGGTAGAACTAGATGTACCGGTGGATGCATGATAAGCTGTAGGCTTCCTTCGTGGAGGTCGTGTAAGGCAAACGGTGATGTGATGACCCGGCTTCTTACAGTAGCTACAGAATAGAACCAACTTCTTGGGGCAGTCCCGAACAAAGTGACCATAAGCCTTGCAGTGGAAGCACTGAACAGAACTGGTGTCCCGACCCTGAGGCCTTCCTTATGCTACATAAGCTACAGGAGCCGAGAGATCATCCTGAACACGAGGTGGCATGCTAGCCTGAGTAGTAAGGCGCTGCTCCTCCCGGTGAAGTTCACTCAAATAGGCATCTAGGGACGGCACCGGATGACGATTCATCAGATGTGATTGAGCAATCTCAAACTCGGGATGAAGCTTCATCAAGAATTGATCCCGTTTACTGGTGTCATGGACAGCTTGCACAACAGAGAGAGCAGCAGCAGGGACATCCTCGTAAACAATGTCAGTGTAGTCAGCCCATAGATTTTGGAAGCCCGAGAAATATTCTTTAATCGAACGACTGCCTTGGGTGAAATTTGCAAGTTCATATTCAACTTGAAATCGACGGGCCGTGCTGGTTTGACGATAAACTTTGTGGAGGTAATTCCACATATCGGCGGCAGTTTTGTAGGGACTAGGTGAGGCTCAAGAGATCCAAGTATCCAAGTCATGACTCTAGCATCCATGATGATCCATTTTGACAATGCGTCAGCATCGCCAGGTGCCGGATCACTCCCATCAATATGACCCCATAAACCTCTTCCCTGAACAAATAACTGGAACTGAAATTCCCAAGTACCGTAGTTCTTGCCCGTGAACCGAATAGGAACGAAATCGGACTTATCTGCTGACATGATAAAATTGAATCTAGCAAAATTCCTGATGCACCCCCGCAAGATAAGAAATTCCAAATATACCCCCACTTTTAAAAATTGCAAATAGACCCCAACACTTACAGAAATCCAAGAGTTGCCCCCAGGTTAACAGAAACTCAAAGTAGACCCCCAAACTTTCAGAAATTCGAAAAGCACCCTCATACCTTCAGAAATACCAGAATGGCCCCCCAATCTTATAGAAATTGCAAAGCGGCCCCCAAACTTTTGGAAATTATAAAGCGGCCCCCAAACGTTCATAAATTGCAAATCGGCCCCTAATCTTTCAGAAATTGCAAAGCGGCCCCTAAAGATTTTCAAATTGCATAATGGCCATATGCCAATTAATCACCTAAAATGAACGCGCGGGAGAAAAAAAAAATTTTACCTTCGTTCCTCCTTCCGGCGAGTTTCGACCGATAACCCCCGTCCCATTGTAGCTTCTCCGGCAACGAAACCACCGATGGAGCTTTTCCGACGACGGAACCACAACGTTTCCGAGCTCGGAAAATACTTTCCGACAACCCCTTTCGTTTCCCCTTCCGGCGAGAACCCCCTGCCTGGCAACGGAACCCCCGTAACTCGTCCGACAACGAAACCACCTGACAAGTATTTCCAACAGCGCCCGAAATCAATGCCGAAAGCGAAGAGAAAAAAAATTGGTCGGACAACGCAGGTCGTCGGACAAGAAATACGTCGGGGTTACTCTTCAAAGCTCTGATACCATGACAAAACAAGATCAAGGGACTGACGAAACAGTCCAAACATCCACAAGAGAGAGCGTTGCTCTCTGGTTTCACGGCGAAACGAAACACACGAAGAAATCCAAAATTCTTTCCGTTGGGGATTTTCCCCCTTTCATTAAGTATATATCCTTTAGGTTTTCCTGTTACAAAATGACCCATGGGCCCAAGACAATACCCCCTCATCCCATTAAGCCTAATCAAATAACCCTATATACATATCCCAAATTATACAATAATTATGAATATAAATTACATTTAATATACATTTTAACATATCGTAACAATAAGAAGGCAGATAGATCACATCAAAATAAAAATTTTAGATTTTATGTACGAAAAAAAATTTCAACAACATCAAATGTAAGTACAGAAATTTATTCATGCACCATAAATGAACACAAAAGTTTTGATGTCAATTTTTTGTAAATTCCACTAGTTCAACCATAATAGCTTGGAATTTTAAAAGAAAGAGATTTCTAATTGATCCCACACATGTTTTATATATGGATTATGCATGCTTGAAACATGTTAAAGATGCAAATGACCTATGGATCCGAACCTCTTTAACTTCTTAAGTGAACGTGCGGTGGGATATTTACCTGAGTCAAACAAGCCATTATTTTGCCTATTTACAAAAAAGCTGACCCAACAATCATTGATGATTGTAAAGAGATTTATCGGTCAATCATGCATAATTGGCTATATTTTTTTTAAGAAATGACTTATGGATTGGGTGTCAACACTCTGTTAAATATCCCCCGCCTCCCCCTTTTTCCCGATGATTGTAAAACCTAATATTTAAAAACTACAAAGAGTTTACAATCCTTAAAAATAACATACACTTTTTGGAATTATCTCTGTCCACATTTGTGCATTTCCTTTTTAGATATATAGTATTTTTTTAAATCAAAACTTGGGTTTTCACTTTTCCCTTTATCTCGTAAACAAAAAGATAAGAAGGTAAATTGTTCACAGAAAAACCAAAACTTTAGAGTTTATGTATGTAAAAAATTTAAAACAACAACAAATGTAAGTAAAGAAAATTTATTCATGCACCACAAATGAACAAAAAAGTTTAGGTATCAAAGTTTTGAAAATTCCACTAGTTCAACCCTAATAACTTGCATTTTTATAAGAAAGAGTTTTCTATTTGATCCCACACATGTTTTAAATGTGGATTATGCATGTTTGAAATATGTTAAAGATGCAAATGACTTATAGATCAAAACCTCATTAGATTCTCAAGTGAACGTGCGGTGGGATATTTACCCGAGTCAAACATGCCATTATTTTGGCCATTAACAAAAAATCAGACCTAACAATCATTGATAATTGTAAAGTGATTTATCTGTCAAACTTGCGTAAAGGGCTACATTTTTGTAAGAAACGACTTATGGATTGGGAGTCCACACTCAGTTAAAAATCTCTCGCCACCTTTTTTTTCCAACGATTGTAGAACCTAATATATAAAAACTATAAAGAGTTTATAATCCTTAAAAATTACAGACACTTTTTGGAATTATCTCTCTCCACATTGGTGCATTTCCATTTTAAATATACACTTTTTTCTAAAATCAAAACTTGATTTTTCTCTTTTCCCTTTATCTCATAAACAAATAGATCACAACAACACGAAAATTTTAGATGTTGAATTTATGTAAAAGTGAAATACTTCATTGACATCAATAACTTATTGTAATCAGAGTACATGAACCTCTATTTATAATAGAAGAAGGTAGTAGAGTCCAATTACAATAATACTACCCTTGTCCCAATTACACCCAAACTCTAACACTTAAAGATAAGTCCTAACATAATTAAATAACTCAATATAGATAAAAGACAACCATAACGCAAACTAAAACTCTTTCTTTGATGTTACCTTAAGATAAGATACTTTTGTGAGTCCTTCTTGATCTTCCAACTGATGCGATAAGGCTGCCAACTCATTGTAATCATTGTGGGTCCTACTTCTTAGGAGCTTGGCCCCATCTTGTAGGCCTTCCTTGGTTATGTGGGCTTGAACTTATCTTCCAATACTCCCCTTCAAGCTGGGGGTGAGAGAACAACATGAACTTCCAGCTTGCTGTAAATGATGTGTAAAATATTTTTTGTATAAAATGGCACATCTTCCAATATGCCTTCATCTTCCAACATTCCCCCTCACGTTGTTGCGTCCTTCATTTAGGCCCCACGGCATAATATAAGTGAGCCATTGCTCCCAGCCAGTCCTAATGCTGGATGTAAGGCACACTCCGTCTTCTATCGGAAGTGTGTCTATCGGCATTGCTCTGAAGTGTCCACCATAGTGTTCCTCCACAGGACAATGACTCTCAAGTGGTAGGAGACAAAAGCTATTACAGGGGGGGGGGGGGGGGGGAGAGAGAGATAACATAGATTAATAATAATTTCCTCCGTCGTAGTTTCCCAACTATGATATTTTTTGACTTGGTCAAATAAATGATGGTATGAGGCCACCTCTACTTCAATAATAATGTCCCTAAAGAGACATAATAGCAGTAGCTGTATATAATACGGCCGTCTTCCAACACATATAACATGAACAAATAAAAAACTTTCTAAAAGAACCCATGAAATAATCCGATATAAAAATTTCTTCTTTGATGCACAAGTTTCATCTTTTGTACTCCCCCTTTCTTGATTATTTTGGTCATATAAACTTATCCACAACATAAGGAATAAAATACCTCTTTCTTGTACTTCTTCTACTTCTCCCCCTCAAGCTGTGAAGTAATGGCAGTGATCCCAGCTTGAACCAAATATCATAGATGTAGCAATAAGCCAAAATAAAAAAAGATGTATAAATAAGCCCTCAAACCAGGGAGAAGTGATATTTTCCTGATATATCAACTCAAAAAGTGACGCAAACAATTGGCATAAATTCTTATTTTTCAATACAACAGAATACCATCATGACCTTTGATTCTTCCAATTCGAATATTTCATTCAATATAGATCAGATTGACATGAAATTTTTTCCTTATGAAAGTTGACTTAAATAAATTTCATCAAAATATAACTTAACTTCATAAAATATAATTTTAAGAAGATAAATAATCTGATATATTTCGGTCTCTATCATCTGGCCGAACGAAATACTGTTTCTCCTGATTTTCCAGATTGACCATTGGCTCTTCAAAGATCAATATCTCCTTATAAAAATATCATACCGAGGATTGGTTGAAAAGGTAAGAAAATAGGCTTATGTATATTTTTTTATATATAATTCTCCATATAAAGTTTCTTTCTTGATAGCATAAAATACCTCAGAAGTTGAGGCTTTTGGGTGCCGCTCAAACCTCTTTTTCAATCTGACCTCATCTGCTTCAAATATCAATTTCTCTTCATAGATAGGTCAGATAAAAAATTGATTGAATAGGTAAAATAATACACTTACATATATTTCTTTTGATATATATATTTCCATATAAAGTCTAGTTCTTGAAAGAAAAAAATAACTCGGAATCTGAACATTGCTGCTGCTGCTCGAACATTTTTGCAATCTGACCTTCGCTCATTCAAATTTTGACATCTCTCTGTAGATAACTTCGATTGGAAAAAAACATTTTTATTTGGAAATTAGACTCAAATATATTTCTGTCAATAAATAATTTGTAATATGAAAAACTCCATATATAATAAAAAATTTAAAGTAAACTATGGGTATAGGCACTTAAAAAAATAACTACAAACCAAGACTTAGGGTTTAAGGTTTAGAGAAAAGGATCACATTACCTCCGTGAGTTGACCAAGTCAACTCACAGAACCTGCTCTGATACCATGTTGAATTTATGGAAAAGTGAAATATTTCATTGACATCAATAACTTGTTGTAATCAGAGTACAAGAACCTCTATTTATAATAGAGGAAGGTAGTCGAGTCCAATTACAATAAAACTACCCTTGTCACAATTACACCCAAACTCTAACACTTAAAGATAAGTCCTAACATAATTAAATAACTCAAAATAGATAAAAGACAAACATAACTCAAACTAAAACTCTTCTTGGTCATGACCATAAGATAAGATACTTTTGTGAGTCCATCTTGATCTTCCAACTGATGTCATAAGGATGCCAGCTCATGGTAATCATTTGTGGGTCCTACTTCTTATAGGCTTGAGCCCATCTTGTAGGCCTTCTTTGGTTGTGTGGCCCATCTTATAATAATCTTATATATGTGGGTTTTCCTTGGTCGTGTGGGCTTGAGCTTATCTTCCAACACTCCCCCTCAAGTTGAGGGTGAGAGAACAACATGAACTCCTAGCTTGCTGCAAATGATGTATAAAATATTTTTTTTATAAAATGGCACATATTCCAATATGCCTTCATCTTCCAATACTCCCCACTCCCCCTCATGTTGTTGCGTCCTTCATTGAGGCCTTGTGGCATTATATAAGTGAGAGTAAAAATCACACCTAGCCAGTAAGCTAAATATATTTCTATCAATATATAAATTGCACTATGAAAAACTAAATATTGAGGTGAAAGACGCAAAGAAAACTACAAGTGTAGGGACTGAAAAAAATAACTATGAACCTAGACCTAGGATTTAGGGTTTAGAAAAAAAGGATCACATTACCTCCATGAGTTGACCAAGTCAACTCACAGAACCTGCTCTGATACCATGTTGAATTTATGGAAAAGTGAAATAATTCATTGACATCAATAACTTGTTGTAATCAGAGTACATGAACCTCTATTTATAATAGAAGAAAGTAGTAGAGTCCATTTACAATAAAACTACCCTTGTCCCAATTACACCCAAACTCTAACACTTAAAGATTAGTCCTAACATAATTAAATATCTCAATATAGATAAAAGACAAACATAACTCAAACTAAAACTCTTCTTTGACGTGACCATAAGATAAGATACTTTTGTGATTCCAGCTTGATCTTCCAACTGATGTGATAAGGATGCCAACTCATGGTAATCAATGTGGGTCCTACTTCTAATGGGCTTGGGCCCATCTTGTGGGCCTTCCTTGGTCGTATGGCCCAACTTATAATAAGCTTAGATATGTGGGTCTTCCTTGGTCGTGTGGGGTTGAGCTTATCTTCCAACACTAGAGTTTATGTATGCAAAAAATATAAAACAATAACAAACGTAAGCAAAGAAAATTTATTCACGCACCACAAATGAACACAAAAGTTTTGATATCCAAGTTTGGGAAATTCCATTAGTTCAACCCTAATAGCTCGGAATTTTATAAGATAGAGATTTCTAACTGATCGCACACAAGTTTTAAGAATGGATTATGCATGCTTGAAACATGTTAAAGATGCAAATGACCTATGGATCCGAACCTCATTAAATTCTCAAGTGAACATGCGGTGGGATATTTACCAGAGTCAAACAAGCCATTCTTTTGACCATTTAAAAAAAAGCTGATCTAACAATCATTGATGATTGCTAGTGATGTATCGGTCAATCATGCGTAAAGGGCTATATTTTTGTAAAAAATGACTTATGGATTGGGAGTCTGCAATCAGTAAAAAATTCCCTGCCTCCCCCTTTTTCTCGATGATTACAAAACCTAATATATAAAAACTAAAAAGAGTTTACAATCCCTAAAAATTACAGAAACTTTTTGGAATTATCTCTATCTACATTTCTGCATTTCCAATTTAGATATATACTTTTTTCTTAAATCAAAACTTGAGTTTTCACTTTTCACTTTATCTTGTGAACAAAAAGATAAGAAGGCAGATAGATCACAACAAAATAAAAATTTTAGAGTTTATGTATGAAAAAAATTTAAAAAAACAACAAATGTAAGTAAAGAAAATTTATTCACGGACCACAAATGAAGACAAAAGTTTTGATATCCAAGTTTTGGAAATTCCACTAGTTCATCTCTAATAGCTTGGAATTTTATAAGAAAGAGATTTCTAATTGATCCCACACATGTTTTAAAAATGGATTATGCATGCTTGAAATATGTAAAAGATGCAAATGACCTATGGATCCAAACCTCATTAAACTCTCAAGTGAACGTGTGGAGGGATATTTACCCGAGTCAAACAAGCTATTATTTTGTCTAATTACAGAAATACTGACCTAACAATTATTGATGATTGTAAAGTGATTTATCAGTCAATCATGCGTAATGGGATATTTTTTTTGTATAAAAAGACATATGGATGGTTAGTCTACACTCAGTTAAAAATCCCCCGCCTCCCCCTTTTTCCTGACAATTTCAAAATCTAATATATAAAAACAAGAAATAGTCTACAATCCCTAAAAATTACAAACACTTTTTGGATCTCTCTCCACACTTGTGCATTTCAATTTTAGCTATATATTTTTTTCTTAAATCAAAACTTGAGTTTTCACTTTTCCCTTTATCTCGTAAACACAAAGATAAGAAGGCTAATAGATCACACCAAAACAACAATTTGAGAGATTATGTATGCAAAAAATATAAAACAACAGCAAATGTAAGTAAATAAAATTTATTCTTGCACCACAAATGAACACAAAAGTTTAGATACCAAGTTTGAGAAATTCCACTAGTTCAACCCTAATAGCTTGGAATTTTATTAGAATGACATTTCTAATTTATCCCACACATGTTTTAAATCTGGATTATGCATGCTGGAAACATGTTAGAGATGCAAATGACCTATGGATCCGAACCTCATTAAATTCTTAAATTTACAAAAAACCTGACCAAACAATCATTGATGATTGTAAATTAATTTATCGATCAATCGTGTGTAATGGGCTATATTTTTGTAAGAAATGTCTTATGGATTGGGAGTCTACACACAGTTAAAATCCCTGGTCTCCCCCTTTTTCCCGAAGATTGCAAAACCTAATATATAAAAACTAGATAGAAATTACAATCCCAAAAAATTATAGACACTTTTTCGAATTATCTCTCTCCACAGTTGTGCATTTTCATTTTATATGTATACTTTTTTCTTAATTCAAAACTTGAGTTTTCACTTTTCGCTTTATCTCGTAAACCAAAAGATAAGAAGGCAAATAGATCACAACAAAACGAAAATTTTAGAGTTTTTTTATGCATAAAAAATTAAAACAACAACAAATGCAAGTAAAGAAAATTTATTCACGCACCACAAAGGAACACAAAAGTTTTGATTTCCAAGTTTGTGAAATTCCATGAGTTAGACCCTAATAGCATGGAATTTTATCAGAAAAAGATTTCTAATTGATCCTACACATGTTTTAAATATGTATTATACATTCTTGAAACTTGTTAAAGATGCAAATGACCTATGGAGCCCAACCTCATTAAATTCTCAAGTGAAAGTGCGGTGGGATATTTACCCGAGTCAAACAAGCCCTTATTTTGCCCATTTACTAAAAAGCTAACCTAGCAATCATTGATGATTGTAAAGTGATTTATCAGTCAATCGTGTGTAACGGGCTATTTTTTTTTATGAAATGACTTATGGATTGGGAGTCCACACTCAGTTAAAAATCCCCCGCCTCCCCCTTTTTCCCGACGATTGCAAAACCAAATTTATAAAAACAAGAAAGAGTTTACAATCCCTAAAACTTACAGACACCTTTTGGAATTAACTCTCTCCAAATTTGTGCATTTCCGTTTTAGATGTAGACTTTTTTATTAAATCAAAACTTGAGTTTTCCCCTTTCCCTTTATCTCGTAAACAAAAAGATAAGAAGGCAAATAGATCATGTCAAATAAAAAAAAATTAAAGTTTGTATGCAAAAAATTTAAAACAACAACGAATGTTAGTAAAAAAAATTTATTCACGCACCACAAATGAACACAAAAGTATTGATATCCAAGTTTGAGAAATTCCACTAGTTCAACCCTAATAGGTTGGTATTTTATATAAAAGAGATTTCTAATTGATCCCACACATGTTTTAAATTTGGATTATGCATACTTGAAACATGTTAAAGATGCAAATGACCTATGGATCCGAACCTCTTTAAATTCTCATGTGAATGTGCGGTGGGATAATTACCGGAGTCAAACAAACCACTATTTTTCCCATTTAAAAAAAATCTTACCTAACAATCATTGATGATTGTGAAGTGATTAATCGGTCTATCATGCATAATGGGCTATATTTTTGTAAGAAATTACTTGTGGATTGGGAGTCCACATTTTGTTAAAATTCCCCCACCTCCCCCTTTTTCTCGATGATTGAAAAACCTAATATATAAAATCTAGAAAGATCTTACAATCCCTAAAAGTTACAGACACTATTGGGAATTATCTCTCTCCACAGTTGTGCATTTCTATTTTAGATATATACTTTTTTCTTAATCAAAACTTGAGAATTCACTTTTCCCTTTATCTCGTAAAAAAAAAAGATTAGAAGCAAAATAGATCACAAAAAAACAAAAAATTTAGAATTTATGTATGCAAATAAATTAAAACAACAACAAATGTAAGTAAAGAAAATTTATTCATGCACGACAAATGAACAAAAAACTTTTGATATCAAAGTTTGGGAAATTCCACTTGTTCAACCCTAATATCTTGGAATTTTATAACAAAGAGATGTCTAATTGATTCCACACATGTTTTAAATATGGATTATGCATGCTTGAAAAACGTTAAAGATGCAAATGACCTAAGGATCTGAACCTCATTAAATTTTCAAGTGAATGTGTGGTGGGATATTTACCCGAGTCAAACAAGCCATTATTTTGCCCATTTTAGAAAAAAGTGCCCTAGGAATCTTTGATGATTGTAAAGTTATTTATCGGTCAATCTTGCAGAACGGGCTATATTTTTATAAGAAATGACTAATGGATTGGGAGACCACACTCAGTTAAAAATCCCCAGCCTCCCCCTTTTTCTCAAAGATTGCAAAACCTAAAATATAAAAACTATAAAGAGTTTAAAATCCTTAAAAATTACAGACACTGTTGGGAATTATATCTCATTACATTTGTGCATTTCCATTTTTTATGAATAATTTTTTCTTAAATCAAAACTTGAGTTTTCACTTTTCCCATTTTCTCGAAACAAAAAGATATGAAGGCAAATTGATCAAAACAAAACGAAAAATTAAGAGTTTATGTTTGTAAAAAATTTAAAACAACAAAAAATGTAAGTAAAGAAAATATATTCACGCACCACTAATAAAAACAAAAGTTTTGATATCCAAGTTTGGGAAATTCCACTAGTTCAACCCTAATAGCTTGGAATTTTATAAGAAAGAGATTTCTAATTGATCCCACACATGTTTTAAATATGGATTATGCATGCTTGAAACATGTTAAAGATGCAAATGACCTATGGATCCCAACAACATTAAATTCTGAATTGAACGTTTAGTGGGATATTTACCCGAGTCAAACAAGCCATTATTTTACCCATTTAAAAAAAAGCTAACCTAACAATCATTGATGATTGTAAAAAGATTTATCGGTCAATCGTACGTAATGGGCTATATTTTTTTAAGAAATGACTTATGGATTGGGAGTCCACACTCTGTTAAAAATCCCCCGCCTCCCCCTTTTTCCCGACGATTGCAAAAGCTAATATATAAAAACGAGAAATAGTTCACAATCCATAACACTTTTTGGAATTATATTTCTCCACATTTTTGCATTTCCATTTTAGATGTAGAATTTTTCTTAAATCAAAACTTGAGTTTTCACTTTTACCTTTATCTCGTAAACAAAAGGATAAGAAAGTAAATAGATCACAACAAAACAAAAAATTTAGAGTTTATGTACAAAAAATGTAAGTAAAGAAAATTGATTCACACACCACATTTGAACACGAAAGTTTTCATATCCAAGTTTGAGAAATTCCACTAGCTCAACCCTAATAGCTTGGTTTTTTAAATGAAAGAGATTTCTAAATGATCCCACGCATGTTTTAAATATGAATTATGCATGCTTGAAACATGTTAAAGATGCAAATGACCTATGGATCCGAACCTCTTTAAATTCTCAAGTGATTGTGCAGTGGGATAATTTCTCGAGTCAAACAAGCCATTATTTTGCCAATTTAAAAAAAATCTGTCCTAACATTCTTTTATGATTGTAAAGTGATTTATCGGTCAATCGTGCATAACGGGCTATATTTTTGTAAGAAATTACTTATGGATTGGGAGTCCACGCTCCGTTAAAAATCTCCCGCCTCCCCCTTTTTCCCGACGATTGCAAAATAGTTCACAATCCATAACACTTTTTGGAATTATATTTCTCCACATTTTTGCATTTCCATTGTAGAAGTAGAATTTTTCTTAAATCAAAACTTGAGTTTTCACTTTTCCCTTTATCTCGTAAACAAAAGGATAAGAAGGTAAATAGCTCACAACAAAACAAAAATTTTAGAGTTTATGTACAACAAATGTAAGTAAAGAAAATTGATTCACCCACCACATTTGAACAACGAAAGTTTTCATATCCAAGTTTGAGAAATTCCACTGGCTCAACCCTAATGGCTTGGTATTTTAAATGAAAGAGATTTCTAATTGATCCCACACATGTTTTAAATATGAATTATGCATGCTTGAAACATGTTAAAGATGCAAATGACCTATGGATCCGAACCTCTTTAAATTCTCAAATGATTGTGCGGTGGGATAATTTCTCGAGTCAAACAAGCCATTATTTTGCCAATTTAAAAAAAATCTGTCCTAACATTCTTTTATGATTGTAAAGTGATTTATCGGTCAATCGTGCATAATAGGCTATATTTTTGTAAGAAATTACTTATGGATTGGGAGTCCACGCTCAGTTAAAAATCCCCCGCCTCCCCCTTTTTCCCGACGATTGAAAAACCTAATATATAAAAACTAGAATGTGCTTACAATCCCAAAACATTACAGACACATTTTGGAATTATCTTGCTCCACATTTGTGTATTTCCATTTTGGATGTATACTTTTTCTTAAATCAAAACTGAAAATTTTACTTTTCCCTTTCTCTCGTCAACAAAACAATAAGAAGACAAATAGATCACAACAAAACGAAAATTTTAGAGTTTATGTATGCAAAAAATTTAAAACAACAACAAATGTAAGAAAAGAAAATTTATTCACACACCACAAATGAACACAAAACTTTTGATATCGAAGTTTTGGAAATTCCACTAATTCAACCCTAATAGCTTGGAAATTTATAACAAAGGGATTTCTAATTTATCCCACACATGTATTAAATTTGGATTATGCATGCTTGAAAAATGTTAAAGATGCAATTGAACTATGGATCCGAAACTCATTAAATTCTCAAGTGAACGTGTGGTGGGATATTTACTCGAGTCAAACAAGCAATTATTTTGCCCATTTTCAAAAAAGCTGACCTAAAAATCATTGATGATTGTAATGTGATTTATCGGTCAATCGTGCATAACGGGCTATATTTTTGTAAGAAATGACTGATGCATTGGGAGACGACACTCAGTTAAAAATCCCTCACCTCTCCCTTTTTCCCGACGAATGCAAAAGCTAATATATAAAAACTAAAAAGATTCTACAATCCCTAAAATTACAACGATTTTTTGGAATTATCTCTCACTACATTTGTGCAGTGTCACGTTTCCCTTTATGTTGAATAAAAACAGATAAGAAGGCAAATTGATCAGAACAAAACGAAAATTTTAGAGTTTATGTTTGTCAAAAATTTAAATCAACAACAAACGTAAGTAAAGAAAATTTATTCTCCCACCACAAATGAACACAAATGTTTTGATATCCAAGTTTGGGAAATTCCACTAGTTCAACCCTAATAGCTCGGAATTTTATAAGAAAGAGATTTCAAATTGATCTCACACATGTTTTAAATATGAATTATGCATGCTTGAAACAAGTTAAAGATGCAAATTACCTATGGAATCCAACATCATTAAATTCTCGTGTGAACGTGCTGTGGGATATTTACCCGGGTCAAACTAGCCATTATTTTTCCCATTTACAAAAAAGCGGACTTGACAATCATTGATTGTTGTAAAGTGATTCTTCGGTCAATCGTGCGTAACTGGCTTTATTTTTGTAAGAAATGACTTACAAATTGGGAGTCCACACTAAGATAAACATTCCTTGCCTCCCCCCTCTTCCCGACGATTGTAAAATCTAATATATAAAAACAAGAAAGATTTTACAATCCCTTAATTATAGAAACTTTAATGAATTATTTCTCTCCATATTTGTGCATTTCCATTTTAGATGTATACTTTTTTCTTAAATCAAAACTTGAGTTTTCAATTTTCCCTTTATCTCGTAAAACAAAAAATAAGAAGGCAAACAGATCACAACAAAACGAAAAATTTTTGGAGTTTATATATGCAAAAAATTTAAAACAACAACAAATTTAAGGAAAAAAAATTTATTCACGCACCACAAATGAACGCAAAAGTTTATATATCAAACTTTGGGAAATTCCACAAGTTCAACCTTAATAGCTTGGAATTTTATAAGAAAGAGATTTCCAATTGATACTACACATGTTTTAAATATGGATTATGCTTGCTTGAAACATGTTAAAGATGCAAATGACCTATGGATCTGTACCTCATTAAATTCTCAAGTGAACGTGCGGTGGGATATTTACCCGAGTCAAACAAGCCATTATTTTGCCCATTTACAAAAAAAGCTGACCTAAGAATCATTGATGATTATAAAGTGATTTATCGATCAATCGTACGTAATGGGCAATATTTTTTTGAGAAATAACTTATGGTTGGGAGTCCACACTAAGTTAAAACTCCCCTCCCTCAACAAATATATATAAACTAGAAAGAGCTTACAACTCCTAAAATATACAGACATTTTTTGGAATTATTTCTCTCCACATTTGTGCATTTCTATTTTCGATGTATAATTTTTTCTTAAATCAAAACTTAAGTTTTCACTTTTCCCTTTATCTCGTAGACAAAAAGATAAGAAGGCAAACAAATCACAACATAATGAAAATTTTAGAGTTTATGTATGCAAAAAAATTAAAACAACAACAAATGTTAGTAAAGAAAATTTATTCTTGCTCCACAAATGAACACAAAAAAGTTTTGATATCAAAGTTTTGGAAATTCCACTAGTTCAACCCTAATAGCCATGACCTTTATAAGAAAGTGATTTCTAATTGATCCCACACATGTTTTGAATATGGATGATGCATGCATGAAACATGTTAAAGATGCAAATGACCTATGGATCTGAACCTCATTAAATTCTCAAGTGAATGTGCGGTGGGATATTTACCCGAGTCAAAAAGCCATTATTTTGCCCATTTACGAAAAAGCTGACCTAACAATCATTGATGATTGTAAAGTGATTTATCAGTCAATCGTGCGTAATGGGCTATATTATTGGAAGAAATGACTTCTGGATTGGGAGTCCACACTTTGTTAAAAATCCCCCGCCTCCCCCTTTTTCTCTCCACATTTTTGCATTTCCATTTGGAATTATTTCTCTCCACATTTTTGCATTTCCATTTTAGATGTATACCATTCCCTTCATCTCGTAACCAAAAAGATAAGAAGACAAATTTATCACAGCAACGCAAAAAAATTAGTGTTTATGTATGCAAAAAATTTTAAAAACGACAAATATAAGTAAAGAAAATTTATTCACGCATCACAAATAAATACAAAAAAGTTTTAATATCCAAGTTTGGGAAATTCCACTAGTTCGACCCTAATTGCTTGGAATTTTTTAGGAAAATGATTTCTAATTGATCCCACACATGTTTTAAAAATTGATTATGCATGCTTGAAACATGTTAAAGATGCAAATGACCTATGGATATAAACCTCATTAAATTATCAAGTGAACGTGTGGTGGGTTATTTATCTGAGTCAAACAAGCCATTATTTTTCCCATTTACAAAAAAGCCGACCTAACATTCATTGATGATTTTGAAAAGATTTATTGGTCAATCGTCCGGAATGGGCTTTATTTTTGTAAGAATTGACTTATGGATTGGGAATCCAAACACAGATAAAAATCCCTGCCTCCCCCTTTTTCCCGGCGATTGCAAAACCTAATATATATAAAATGGAATGAGTTTACAATCCCTGAAAATTACAAACGCTTCTTGTAATTATCGCTCACCACATTTGTACATTTCCATTTTAGATGTATACTTTTTTCTAAAATCAAAACATGAGTTATCACTTTCCCCTTTATCTCGTAAACAAAAAGATAAGAAGGCAAATGGATCACATCAAAACGAAAAATTTAGAGTTTATGTAAGCAAAAAATTGAAAACAACTACAAATTTAAGTGAATAAAATTTACTCATGCACCACAAATGAACACAAAAGTTTTGATATCCAAGTTTATGAAATTCACTAGTTCAACCCTAATAGCTTAGAGTTTTATAAGAAAGAGATTTCTAATTGATCCCACAAATGTTTGAAATATGGATTATGCTTGCTTGAAACATGTTAGAGATGCAAATGACCTATGGAGCCAAACCTCATTAAATTCTCAAGTGAACTTGCGGTGGGATCTTTACCTGAATCAAACAAGTCATTATTATGGCCATTGACAAAAAAGTTGACCTAACAAACATTCATGATTGTAAAGTGATTTATTGATCAATTGTACATAATGGTCTATATTTTTTTAAGAAATGACTTATGGATTGGGATTCGACACTTAGGTAAAAATCCCCCGCCTCGTTCTTTTTCCCGACGATTGCAAAACATAATATAGAAAAACTAGAAAGAGTTTACAATCCATAAAAATTACAGACAATTTTTGGAATTATCTCTCTCCACATTTCTGCATTTTCATTTTAGATGTATACTTTTTTCTTAAATAAAAACTTGAGTTTTCACTTTTCCCTTTATCTCGTAAACAAAAAGATAAGAAGGCAAATAGATCACAATAAAACAAAATTTTACAATTTATGTATGCAAAAAATTTAAAACAACAACAAATGTAAGTAAAGAAAATTTATTCACGCACCACAAATGAACACAAAATTTTTGTTATCCAAGTTTGGGAAATTCCACTAGTTCAACCCTAATAGCTTGGAATTTTATAAGAAAGAGATTTCTAATTGATCCCACACATGTTATGGATTATGCATGATTGAAACATGTTAAAGATGAAAATAACCTATGTATCTGAACCAAATTAAATTATCAAGTGAACGTGCAGTGGGATATTTAATCGAGTCAAACAAGCAATTTTTTTGCCCATTTACAAAAAAGCTGACCTAACAATAACTAATGATTGTAAAGTGATTTTTCGGTCAATTGTACGTAACGGGCTATATTTGTATAAGAAAGGACTTATGGATTGGGAGTCCACACTCAGGTAAAAATCTACCCGCCTACCCCTTTTTCTCAATGATTGCAAAACCTAATATATAAAAACTAGAAAGAGCTTACAATCCCTAAAAATTATAGACATTTTTGGAATTATCTTTCTCCAGATTTGTGCATTTCAATTTTAGATGTATACTTTTTCTTAAATCAAAACTTGAGTTTTCACTTTTCTTTTTATCTCGTAAACAAAAAGATAAGAAGGCAAATAGATCACAACAAAACAAAAATTTTAAAGTTTATGAAGGCAAAAAATTGAAAGCAACAACAAATGTAAGAAGAGAAAATTTATTCACGCATCACAAATGAACACAAAAGTTTTGATATCAAAGTTTGGGAATTTCCACTAGTTCAACCCTAATAGCTTGGAATTTTATAAGAGAGAGATTTCTAATTGATCCCACACATGTTTTAAATATGGATTATGCGTGCTTGAAAGATGTTAATGATGCAAATGACCTATGGATCCGAACCTCATTAAATTCTCAAGTGAACGTGTGGTGGGATATTAAACAAAGTCAAAGAAACAATTATTTTGCCAATTTACAAATAATTTGACCTACCAATCTTTGAGTATTGTAAAATGATTTATCGTTCAATCGTGCGTAATGAGCTATATTTTTGTAAAAAAAGATTTATGGATTGGGAGTCAACACTCAGTTAAAAATCCCCCACCACCACTTTTTCCAGACGATTGAAAAACCTAATCTATAAAAAAAATTAAGAGTTTGCATTCCCTAAAAATTACACATATTTTTTGGAATTATCTCTTTCCGCATTTGAGCATTTCCATTTTAGATGTTTACTTTTTTCTTAAATCAAAATTTGTGAATTTTGTTTTATCTCGTAAATAAAAAGATAAGAAGGCAAATAGATCACAACAAAACAAAAATTTTAGAGTTGATGTATGCAAAAAGTTTAAAAGAGCAACAAATATTAGTAAAGAAAATTTATTCACATACCACAAATGTATACAAAATTTTTTATATCAAAGTTTGTAAAATTCCACTAGTTCAACCCTAGTAGCTTGGAATTTTAAAAGAAAGAGATTCCTAATTGATCCTACACATGTTTTAAAAATGGATTATGCATGCTTGAAACATGTTAAAGATACAAATGACCTCAGGATCCGAACCTCATTAAATTCTCAAGTGAATGTGCGGTGGGATATTTAATCGAGTCAAACAAGCCATTATTTTTCCCATTTATAAAAAATCTGACCGAACAATCATTAATGATTGTAAAGTGATTTATTTGTCAATCATACGTAATGGGCTATATTTTTGTTAGAAATGACTTATGGATTGGGAGTTAACACTCAGTTAAAAATCCCTCGCTTTCCCCTTTTTGCCAACGATTGTAAAACCTAATATATAAAAATTAGAAAGGGTTTACAATCCCTATAAATTACAGACACTTTTTGGAATTATCTCTCTCCACATTTATGCATTTCCATTTTAGATGAATACTTTTTTCTAAAATCAAAACTTGAGTTTTCACTATTTCCTTTATCTCATAAACAAAAAGATAAGAAGTCAATTAGATCAAAACAAAACGAAAATTTTAGAGTTCTTGTATGCAAAAAAATTAAAACAACAACAGATGTAAGTAAAGAAAATTTAGTCATGCACCACAAATCAATACAAAAGTTTTGATATCAAAGTTTGGTAAATTCCACAAGTTCAACCCTAATAGCTTGAAATTTTGTAACTAAGAGATTTCTAATTGATCCCACACATGTTTTAAATATGTATTATCCATGCTTGAAATAACTTAAAGAAGCAAATGGCCTATGGATCCGAACCTCATTAAATTCTCAAGTGAAAGTGTCGCGGAGTATTTATCCGAGACAAACAAGCCATTTTTTTGCCCATTTACAATAATACTGACCTAACAATCATTGATGATTGTAGAGTGATTAATCGGTAAATCGTGCATAATGGGCTATATTTTTGTTAGAAATGACATATGGATTGGGAGTCCACACTTAGTTAAAAATCCTCCGCTTCCCCCTTTTTCCCGATGATTGAAAACAATAATATATAAAAACTAGAAATAGTTTACAATCCCCAAAAATTACAGATGCTTGTCAGAATTTTCTCTCTCCACATTTGTGCATTTCCATTTCAGATGTTTGCTTTTTTCTTAAATCAAAACATGAGTTTTCACTTTTCCCTTTATCTCGCAAACAAAAAGATAAGAAGGCAAATGGATCATAACAAAACAAAAAATTTAGAGATTATGTATGCAAAAAATTTAAAACAACAACAAATTTCAATAAAGAAATTTTATTCACGCACCACAAATTAACACAAATGTTTTGATATCCAAGTTTGGGAAATTCCACGAGTTCAACCCTAATAGCTTGGAATTTTATAAGAAACATATTTCTAATTGATCCCACAATTGTTTTAAATATGGATTCTGCATGCTTGAAACATGTTAAAGATACAAATAACCTATGGATCCGAACCTCTTTAAATTCCCAAGTGAACGTGCGGTGGGATATTTACCTGAGTCAAAGAAGCCATTATTTTGCCCATTTACAAAAAATTGGCCTAACAATTACTGATGATTGTAAAGTGATTTATCGGTCAATCGTGCATGACAGGCTATATTTTTGTAAGAAATGACTTATGGATTGGGAGTCCACACTCAGTTAAAAATCCCCCGCCTTTCCCCTTTTTCCCTACGATTGCAAAACCTAATATATAAAAACTAGAAAGAGTTTTGAATCCCTAAAAATTATAGACACTTTTTCGATGTATACTTAATTCGTAAATATAAACTTGAGTTTTCACCTTTCCCTTTATCTAGTAAAAAAATTTAAGAAGGCAAATAGATCAGAAGAAAACGAAAATTTTAGAGATTATGTATGCAAAATATTTAAAACAACATCAAATGTGAATAAAGAAAAGTTATTCACGCAACACAAATAAACACAAAAGTATTCATATCCAAGTTTGGGAAATTCAATTTGTTCAACCCTAATAGCTTGGAATTTTATAAGAAAGAGATTTCTAACTGATCCCACACATGTTTTAAATATGGATTATGCATGCTTGAAACATGTTAAAGATGCAAATGACCTATGGATCCAACCTCAATAAATTCTCAAGTTAACGTGCGGTGGGATATTTACCAGAGTCAAATAAGCCATTATTTTGTTCATATACAAAAACGCTGACCTAACAATCATTGATGAATGTAGAGTGATTTATCGGTCAATTGTGTGTAACGGGCTATATTTTTGTATGAAATGACCTATGGATTGGAAGTCCACACTCAGTTAAAAATCCTCCAACACCCCCATTTTTTGAATGACGGAAAAAAGCAATATATAAAAAGTAGAAAGAGTTTACAATCGCTAAAAATTACAGACACTTTTTAAAATTATCTATCTCCACATTCATGCATTTCCATTTTAGATGTATACTTTTTTCTTAAATCAAAACTTGAGATTTCACTTTTCCCTTCATCTCGTAAATAAAAAGATAAGAACGCAAATGGATCACAACAAAATGAAAATTTTAGAGTTTATGTATGCAAAAAAATTTAAACAACAACAAATGTGAATAATGAAAATTTATACATGCACCACAAATGAACACAAAAGTTTTGATATCCAAGTTTGGGAAATTCAACTAGTTCAACCCTAATAGCTTGGAATTTTATAAGAAAGAGATTTTTAATTGATCTCACATATATTTGAAATATGGATTATGCATGCTTGAAATATTTTAAAGATGCAAATGACCTATGGATCCGAACCTCATTATATTCTCAAGTGAACGTGCGGTGGTATATTTACCGGAGTCAAACAAGCCATTATTTTGCCCATTTTCCAAAAATCTGACCTAACAATCATTGATGATTGTATAGTAATTTATCAGTCAAACATGCGTAACAGACTATATTTTTGTACGAAATGACTTATGGATTAGGAGTTCACACTCAGTTAAAAATTCCCCGCCTCCCCATTTTTCCCGACAAATGCAAAACGTACTATATAAAAACTAGAAAGAGTTTACAATCCCTAAAAACTAGAGACACTTTTTAGAATTATCTCTCTCCACATTTGTGTATTTCTATTTTAGATGGATACTTTTATCTTAAATCAATACTTGAGTTTTCACTTTTCCCTTTATCTCGTAAACAAAAGGATAAGAAGGCAAATAGATCACAAAAAAACGAAAATTTTAGAGTTTATGTCTACAAAAAAATTTTAAACAACAACGAATGTGAATAAAGAAAATTTATTCACACACCACAAATGAACACAAAAGTTTTGATATCCAAGTTTGGGAAATTCCACTAGTTCAACCCTAATAGCTTGGAATTTTATATGAAAGAGATTTCTAATTGATGCCACACATGTTTTAAATATGCATTAGGCATTCTTGAAACATTTTAAAGATGCAAATGACCTATGGATCTGAATCTCATTAAATTCTCAAGTGAATGTGCGGTGGGATATTTACCTGAGTCAAACAAGCCATTATTTTGCCCATTTAAAAAATAGCTAACTTAAAATTCATTGATGATTGTAAAGTGATTTATCGGTCAATCGTGCGTAACAGGCTATATTTTTGTAAAGAAGGACTTATGGATTTGGAGTCCACACTCAGTTAAAAATCCTTCGCCTCCCCTTTTTTTTTTGACGATTGCAAAACCAAATATATAAACACTAGAAAGAGTTTACAGTCCCTAAAAATTATAGACAATTTTTAGAATTATCTCTCTTCACATCTATGCATTTCCATTTTAGTGTACTTTTTTCTTAAATAAAAACTTGAGTTTTCACTTTTCCCTTTATCTCGTAAACAAAAAGCTAAGAAGGCAAATAGGTCACAACAAAACGAAAATTTAAGAGTTTATGTATGAAAAAAAATTAAAACAACAACAAATGAGAATAAAGATACAAATCTATTCCCGCACTACAAATGAACACAAAAGTTTTGATATCCAAGTTTGGGAAGTTCAACTAGTTCAACCCTAATACCTTGGAATTTAATAAGAAAGAGATTTCTAATTGATCCCTCACATGTTTTAAATATGGATAATGTATGCTTGAAACATGTTAAAGATGCAAATGACCTATGGATTCGAACCTCATTCAATTCTCAAATTAACGTGCGGTGGGATATACCCAAGTGAAACAAGCCATCATTTTGCCCATTTACACAAAAGCCTAAATAACAATCATTGATGATTCTAAAGTGATTTATCAGTCAATCGTATGTAATGGGATATATTTTTGTAAGAAATGACTTATGGATTGGGAGTCCACACTTAGGAAAAAATACCCCGCCTCCCCCATTTTCACGCCAATTGCAAAACCTAGAATATAAAAACTAGAAAGAGTTTACAATCCCTAAAAATTTAAGACATTTTTTGAAACTCTCTCTCCACATTTTTGCATTTCCATTGTAGATGTATACTTTTTTCTTAAATCAAAACTCTAGTTTTCACCTATGCCTTTATCTCGTTAACAAAAAGATAAGATGGAAAATAGATTGAAACAAAAAGAAAATTTTAGAGTTTATGTATGCAAAAAATTTAAAACAATAATAAATGTAAGTAAAAAAAATGTATCCACGCACCACAAATGAACACAAAAATTTTAATATCCAAGCTTGGGAAATTTCACTAGTTCAACCCTAATAGTTGGGAATTTTATAAGTAAGAGATTTCTAATGGATCCCACACATGTTTTAAATATGGATTATGCATGCTTGAAACATGTTAAAGATTCAAATGACCTATGGACCTAAACCTCATTAAATTCTCAAGTGAACGAGTGGTGGGATATTTACACGAGTCAAACAAACCATTATTTTGCCCCTTTGCAAAAAGGCTGAACTCACAACCATTGATGATTGTAAAGTGATTTATCAGTCAATCATACATTACGGGCTATATTTTTGTAAGAAATGACATATGGATTGGGAGTCCACACTCAATTAAAAATCCCACGCCTCCCCCTTTTTCCTGACCATTGCAAAACCAAATATAAAAAAAGTAGAAAGAATTTACAATCCCTTAAAATTACAGATATTTTTTAAAATTAACTCTCTACACATTTGTGCATTTACATTTTAGATGTATACTTTTTTCTTAAATCGAAACTTGAGTTTCACTTTTCCTTTATCTCGTAAAGAAAAATATAACAAGGCAAATAGATCATAACAAAACGAAATTTTTAGAGTTTATGTATGCAAAAAATTTAAAACAACAACAAATGTATGTAAAGAAAATTTATTCAAGCACCACAAATGAACACAAAATTTTTGATATCCAAGTTTTGGAAATTCCACTAGTTCAACCGGAATAGCATGGAATTTTATAAGAAGTAAATTTCTAATTGATCCCACACATGTTTTAAATATGGTTTATGCATGTTTGAAACATGTTAAAAATGCAAATGACCTATGGATCCGAACCTCATTAAATTCTCAAGTGAATGTGTGGTAGGATATTTACTCGAGTCAAACAAGCCATTATTTTGCCCATTTAAAAAAAAGTTGACCTAACTATCATTGATGATTCTAAAGTGATTTATCGGTCAATTGTACGTAACGAGTTATATTTTTGTAAGAAATGACTTACGGATTGGGAGTCCACATTAAGGAAAAAATACCCCGCCTCCCCCTTTTTTCCTACGATTGGAAAACCTAACATATAAAAACTAGAAAGTGTTTACAATCCCTAAAATTTAAAACTCTTTTTGGAATTATGTCTCTCCACATTTTTGCATTTACATTTTATTTGTATACTTTTTTCTTAAATCAAAATTCTAGTTTTCACCTTTCCCTTTATCTCGTTAACAAAAAGATAAGATGGCAAAGAGATCGAAAAAAAAACAAAAAAAATTAGAGTTTATGTATGCAAAAAATATAAAACAACAACAAATGAAAGTAAATAAAATGTATCCACGCACCACAAATGAACACAAAATTTTGATATCTATGTTTGGGAAATTCCACTAGTTTTACCCTAATAGCTATTAATATTATAAGAAAAATATTTCTAATTGATCCCACATGTGTTTTAAATATGGATTATGCATGCTTGAAACATATTAAAGATGCAAATGACCTATGGATCCGAACCTGATTAAATTCTCAAGTGAATGAGCGGTGGGATATTTACCCGAATCAAACAAGCCATTATTTTGCCATTTTAGAAAAAAAACTGACTTAACAATCAATGATGATTGTAAAGTGATTTATCGATCAATCATAAGTAACAGGCTATATTTTTGTAAGAAATGACTTATGGATTGGGAGTCCACACTCAGTTAAAAATCCCCCGCCAACCCCTTTTTACCGATGATTGTAAAACCTAATATATAAAAACTAGAAAGAGTTTACAATCCCTAAAAATTAAAGATACTTTTTAGAATTTTCTCTCTCCACATTTGTGTATTTCCATTTTAGATGTATAGATTTTTCTTAAATCAAAACTTGTGTTTTCACTTTTCTCTTTATCTCGTAAACAAAATGATAAGAAGGCAAATAGATCACAAAAGAACGAAAATTTTACAGTTTATGTATGCTAAAAATTTAAAAGAACAACAAATGTAAGTAAAGTAAATTTATTTACGCACCACAAATGAACACAAAATTTTTGTTAACCAAGTTTGGCAAATTCCACTAGCTCAACCCTAATAGCTTGGAATTTTATAAGAAAGTGATTTCTAATTGATCCCACACATGTTTTAAATATGGATTATGCATGCTTGAAACATGTTAAAGATGCAAATGACCTATGGATCCGTACCTCATTAAATTCTCAAGTGAACGTGCGGTGGGATATTTACCCAAGTCAAACAAGTCATTATTTTGGCAAGTTACAAAAAAGCTATTCTAACAACCATTGATGATTGTAAAGTGATTTATCGGTCAATCATGCGTAACAGGCTATATTTTTGTAAGAAATGACTTGTGGATATGGAGTCCACACTCAGGTGAAAATCCCCTGCCTCCCCCTTTTTCCCGACGATTGTAAAACCTAATATATAAAAGCTAGAAAGAGTTTACAATCCCTAAGAATTACAGACACTTATAGGAATTATCTCTCTCCACTTTTGTGCATTGCCATTTTAAATGTATACTTTTTTTCTGAAATTTAAACTTGTCTTTTCAGAAGGCAAACAGATCACAACAAAATGAAAATTGTAGAGTTTCTGTATGCAAAATTTTTTAAATAATAACTAATGTAAGTAAAGAAAATTTATTTATGCACCACAAATGAACACAAAAGTTTTGATATCCAAGTTTGTGAAATTCCACTAGTTCAACCTTAATAGCTTGGAATTTTATAAGAAGGAGATTTCTAATTGATCCCACACATGTTTTAAATATGGATTACGCATGCTTGAAACATGTTAAAGATGAAAATGACCTATGGATCCGAACCTCGTTAAATTCTCAAGTGAACGTTCGGTGGGATATTTACTCGAGTGAAACAAGCCATTATTTTGCCAATATACAAAAAATGCTGACCTAACAATTATTGATGATTGTAAAATGATTTATTGGTCAATCGTATGTAACTCTATATATTTTTGTAAGAAATGACTTATGGATTGGGAGTTCAAGGAAAGAATACCCAGTCTCCCCTTTTTTTCCCGACTACTGCAAAACCTAATATATAAAAACTAGAAAGAGTTTACATTACCTAAAAATTTAAGACACTTTTTGGAATTATCGCTCTCCACATTTATGCATTGCCATTTTAGATGTATTCTTTTTTCTTAAATAAAAACATGAGTTTTCACATTTCCCTTCATTTCCTAAACAAAAAGATAAGTAGACAAATAGATCACAACAAAACGAAAATTTTAGAGTTTATGTATGCAAAAAATTTAAAACAACAACAAATGTAAGTAAAGAAAATTTATTCATGCACCACAAGTGAACACAAAAGTGATGATATCCAAGTTTGGAATATTCCACTAGTTCAACCCTAATAGCTTGGAATTTTATAAGAAAGATATTTCTTATTGATCCCACACATGTTTTAAATATGAATTATGCAAGCTTGAAACATGTTAAAGATGCAACTGACCTATGGATCCAAACTTCATTAAATTCTCAAGTGAACGTGCGGTGGGATATTTACCTGAGTAAAACAAGCCCTTATTTTGCCCATTTACAAAAAACTTGACCTAACAATAATTGATGATTTTAAAGTGATTTATTGGTCAATCGTACATAACAGGCTATATTTTAGTAAGAAATGACTTATGGATTGTCAGTCCACACTCAGTTAAAAATGCCCTTCCTCCCCCTTTTTCCCGACGATTGGAAAAGCTAATATATAAAATCTAGAATGAATTTACAATCCCTAAAAATTATAGACACTTCTTGGAATTATCTCTCTCTACATTTGTTCATTCCCATTTTAGATGTATACTTTTTTCTTAAATCAACACAAGATTTTTCACTTTTCCCTTTATCTTGTAACCAAAAAGTTAAGAAGGAAAATAGATCACAACAAAATGAAAATATTAGTGTTTATGTAAAGTTAAGTAAAGAATATTTATTCACGCACCACAAATGAACACAAAAGTTTTGATATCCCAGTTTGGAAAATTCCAATAGTTCAACCCTAATGGCTTGGAATTTTATAGGAAAGAGATTTCTAATTTATCCCACACATGTTTTAATCATGGATTGTGCATGCTTGAAACATGTTAAAGGTCCAAATGACCTATGGATCCAAGCCACATTAAATTCTCAAGTGAACATGCGGTGGGATATTTACCCGATTCAAACAAGTCATTTTGCCCATTTACAAAAAAACCGACCAAACAAACATTGATGATTCAAAATTTATTTATTGGTCAATCGTTCGTAACGGGCTATATTTTTGTAAGAAATGACTTATGGATTGGGAGTCTACACTTAGTTAAAAATCCCCCGCCACTCTATTTTTCCCGACGATTGCAAAACCTAATATATAAAAACTAGAAAGAGTTTACAATCCGTAAAAATTACAGACACTTTTTGGAATTATCTCTCTCTTCATTTGTGCATTTCCATTTTAGAATTAACATTTTTTATTAAATCAAAACTTGAGTTATCATTTTGCCCTTTTTCTCGTAAACAAAAAGATAACAAGGCAAATAGATCACAACAAAACGAAAATTTTAGAGTTTACCCATGCAAAAAATTCAAAACAACAACAAATGTAATTATGAAAATTTATTCACGCACCACATATGAACACAAAAGTTTTGATATCCATGTTTGGGAAATTCCACTAGTTCAACTCTAATAGCTTGGAATTTTATAAGCAAGAGATTTCTTATTGATCCCACACATGTTTTATACATGGATTATGCATCCTGAAACATGTTAAAGATGAAAATGAACTATGAATCCAAACCTCATTAAATTCTCAAGTGAACTTGCAAAGGGATATTTACCCGAGTCAAACAAGCCATTATTTTGCCCATTTCTTAAAAAGCTGACCTAACAATCACTGATGATTGTAAAGTGATTTATCGGTCAATCGTTGGTAACAGGCTATATTTTTGTAAGAAATGATGTATGGATTGGGAGTCGACACTCAGTTAGAAACCCCCGCCTCTATCTTTTTTCCCGTCAATTGAATAACCTAATATATAAAAACTAGAAAGAGTTTACAATCCATATAGATTATAGACACTTTGTGGAATTATCTATCTCTACATCTGTGCATTTCCATTTTAGATGTATAATTTTTTCTTATAACAAAACTTGAGTTTTCACTTTTCCTATTTTCTGGTAAACAAAAAGTTAAGAAGGCAAATAGATAGCTACAAAACGAAATTTTAGAGTTTATGTATGCAAAATGTTGAATTTAGGATCCCTTTTCCATGATCACGAACAAGAGAAAGAAGAAAGAAAAATGAGAAAAGGGGAGGAAAGCTCAAAGTAGAGAAGAGAAAAAATAAAAAAGAAAAGGGTGAGCTGCGTCAAGTAAGGAGAGGGGGAGAGAGAACCAACTCGGGATTTAATGTGTGACTTGATTAATTCTGAATTAAAACCTCTCTATTTATAGGAGAGGAGGAGGTAGAGTCCTCATACAAGTTGTCATTCAATCCTAATTACATTCTAACTCTAACTCTTCAATATAATTAAGTCTCAATATAAGTAAGTCTATTCAAACTAGAACTCCTAGAAAACTAATTGGAGTAGAACTAGAAGTTCTTTATTATCCACGTGAATATAAGGAATAATCCAGCTCGTGGCCTTATCCTAGTGGGCCCCTCATGATTCTCCAGTGCACCTTGATAATTGTGCCAGCTCGTGAGATCTTGTGGGGCCCACTTGATCTTCAAGGCTTCTAAATCAACTCAGCTTGTGGTTCTTGATTCCTTTACTCGAGCTTGCTTTGGGAGATGGCTCTTCTTGGTGTCCCAAGTCCTCTAAGATTCTTCTTGATTACCTACATCCTCATGGTGGGTCCGACCAGCTCGAGCACCATGGTGGGCCCCACATTGTAACACTCCCCCTCAAACTGGGGGTGAGAAGACGTCATAAACATCGAGCTTGCTGCATATGGTGGAGAAGATCTTGTGAGTGACTGGTTTGGTGAGGATGTCTGCAACTTGATTTTTTGAGGAGATGTGCTTCAGAGATAAGAGACCAACTTGGAATTTTTCTCTTATAAAGTGGCAATCAACTTCAATGTGTTTTGTCCTCTCATGGAAGACTGGATTCGATGCAATATGTATTGCTACTTGGTTGTCACAATATAGATTCATTGGAGCTTCTTTATAAAATCTCAATTCAATGAGAAGGGACCTTATCCATAAAAGTTCACTTACAGTGTGTGCCATGGCTCTATATTATGCTTCTGCACTGGACCGTACTACCACATTCTGTTTTTGATTTTCCATGTAACTAGATTTCCTCCAACCATCGTTCAAAACCCAGAAGTAGATTGTCTATCATTTGGGGATCCAGGCCATTCTGCATCCACGAATCCCTCATTGTTGAAGTGTCCATGTTTTTTATAGAGGAGCTCCCTTCTAGGAGCCCCTTTCAAATAACGTAGTATCCACTCAAGTGTTTGCCAATGACTAAGTTGTGGCTTGTGCATGTACTGACTTACCACACTTACTGCATATGAAATATCTGGCCTCGTTACACATAGGTAAATAAGACGCCCTACTAACCTTTGATATTTGCCAATATCCACGTCTTCTCCAGTGCCTCCACATAACTTTGTATTTGCATCCATAGAAGTGTCTACCAGTTTGCATCCCAACATACCTGTTTCTTCTAGTAGATCTAGGTTATATTTTCTTTGAGATAGAATAATCCCATGTCTGGATTGTAAGACCTCAATACCCAAAAATTATTTCAGTAATCCAAGATCCTTTGTCTTGAATTCACCACATATTTTTTCTTTTATTTTTTGAATGCCCTCAGAGTCACTTCTAGTTAAAACATAAATAGCTAGAATCACCTTACCTCTTGCTGTGTTCTCAATAAATACTGAGAAGTCTGCAGAGCATCTGTAAAAACCTTCCCGTATGATGGCTTGACTAAAATTTTCAAACCATGCCTGTGGGGATTGCTTTAGCCCATATTGAGATTTTTAAGGCGACATATGGACTCTCCCTCAACCACATATCTAGGTGGTTGTTGCATATAAATTTCTTCTTTTATATCGCCATTGAGATAGGCTTTTTGACATCTAGTTGATATATTGGCCATGATGAATTAGCTGCCAAGGATAATAATATCCGTGCTGCGGTCATTTTTACCACTGGAGAGAATGTCTCATCATAATCAATGCCATAGCATTGAGTGTATCCTTTAGCAACCAGTCGAGCTTTCAGTCGTGCAATAGTCCCATCTGGATTATGTTTAATAGTATAAACCCACTTGCAACCAACGGGTTTTTTGTCTGTAGGTAGAAGAACCAGTGACCATGTATGATTCTCATCGAGTGCCTTCATTTCTTCATCCATTGTTGCCTTCCACCCTGGATGTTGTAGAGCCTCTTGATATGACTGTGGAACAGATATGGAGGAAATAGAAGAAAGAAACTGATAACATCGAGGTGAGAGGCGGTGATGAGACACAAAATTGGAGATAGGATGGGAAGTAGAAGGTTGAGTGCATGAACGAGGTTCTTTTCTTATAGCAATAGGATGAGTATCAAATTCAGGACCAAAAACTACTGGTGATGAGGACTTACCTTTGGTGGATCTGACAACTCGGCAGGTGTGGTATCAGCCATTGTCTCTAGGGGCTGAACAATCTCTGTATCACGAGGCACAACCGGTCTAGGAGAACTTGGTACTGATGACATACCAGGTGGAGCTCTATTAGAATAATATGAGGAGTCTTCAAAGAATGTTACATCCCTGGACACAAATAAACATTGCAAAGAGGGACTATAACAAACATAACCCTTTTGTGTTCGAGAGTATCCCAAAAAGATACAGTTTATAGATTTAGAGTCAAGTTTGCTGTGTCTAGGTAAAGTATTATGAACAAAACATTGACAACCGATGACTTTCAATGGTAATGCAAATGGATCATCATGTGGTAAAAGTTGAGAGTAAGGGGATTTATTCCCAAGAACAGTAGATGGTAGATGATTTATAAGAAAACATGCTGAAATGACAGCTGGGGCCAATAAAAATATGGAACTTTCATGGCATATAATAGACCTCGAGCTACTCAAGAATATGATGATTTTTCCGTTCGGCTAGACCATTTTGTTGAGTGTAGGCACATGATGTCTGATGGATAATGTCATTCTCTTCACAAAAGGAGTAAAGGTCTTTTGATATATACTCTTTGGCATTATCAGAATGAAGGATTCTGACCAAATTGTGTGAGTACCATCGCATAAAATGATTTAAAATAGACGATATCTCAGAACGCTATTTGAAAATAAACAATCAAGTTGTGCGAGTGAAATCATCAAAAAAAGTGATAAAATATTTGGCTTGAGAAACATTAGAGACACTCAAAGGCCCCCAAACATCAGTACGAATAAATGAAAAAGAAATGTTACTTTTGACTTCTGGACGAGGAGAGTATGTACTCCTTTGATGTTTACTTAACTGACATACCTCACAACTGAATTTTGACCTTATCTTAAGAGATGAAAACATATGATGAAGAGATTATATGGAAAGATGTCCCAACCAATTGTGCCATAATCGTGTCTCATTCTCAATAGTAGACACCATATTGACCTTTGGCACATCCAAGTAGTAGAGCCCCCTTATTCATGGCCTCAACCAATCACCTGCTTCGTTATAAGATCTTCAAAAACACATGAAGTAGGTGTGAAGGTAACCGAGCAATTAAAATATTTTGTAAGCTGACTCATAGAGAGCAAGTTTAAAGGAAAGGAAGGAACAAAAAGAATATCATTGAGCGGAAGTGACGGGGTGACAGAAGTGGAACCTTTTCATTAGACTTTGGTTTGAGAACCGTCAGCTATGGTAACAAACTTGTGTGAAAGACTTGGAGATAAAGAATGTAATAAAGTTTTTTTACCTGTAAGATGCTCGGAGGCTCCTGAATCAATTATCCAGGATGAAGAGGAGGTAGATAGCATACCTGAAGCAGTAGTGGCAGCAGTAGTGGGAGATGGGCAAGGAGAAGACCCTAGCAAGGTCTTTGTTTTCTGAAATAATTCATACTCTTCATCAGTAATAATTTTCTATGCAGCTGGTGTTCGGGGATGGTCTGCTTGCGCATCACTAATGAGGACTTCATTAGCCCTTCTTCATTCTGACTTGTCATTAAGCCTAAGTGCATGCCCTATAACGGCACTGGTCTATAGTGTGGCCCCAAAATTTGTAATGAGTGCATTCAATATCAACTGTTCTGCCAGCACTATTAGTGTATCAGGGCTTGAATATAGTTTAGTACATGTCTCCCAAATATGTTTAGCAGTGTCAATATGAATAACATTACTAGAGACATGTGCTTCCATGCTATTTATCAGCCAACCAATTACCAAAGTATCATTCTTCAGCCATTTCATATAAAAAATATCATCTTCATCAATAGGTAGTCCTTGAGTAGTGAGGTGACCAGGTAGGTCTTTGGTTATGAGAAACCTCCTAACCGAGGTGGACCAACTCATAAAATTAGATACCCCACGTAAGGGTATGGTGGTGATTTTATGTATATCACCACTTATATTCATATTCTCATTAGCCATAATAGGCTCTTCTTCTTCAAAAAAACTTCAAATAAAATCACCAAGTAGCACTTCTTCAATCAACTCGGTATATGTAAATATAGTATCAATGCTAAATAATGTTTTATTCTAGAAAATTACTCATAAGAGGCTCAATAAAAATCTTCTATTATCAGGGAAATCTTATCCCACAAAAAAAATTCAATAATCTGTATATGGACTGGTCTCGGCAAATAGAATTTCCAAACCGATATAACTATTTTGATAGCTCCTTTTAGATAGAGGGGCATGCATATTCATAACATAATAAGATGAAAGCATTCACATATTCATCCTTGAATCATCTTATAAAAATGAGAACCAATAGCATAAAAAAATATTTTTGAACACTTATCTCTTGGCTAGTGTTCTTCCTTCATACAAGAGCCTTCTTTGAGGGGTGTTGATCATTACTTCTCTAGAGCATTCCTTTGTCGAGGGATCCTAAATATGTTGCTTTGATACCATGTTGAATTTAGGATACCTTTTCCATGATCACAAACAAGAGAAAGAAGAAAGAAAAATGAGAAAAGGGGAAGAAAGCTCTCGGTAGAGAAGAGAAAAAATAAAAAAGAAAAGGGTGAGCTGCGTCAAGTAAAGAGAGGGAGAGAGAGAACCCAACTCAGTATTTAATGTGTGACTTGATTAATTCCGAATTAAAACCTCTCTATTAAAGAAGAGGAGGAGGTAGAGTCCTCATACAAGTTCTCATTGAATCCTAATTACATTCTAACTCTAACTCTTCAATATAAGTAAATCTCAATAGAAGTAAGTCTATTCAAACTAGAACTCCTAGAAGACTAATTGGAGTAGAACTAGGAGTTCTTTATTATCCACGTGAATATAAGGGATAAGCCAGCTCGTGGCCTTATCCTAGTGGGCCCCTCATGATTATCCAATGCACCTTGATAATTGTGCCAGCTCGTGAGATCCTATGGGCCCCACTTGATCTTCAAGTCATCTAAATCAACTCAGCTTGTGCTTCTTGATTCCTTTACTCAAGCTTGCTTTGGGAGATGACTCTTCTGGGTGTCCCAAGTCCACTAGGATTCTTCTTGATGACCTACTTCCTCGTGGAGGGTCCCACCAGCTCGAGCACCATGGTGGGCCCCACATTATAATACAAAAAATTTAAAACAACAACAAATATAAATAAAAAAAATTTATTCACGCACCACAAATGAACACAAAAGTCTTGATATCCAAGTCTTGGAAATTTCACTATTTCAATCCTAATAGCTTGGAATTTTATAAGAAAAAGATTTCTAGTTGAACACACACATGTTTTAAATATGAATTGTGCATGCATGAAACATGTTAAAGATGCAAATGACCTATGGATCCATACCTCATTAAATTTTTAACATAACGTGGGGTGGGATATTTACCGAGTCAAACAAGCCATTATTTTGCCCATTTAAAAAAAATCTGACCTAACAATCATTGATGATTGTAAAGATTTATCGATCAATCGTGCATAACGGGCTATATTTTTTTTTAAGAAATGACTTATGGATTGGGAGTCCACACTTAGTTTAAAATCCCCCAGCTCCCCCTTTCTCCCAACGATTGCAATACCAAATATATAAAAACTAGAAAGAGTTTACAATCCGTAAAAATTATAGACACATTTTGGAATTATCTCTATCTACATTTGTACATTTCATTTTTAAATGTATACTTTGTTTCTTAAATCAAAACTTGGATTTTCACTTTTCCCTTTATCTCGTAAACAAAAAGATAAGTAGGCAAAAAAATCACAATAAAACGAAAATTTTAGAGTTTATGTATGCGAAAAATTTAAAACAACAAAAAATGTAAGTAAAGAAAATTTATTCATGCACAAATGAACACAAAAGTTTTGATATCCAAGTTTGGGAAATTCGACTAGTTCAACCCTAATAGCTTGGAGTTTTATAAGAAAGAGATTTCTAATTGATCCCACACATGTTTTAAATATGGATTATGCGTGTTTGAAACATGTTAAAGAAACAAATGACCTATGGATCCAAATCTCATTAAATTCTCAAGTGAACGTGCAATGAGATATTTTCCCGAGTCAAACAAGCCATTATTTTGCCGATTTAAAAAAAATATGACCTTACAATCATTGACGATTGTAAGGTTATTTATCGGTCAATTGTGCATAAGGGGCTATATGTTTTTAGGAAATGACTTATGGATTGGGAGTCCACACTCTGTTAAAAATCCCCCGCCTCCCCCTTTTTCTAGACGATTGCAAAACTTAATATTTAAAAACTAGAAAGAGTTTACAATACCTAAAAATTACATACACATGTTGGAATTATCTCTCTCTACATTTGTGCATTTCCATTTTATATTTAAACTTTTTTCTTAAATCAAAACTTGAGTTTTCACTTTTCCCTTTATCTCGTATACAAAAAGATAAGAAGGCAAATAGATCACAACAAAACAAAAATTTTAGAGTTTATGTATGCAAAAATTTAAAACAACAAGAAATGTAAGTAAAGAAAATTTATTCACGCACCACAAATGAACACAAAAGTTTTGATATCCATGTTTGGGAAATTCCCATAGTTCAACCCAAATTGCTTGGAATTTAACAAGAAAGAGATTTCTATTGATCCCACACTTGTTTTAAATATGGATTATGCATGCTTGAAACATGTTAAAGATACAAATAACTTATGGATCAAAACCTCATTAAATTCTCAATTGAATGTGTTGTGGGATATTTACCCGAGTGAAACAAGCCATTATTTTGCCCATTTACATTAAAGTTGACCAACCGATCATTGATTATTTTAAAGTGATTTATCGGTCAATCATATGTAACGGGCTATATTTTTATAAGAAATGTCTAATGGATTGGGAGTCCACACTCTCTTAAAAATCCCCCGCCTCCCCCTTTTTCCTGACGATTGCAAAAAGTAATATTTAAAAACTAGAAAGAGTTTATAATACCTAAATATTACAAACACTTTTTGGAATTATCTCTCTCTAAATTTGTGCATTTCCATTTTAGATGTATACTTTTTTCTTAAATCAAAACTTGAGTTTTCATTGTTCCCTTTATCTTGTATAAAAAAAGTTAAGAAAGCAAATAGATCACAACAAAACGAAAATTTTAGAGTTTATGTATGCAAAAAATTTAAAACAACAACAAATGTACGTAAAGAAAATTTATTCACGCTCCACAAATGAACACAAAAGTTTTTATATTCAAGTTTTGGAAATTCCCATAGTTCAACACTAATTGCTTGGAATTTTATAAGAAAGAGATTTCTAATTGATCTCACACATGTTTTAAATATTGATTATGCATGCTTGAAACATGTTAAAGATGCAAATGACCTATGGATCCAAACCTTATTAAACTCTCAAGTGAATGTATGATAGGATATTTATCCAAGTCAAACAAGCCTTTATTTTTCCAATTTACAAAACAACTGACCTAACAATCATTGATGATTGTAAAGTGATTTATCGATCAATCGCAACGAGATATATTTTGGTAAGAAATGACTTATGGATTGGGTGCCAACACTCAGTCAAAAATCCCCTGCCTCCCCCTTTTTCCCGACGATTACAAAACCTAATATATGAAAACTAGACAGAGTTTACAATCCCTAAAAATTACATACACATTTTGGAATTATCTCTCTTTACATTTGGGCATTTCCATTTAAGATGTAAACTTTTTTCTTAAATCAAAACTTGTGTTCTCACTTTTCTCTTTATCTCGTAAACAAAAAGATAACAACGCCAATAGATCACAACAAAATGAAATTTTAAGAGAAAAATTTAAAACAACAATAAATGTAAGTAAAGAAAATATATTCACGCACCTCGAATGAACACAAAAGTTTTAATATCCAAGTTTGGGAAATTTCGTTAGTTCAACCTTAATTTCTTGGAATTTTATAAGAAAGAGATTTCTAATTGATCCCACTCATGTTTAAAATATGGATTATGAATGCATGAAACAAGTTAAAGATGCAAATGACCTATGGATCCAAAACTCATTAAATTCTCGAGTGAACATGCGGTGGAATATTTACCCTAGTCAAACAAGCCATTATTATTGCCTTTTACAAAAAACCAGACCTAACAATCATTAATGATTGTAAAGTGATTCATCGGCCAAACGTGCATAACGGGCTATATTTTGGTAAGAAATGACTTATGGATTGGGAGTCCACACTCAGTTAAAAATCCTTAGTCTCCCTATTTTTCCAGACAATTGCAAAACGTAATATATAAAAATTGGAAAGAGTTTTCAATCCCTTAAATTACAGACACTTTTTGGAATTATCTCTCATTATGTTTGTGCATTTGCATTTTAGATGTATACTTTTTTCTTAAATCAAAATTTGAGTTTTTTTTGAATTTATGGAAAAGTGAAATACTTCATTGACATCAATAACTTGTTCTTATCAGAGTACATGAACCTCTATTTATAATAGAGGAAGGTAGTAGAGTCCAATTACAATAAAACTACCCTTGTCCCAATTACACCCAAACTCTAACACTTAAAGATAAGTTCTAACATAATTAAACAACTCAATATAGATAAAGGACAAACATAACTCAAACTAAAACTCTTCTTTGACGTGAACATAAGATAAGATGCTTTTGTGAGTCCATCTTGATCTTCCAACTGATGTCATAAGGATGCCAGCTCATGGTAATCATTGTGGGTCCTACTTCTTAGGGGCTTGGGCCCATCTTGTGGGCCTTCCTTTGTCGTGTGGGCTCCAACTTATCTTCCAACAGTTTTCATTTTTCCCTTTATCTCGTAAAAAAAAAGATAACAAGACAAATAGAGCACAAGAAAACAAAAATTTTAGAGCATAAGCATGCAAAAAAATTAAAAAAACAAAAAATGTAATTAGAAAATTTATTTACGCACTACAAATGAACACTAAACTTTTGATATCCAAGTTTGGGAAATTCCACTAGTTCAACCCTAATAGATTGGAATTTTATAAGCAAGAGATTTCTAATTGATCCCACACATGTTTTAAATATAAATTATGCATGCTTGAAACATGTTAAAGATGCAAATGACCTAAGGATCCAAACCTCATTAAATTCTCAAGTGAACGTTCAGTGGGATATTTACCCGTGTCAAATAAGCAATTATTTTTCCCATTTACAAAAAAGCTGACCTACTAATCATTGATGATTGTAAAGTAATTTATTGGTCAATCATGTGTAACGGGCTATATTTTCTTAAGAAATGACTTATGGATTGGGAGTCCACACTCAGTTAAAAATCCCTCGCCTCCCCTTTTTCTTGACAATTGCAAAACCTAATATATAAAAACTAGAAAGAGTTTACAATCCCTCATACTTACAGACACTTTTTGGAATTATCTCTTTCTACACTTGTGCATTTCAATTTTAGATAGATACTTTTTTCTTAAATCAAAACTTCAGTTTTCACTTTTCCCTTTATCTCATAAACAAAAAGATAAGAAGGCAAATAGCACACAAAAAAATGAAAATTTTCAAGTTTATGTATGCAAAAATTTAAAACAACAACAAATGTAAGTAAAGAAAATTTATTCACGCACCACAAATGAACACAAAAGTTTTGATATCCAAGTTTGTGAAATTCCACTAGTTCAACCTTAATAGCTTGGAATTTTATAAGAAGGATATTTCTAATTGATCCCACACATGTTTTAAATATGGATTACGCATGCTTGAAACATGTTAAAGATGCAAATGACCTGTGGATCTGAACCTCATTAAATTCTCAAGTGAACGTTCGGTGGGATATTTACTAGAGTGAAACAAGCCATTATTTTGCCCATTTAAAAAAAACCCAACCTTACAGTCATTGATGATTGTAAAATGATTTATCGGTCAATCGTGAGTAATGGGCTATATTTTTTTAAGAAATCACTTATGGATTGAGAGTCCACACTTAGTTAAAAATCCCCCGCCTCCCCCTTTTTCCTGACGATTATAAAACCTAATATATAAAATCAAGAAATAGTTTACAATCCGTAAAGATTACAAACACTTTTTGGTACTATCTCTCTCTACATTTGTGCATTTCCATTTTACATGTACAGTTTTTTCTTAAATCAAAACTTGAGTTTTCACTTTTCCCTTTATCTTGTAAACAAAAAGATAAAAGGGCAAATAGATCACTACAAAACAAAATTTTTAGAGTTTATGTATGCAAAAAATATAAAACAACAACAATTGTAAATAAATAAAATTTATTCACGTACCACAAATGAACACAAAAGTTTTCATATCCAAGCTTGGGAAATTCCACAAGTTCTACCCTTATCCCTTGGAATTATATAAGAAAGAGATTTTTAATTGATCCCACATATGTTTTAAATATGGATTAGGCATGATTGAAACATGTTAAAGATCCAAATGACCTATGGATCCCAACATCATTAAATTCTCAAGTGAACGTTCGGCCGGATATTTACCCGAGTCAAACAAGCAATTATTTCGCCCATTTACAAAAAAACCCAACCTAACAATCATTGATGATTGTAAAGTGATTTATCGGTCAATAGTGCGTAACGGACTATTTAAGAAATGACTTATGGATTGGGAGTCTACACTCAGTTAAAAATCCCCCGCCTCCTCCTTTTTCTCGACGATTGCAAAACCTAATATTTATAAACAAGAAAGAGTTTTCAATCCTTAAAAACTACAGACACTTTTCTGAATTATTTCTCTTTATAATTGTGCATTTCCATTTTAGATGTTTACTTTTTTCTTAAATCAAAACTTGAGTTTTCACTTTTCCATTTATCTCGTAAAAAAAAAAGATAAGAAGGCAAATAGATCACTACAAAATGAAAATTTTAGAGTTTATGTATGCAAAAAAAATTTAAAAACAATAAATGTAAGTAAAGAAAATTTATTCACACACCACAAATGATCACAAAAGTTTTGATATCCGAGTTTTGGAAATTCCACTAGTTCAATCCAAACAGCTTGGAATTTTACTAGAAAGAGATTTCTAATTGGTCCCACACATGTTCTAAATATGAATTGTTCATGCTTGAAACATGTTAAACATGAAAATGACCTCTGGATCCAAACCTCATTAAATTCTCACGGGAACGTACGGTTGCATATTTTCTAGAGTACAACAAGCCATTATTTTTCCCATTTACAAAAAAGCTGACATAACAATCATTGATGATTGTAAAGTGATTTATCGATCAATCGTGCGTAACGGGCTATAATTTGTTAAGAAATGACTTATGGATTAGGAGTCCACACTCAGTTTAAAATCCCACGCCTCCTCCTTTTCCCCGAAAATTTTAAAACCTAATATATAAAAACTAGAAAGAGTTTACAATCTTTAAAAGTTACATATACTTTTTGGAATTATCTCTCTCTACATTTGTGCATTTCCATTTTAGATGTATACTTTTTTCTTTAAACAAAAATTGAGCTTTCACTTTTCCATTTATCTCGAAAACAAAAAGATAAGAAGGCAAATGGATCACAATAAAACGACAATTTTAGAGTTTTTGAATGCAAAAAAGTTTCAAACAACAACAAATGTAAGTAAAGAAACTTAATCACATACCATAAATGAACACAAAAGTTTTGATATCCAAGTTAGGGAAATTCCACTAGTTCAACCCTTATAGCTTGGAATTTTTTAAGAAAGAGATTTCTAATTGATCCCACACATGTTTTAAATATGGATTCTGCATGCTTGAAACATGTTAAAGAAGCAAATGGCCAATGGATCTAAACCTCATTAAATTCGCTAGTGAACGTGCAGTGGGATATTTACCCAAATCAAACAAGCAATTATTTTGCCCATTTAATGAAAAGCTGACCTTGCAATCACTGATGATTGTAAAGAGGTTTATCGGCATATCATACGTAACTGGCTATATTTTTTTAAGAAATGACTTATGGATTGGAAGTCCACACTCTGTTAAATCCACCCATCTCCTCCTTTTTCCTAACGATTGCAAAACCTAATATATAAAAACTTGAAAGAATTTACAATCCCTAAAAACTAATGACACTTTTTGGGAATTATCTCTCTCTACATTTATGCATTTCCATTTTAGATGTATTATTTTCATAAATCAAACCTTGATTTTTAACTATCCTGTTTATCTTGTAAACAAAAAGATTAGAAGGCAAATAGATCACAACAAAATAAAAATTTTAGAGTTTATGTATGCAAAAAAATTTTAAAAACAACAAATGTAAGTAAAGAAAATTTATTCACGCACCACAAATGAAAACAAAAGTTTTGATATCCAAGTTTGGGAAATTCCCAAAGTTCAACCCTAATTGCTTGGAATTTTATAAGGAAGAGATTTCTAATTGATCCTTAATATGGGTTATGCATGCTTGAAACATGTTAAAGATGCAAATGATCTATGGATCCAAACCTCATTAAATTTTCAATTGAACGTGCGGTGGGATATTTACCCAAGTAAAACAAGCCATTATTTTGCCCATTTACAGAAAAGCTGACCTAACAATCATTGATGATTGTAAAGTGATTTATCTGTCAATCGTGCATAACGGGCTATATTTTTGTAAGAAATGACTATGGATTGGGAGCCAACACTCAGTTAAAAATCTCCTACGTCCCCCTTTTTCCCAATGATTGCAAAACCTAATATATAAAAACTAGACAGAGTTTACAATCCCTAAAAATTACAGACACTTTTTGGAAGTATCTATCTCTACATTTGTGCATATCCATTTTAAAAGTAAACTTTTTTCTTAAATCAAAACTTGACTTTTCACTTTTCACTTTATCTCGTAAACAAAAAGATAACAAGGTAAATAGATCACAACAAAACAAAAATTTAAGAGTTTATGTATGCAAAAAAATTAAAACAAGAAAAAATGTAACTAAAGAAAATTTATTCACGTACCACAAATGAACACAAAAGTTTTTATATCCATGTATGGGAAATTCCGCTAGTTCAACCCTAATAGCTTGGAATTTTATAAGGAAGAGATTTCTAATTGATTCCACACATGTTTAAAATATGGATAATGCATGCATGAAACAAGTTAAATATGCAAATGACCTAAGGATCCAAAACTCATTAAATTCTCATGTGGACACGCAGTGGGATACTTACCAGAGTCAAACAAGCCATTATTTTGCCCATTGACAAAAATATTACCTAACAATCATTGATGATTGAAAAGTGATTTATTAGTCAATCGTGTGTAATGGGCAATATTTTTTCAAGAAATGACTTTTGGTTTGGGAGTCCAACTTAGTTAAAAATCCCTCGTCTCCCCCTTTTTACCGACGATTACAAAAAATAATATATAAAAAATAGAAAGACTTTACAATCCCTAAAAATTAAAGACACTTTTTGGAATTATCTCTCTCTCTACATTTGTCCATTTCCATTTGAAAAGTATATTTTTTTCTTAAATCAAAATTGGAGTTTTCACTTTTCCCTTTATCTCATAAACAAAAAGATAATAAGGCAAATAGATCACTACAAAACGAAAATTTATGAGTTTATGTATGCAAAAAATTTAAATCAACAACAATTGTAAGTAAAAAAAATTATTCACGCACGACAAATGAACACAAAAGTTTTGTTATCCAAGTTTGGGAAATTCCACTAGTTCAACCCTTATAGCTTGGAATTTTATAAGAAAGAGATTTCTAATTGATCCCACACATGTTTTAAATATGGATTGTGCATTCTTGAAACATGTTAAAGATGCAAATGGCTGATGGATCCAAACCTCATTAAATTCTCAAGTGAACGTGCGGTGGGATATTTACCCGAGTGACACAAGCCATTATTTTGCACATTTAAAAAAAAGCTGACCTAACTATCTTTGATGATTTTGAAGTGATTTATCATTCAATTGTGCATATCGGGCTGTATTTTTGTAAGAAATGACTTATGGATTTGGTGTTAGGATCTTCCCGAGCCATGGATCGAGTCACCCTTCTTTCCTCACTTCCCTCCATATTGAATCTTGACGTTGGAAGAGGATTCTTGTTTTTGGAATGGGGAATGGTGGAATTCAGAATGGAATGATTGAGCTTTGAAAGAAGCTCGCCCTGGACCTCATATGGAGAATCCGACCTAGACCTCTGAGGGAGAATCCGAACTGTTCAATCCAAACCAAATGGAATTGCATTAAAATAAAATTGACATAATTTAATTCCTACGCCTGTTGATAACTTGTGATGCTATGGAGTCGATAACATCACCCCCTTGGAGAAATAACTTGTCCTCACACTCGAAATAGGGGTAGAGGGCTCTGAAAGCTGCTAAGGGCTCCCATGTAGTGTCACTAGGGTCAGCATCAGCCCACTGCATTAGTATCTCCCAATCGCCCTGAATGCGACGAGCCTGCAACACCTGTGCTGGAGTAGAAAGGACACGTCCCTCATGTAGTGGGGGCAGAGGGGTGTGCAGCAAGGGAGTGTCGCCCTGGAAGGCCTTCAGTTGGGAGACGTGAAACACATTGTGAATCCTAGCCTCTGGCGGAAGCTGCAAGCGGTAGGCGACTATCCCAATGCGGTCCATCACCTGAAAGGGACCATAATGCTTCAGAGAGAGCTTGTGGCATTTGGAGGCTGTTAGTGACAGCTGCCTGTAATGTTTGAGACGCAGCCATACATAATCTCTTGGAGAAAAGAATACTTCTCGGGGCTTCTTATCATAATATAATTTCATAGTATTCTGGGTCTCCTGGAGATGAGTGTGCACCTCACTGAGCATGGCATCTCTTTCTGCTAACGCTTGGTCCAAAGTGGCTACCTTGGATGCACCTGGTCCATACGATAAAAGTCTAGGCGGATATTTGCCATATACTACCTTGAATGGAGTAGTTCTGAGTGCACTGTGGTCGGAGGTGTTGTAACAGAATTCAGCCCAGGCAAGCCATTTAACCCACCGTTTAGGTGAGTCCCCCACGAAACAACGAAGATACATCTCAATTGTCCATTTGATACCTCGGTCTAACCATTAGTCTACAGATGGTAGGCAGAAGAGAATGCTAACTTTGTTCCTTGCATCTTGAATAGTTCTTTCCAGAATGTACTGGTAAAGAAGGTGTCTCTATCACTGGTAATTGAGGTAGGCATCCCATGTAATCGAACAATATTATTCATGAAGAGCTGAGCTACATGAGTTGTAGTGTAAGGATGCGCCAGAGGGAGGAAATGGTCATACTTTGAGAAATGATTGACCACTAAAAATATAACGGATTTGTCGGACAACGAGGGAAGGCCATCTTTGAAGTCCATGGAAATACCTGACCAGACTTGTGACGGCAGCTGAGATGGTTGGAGAAAACCTGCTGGACTTAATGATTCAGATTTATTCTGTTGACAAATTTGACAAGCCGCCACATAATCTTCTATACTGTGCTTCATACCCTTCCAATAAAAATCCCGACTGATCCGGAAATATGTTTTTTGTGGGCCCTCATGTGTACTATCATGGAACGAGGCTAGAATGTTGTGAATCAGTGGAGACGTGTGGTGTAGAAAAATCCAATTTTTGAATAGGGCAAGACGATCCTGAACCGTCCAATGTTTCTCCGATCTCCCCTACTAAATCTTATGATATAATGCAATAAGTTCTGGATACTGTTGTGTCTCCTCCCAAATAGAATCCAACAAGAGAGCTCTGGGCTGACTGATGGCATGTAATTGCGGCTTTGGAATGTCCCGACAAGATAAAGCATCAACCCCCACATTCAAACTCCCAGGTTTATACACCACGGTAAAGTTGAACCCCATTAGTTTACTTAACCAGTTCAGTTGAATGGAGGTGGTGAGACGCTGCTCAAGAAGATAATTGAGGCTGCAATGATCGGTGTGAATCAGAAATGGGTGCCCCCAGAGATAAGGCAGCCAATGCTGCATTGCCTTAGCTAAACCGATCAATTCCCTCTCGTAAGTGGCTAACTTGTGGTGGTGTTGGCCAAGCTAGCGGCTGAAATAAGCAATGGGGTGTCCTTGTTGGTGTAACACTACACCGATACCGCCCCCCAAAGCATCACATTCCACCACAAATGATTCATCAAATTCCTATAGCTGGAAAACCGGAGCTGATGACAATGCCTCTTTCAACTTCTGAAAGGAATGAGCCGTTGTCTCAGACCCGGTGAAGGCATTTTTCTAGAGTAGGTTGTTGAGCGGTGCTGCAATTTGGCCGTAGCTATGGATAAATTTCCTGTAATACCCAGCGAGGCCCAAAAATCCACTTAACGCCGTAATGGAGGTGGGAGGAGGCCAATCTGTGATGGCCTGAATCTTACTCTAGTCAACCTTCAGCCCTACTACTGAAATAATGTGGCCCAAGTATGCCACCTCTGAGGTGCCCATAGAACATTTGGACTGATTTAAAACCAAATGGTGTGAGCGGAGAACAGTAAATACTTGGTGAAGGTGCTGAAGTTGCTCGTCCCAATTGTTACTATACACCAAAATATCATAAAAAAATACCAAAACATATTTCCTCAAGAGAGAGGAAAATACCTCATTCATGAGGGCCTGGAATGTGGAAGAAGTATTGGAGAGACCAAATGGCATCACGAGGAACTCAAAATGATCGTGGTGTGTGCGGAATGCTGTTTTCTCCACATCTGAAGGATGAACGCGGATCTGATGATAGCCAGACTTCAAGTCCAGCTTGGTAAATATAGTGGCACCGTGTAATTCATCTAGCAACTCGTCCACCACTGGGATGGGAAGTTTGTCTTTAATGGTGTGAGGGTTGAGTTACCTTTAATCCACACAAAACCTCCATGACTTATCATGCTTTCGGACTAGTAGTACCGGGGAGGAGAAAGGAGACCTGCTTGGCTGAATAATTCCCTGGGCGAGCATATTTTGGCACTGCCTTTCAATTTCATCCTTCTGTAGGTGGGGGTAACGGTAAGGCCACACCACCACAGGTTCAGTGCCCATCTTCAATCGAATGCGGTGATCACACTGCCGAATAGGCGGAATAGCAGTAGGTTCATGAAATATACCTCAAAGTCTGTAAGTAATTGAGATAACTTACAGTTGTCGGTGTTAAGGACCTGAACAACCTAAAGTACACAGGGCACTAATGGCTTGGTGCCATGCAATGTGATCTGACGTTGGTCCTCTGTGAAGGTCATGGTCAGAGCCTGAAAATCCCATAAAATAGGCGCCAACAGTTGGAGCCATTTAACTCCAAGTACCAAATCAAATCCTACCAGTGGAATCACCAAGAAATCTGCAATAAAGGAGTGTCCCTCAATATCAAAGTGGGTGGCTAGAGATATGCCCACACTGGCAATTTTGGCACCATTGGCCATTGAGACAGAGAGGCATGTCTGTTGCTGGATAACTAACCCAAGTTGTTCAGTTGCTGCCTGACTGATGAAGTTATGCATGCTGTCAGAGTCAACTAAAGCTAGTAATTGCAGATGATGTAACTAGGCTTGAACTTGCATGGTATTAGAACTGCGTAGGCCAGTCATGACATGAAGTGAAATCTCTGGACCCTCTTGGTCGGTCTCCACCATATCTGCCTCTTGTAGTATGTCCACACAATCCTCCCACAGACACACACTGAATAATTATATGTGACCCTGGACATACTGGTCATCATAGTTAAAACAAAGGCCCTTGGCCTTTCTCTGTTCCATCTCCTGTCTAGTCAATTTTTTGAAGTAAGGGGCTGGTGGCATAAAGTTATAATTTTCTGGATGCGGTGCTGCACTGGCTCCAGAACGTGGAGGCCCAGAATAGGGTGCTGGTGCAGTGGCATTGTGCCTGCCTGGCCAAACTGGTTTTCTGCCCATTGAATCCTTCAGAACTCGCTTCTTATGCTCAATTGACCTGGCTAAATTCATAGCATGGTCCAATTCTGTAGGACCATGTAATTCAACTTCCAGTAGAAAATCTTCTATCAAACCAACAGTAAAGACGTGAACATACTGGGAGTGACTGACAAACTCACTAGCGTGGCCCAAACGTTCCTAGAAGGTCTTTTGGTACACCTCTAGTGATCCATTCTGTTTATAATTGATTAATTCTTCCAATGGATTGCTACTACCTGGAGGACCAAACCTCATCATGCATGATTGCTACTACATGAACCAATTGGTCATTTCGGAATTGGTGGTACCATAGGAGCGCTTCATCGAGCATGTGGTATGCGGCCAAATAAACCTTCTCATCCGTAGGTGTTTTTTTATGATAAAAGAATTGGTCAAACTTGGTTAACCAAATAAAGGGGTCCTTAGACCCATCATATGTAGGAAAATCGAGTTTGAAATACCTGGGAACTGTATTTGGTCTCTGTGCGGCAGGCCCCATATGGGGATTATTGTGGCGCAGTGGTGGTGGAGGAGGTGATGGTGGCTGGTAGTGATGGTGGTCGGGCGGTGGAGAGGAGGCTGCCGGCGGTGGTGCTCGAAGACCATTATCGTTTTGTCGTTGGAGGATGGCTTGGATTCTTGCGTCCAAGGATTTGATAGCCTCACGTAGGTCAGATGTGGTTTGACGCACTTCTTCAAGGGATTGAGCCTGAACGTCTATCCTCTGACGATTGTCCTCAACTAATTGCGGCAAATCCTCAGGGGGAGAGGAATCCCCAAGGGTGGACCTATCTGATTCCAAGATGTTAAGATCTTCCCGAGCCAAGGATTGAGTCACCCTTCTTTCCTCTCTTCCCTCCATATTGAATCTTAACTCTGGAAGAGGATTCTTGTTTCTGTAATGGGGAATGGTGGAATTCAGAATGGAATGATTGAGCTTTGAAGAAAGCTCGACCTGGATCTCATAGGGAGAATCCGACCTTGACCCACCCCTAAGGGAGAATCCGACCTATTTAATTCTAATTTTCTCAATACATACTTTGATTCACCTTGACGTCTCCATAAATAGGGTTGAGGACGGAAATACAAGTTAGACCCATGTGTCAACTGGTTCATGACATATTACATCTAAACCAAACCAAAACAAATGGAATTACATTAAAATGAAATTGACATAATTTAATTCTTACGCGTGTTGATAACTTGTGATGCTATGGAGTCCATAACATTGGGAGTCCACACTCAGTTAAAAATCCCCCGCCTCCCCCTCTTTTCCTACGATTGCAAAACCAATATATAAAAACTAGAAAGAGTTTACAATCCCTAAAAATTACAGACACATTTGGAATTATCTCTCTCTAGATTTGTGCATTTCCATTTTGGATGTATACTTTTTTCTTAAATCGAAACATGAGTTTTCACTTTTCCCCTTATCTCGTCAACAAAAAGATAAGAAGGCAAAATAGATCACAACTAAATGAAAATTTTAGAGTTTATGTATGCAAAAAATTTAAAACAACAACAAATATAAGGAAAACAATTTATTCACACACCACAATAGAACACATAATTTTTGATATCCAAGTTTGGGAAATTCCACTAGTTCAACATTAATCGCTTGGAATTTTATAAGAAAGAGATTTCTAATTGATCCCAAACATGTTTTAAATATGGATTATGCATGCTTGAAACATGTTAAAGATGCTAATGACCAATGGATCTAAACCTCATTAAATTCTCAAGTGAACGTGCAGTGGGATATTTACCCGTAGTCAAACAAGCCATTATTTTTCCCATTTACAAAAGAAGCTTACCTAACCATCATTGATGATTGTAAATTGATTTATTGGTCACTTGTTCGTAATGGGCTATATTTTTGTAAGAAATGACTTATGGATTGGGAGTTCACACTCAATTTAAAATCCCCTGCCTCCCACTTTTTTCTGACAATTGCAAAACCTAATATATAGAAACTAGAAAGAGTTTCCAATCCGTAAAGATTACTGACACTTTTTGGAATTATCTCTATCTATATTTGTGCCTTTCCATTTTAGATGTATACTATTTTCTTAAATCAAAACTTGAGTTTTCACTTTTCCGTTTATCTTGTAAAAAAGAAGATAAAAAGGCAAATAGATCACAACAAAACAAAAATTTTAGACTTTATGTATGCAAAATTTTTAAAACAACAACAAATGTAAGTAAAGAAAATTTATTCATGCACCACAAATGAACACAAAAGTTTTGATATCCAAGTTTTGGAAATTACACTAGTTCAATCCTAATAGATTGGAATTTTTAAGAAAGAGATTTCTAATTGATCCCACACATGTTTTAAATATGAATTGTGCATGTTTGAAACATGTTAAAGATGCAAATCAGCTATAGATCTAAACCTCATTAAATTCTGAAGAAAACGTGCGATAGGATATTTACCTGAGTCAAACAAGCCATTATTTTGCCCATTTACAAAAAACCTAACCTAACAATCATTGATGATTGTAAAGTAATTTATCGGTCAATCGTGCTTAATGGGCTATATTTTTTTAATAAATGACTTATGGATTGGGAGTTCACACTCAGTTTAAAATCCCTACCTTCCCCCTTTTTCCTGACAATAGGAAACCCGAAAAAATAAAAACAAGAAAGAGTTTACAATCCATAATAATTACAGACACTTTTTGGAATTATATTTCTCTACATATGTGCATTTCTATTTTAGATATATACTTTTTTATTTAATCAAAACTTGAATTTTCATTTTTCCCTTTATCTTTGTAAACAAAAGGATAAGAAGGCAAAAAGATCACAACAAAACAAAAAATTTAGAGTTTAAGTTTGCAAAAAATTTAAAATAACAACAAATGTACATAAAGAAAATTTATTCACGCACCACAAATGAACAAAAAAGTTTTGATATACAAGTTTGGGAAATTCCACTAGTTCAACCCCAATAGCTTGGAATTTGATAAGAAAGATATTTTTAATTGATCCCACACATGTTTTAATATAGAATGTGCTTGCTTGAAACATGTTAAAGATGCAAATGACCTATGGATCCAAACCTCATTAAATTCTCAAGCGAACGTGTGGTGGGATATTTACCCGAGTCAAACAAGCCATTATTTTTCCCATTTACAAAAAAGTTGACCTAACAATCACATATGATTGTAAAATGTTTTATATGTCAATTGTGGGTAATAAGAAATGAATTATGGTTTGGGAGTCTACACACTATTAAAAATCCCCCACCTCCCCCATTTCCTTGACGATTGCAAAACCTAATATATAAAAACTAGAAAGTGTTTACTATCCCTAAAAATTACAGGGACATTTTGGAATTATCTCTCCCTACATTTGTGGATTTCCATTTTAGATGTATACTTTTTTCATAAATCAAAACTTTTGTTTTCACTTTTCGATTTGTCTCGTAAACCAAAAGATAAGTAGACAAACCGATCAAAACAAAACAAAAATTTTAGAGTTTATGTATGCAAAAAGTTTAAAACAACATCAAAATGAGTGTTTGTTATACTCTTTAAAAGTTTTAGATCCATAGGTCATTTTAATCTTTAACATCTTTCAAGCATGCATATCCATATTTAAAATAAGTGTAGAAGAAATCTCCTTCTTATAAAATTCCAAGCTATTAGGATTGAACTAGTTGAATTTCCCAAACTTGGATAACAAAACTTTTGTGTTCATTTGTGGTGTGTAAACAAATTTTCTTTACTAAAATTTTTATTGTTTTAAATTTTTCATAAACTATAAAATTTTCATTTTGTTGTGATCTATTTGCCTTTTTTTATTTACGGGATGAAGGGAGAGCGAAAACTCAAAGTTTTGATTTAAGAAAAAAGTGAGCATCTAAAATGGAAATGCACAATGCACAAATGTATAGAGAGATAATTCTAAATAGTGTTTGCAATTTTTCGGGATTGTAAGCTCTTTTTAGTTTTTATATCTCAGGTTTGGCAATCATCGGGAAAAGGAGGAGGCGGGGGATTTTTAACTGAGTGTTGACTCCGAATTCATTAGTCATTTCTTACAAAAAATATAGCCTGTTTGGCATGATAAATCACTTTACAATCATCTATGATTGTTAGGTCATCTTTTTGTAAATGGGCAAAATAATGGCTTGTTTGACTCGGGTTAATATCCCACCGCACGTTCAGTTGAGAATTTAATGAGTCTTTATTATTGTCCTTAAAAGCTTTGCATCCAAAGGTCATTTGAATTTTTAACATGCTTCAAGCATACATATCCATTTTTAAAACATGTGTAGAAGAAATCTCTTTCTTATAAAATTCCAAGCTATTAGGGTTGAACTAGTGGAATTTCCTAAACTTGGATAACAAAACTTTTGTGTTCATTTGTGGTGTGAGAATAAATTTTCTTTACTTAAATTTGTTATTGTTTAAAAATTTTCCTTACATAAACTCTAAAATTTTCATCTTGTTATGATCTATTTGCCTTTTTTTGTTTACAGGATGAAGGGAGAGCGAAAACACAAAGTTTTGATTTGAGAAAAAATTGTACATCTAAAATGGAAATGTACAATGCACAAAAGTAGAGAGAGATAATTCCAAAGAGTGTCTATAATTTTTAGGGATTGTAAGCTCTTTTTTGTTTTTATATCTCAGGTTTAACAATCGTGGGGAAAAAAGGAGGCGGGGGATTTTTAACTGAGTGTTGACTCCCAATCCATAAGTCATTTCTAACAAAAAAATAGCCCGTTACACATGTTAAATCACTTTACAATCATCTATGATTGTTAGGTCAGCATTTTATAAATGGGCAAAATAATGTCTTGTTTGACTCGGGTAAATATCCCATTGCACGTTAACTTCAAAATTTAATGAGCGTTTGTTATTCTCTTTCAAAGCTTTAGATCCATTGGTCATTTGCATATTTAACATCTTTCAAGCATGCATATCCTTATTTAAAATATGTGTAGAAGAAATCTCTTTCTTATAAAATTCGAAGAAACTAGGATTGAACTAGTGGAATTTCCCAAACTTGGATAACAAAACATTTCTGTTCATTTGTGGTGTGTTAATAAATTGTCTTTACTAACATTTTTTATTGTTATAAATTTTTCATAACCTCAAAAAAATTCATTTTGTTGTGATATATTTGCCTCTTTTTATTTACAGGATGAAGGGAGAGCGAAAACCCAAAATTTTGATTTCAGAAAAAAGTGTACATCTAAAATGGAAATACACAATGCTCAAATGTAGAGAAAGATAATTCCAAAGAGTGTATGTAATTTTTAGGGATTGTAAGCTCTTTTTTATTTTTATATCTCAGGTTTTGCAATCATGGGGAAAAGGGGGAGGCTGGGGATTTTTAACTGAGTGTTGACTCCCAATCCATAAGTCATTCCTTAAAAACATATAGCCCGTTACGAATGATAAATCACTTTACAATCCTCTATGATTGTGAGGTCAGCTTTTTGTAAATGGGCAAAATAATTGCTTGCTTGACTCGGGTAAATATTGCACTACACATTCACTTGAGAATTAATGAGCGTTTGTTATTCTCCTTATAAGCTTTGGATCCATAGGTCATTTGCATCTTTAACATGTTTCGAGCATACAAATCTATTTTTAAAACATGTGTAGAACAAATCTCTTTCTTATGAAATTCCAAGCTATTAGGCTTCAACTAGTGGAATTTCCCAAACTTGGATAACAAAACTTTTGTGTTCATTTTTTGAGTGTGAAGAAATTTTCTTTACTTACATATTTATTGTTTTAAATTTTCTCCCTTTATAAACTCTAAAATTTTCAATTATTTTTTATCTATTAGCCTTTTTTTTTACGGGATGAAGGGAGAGCGAAAACTCAAAGTTTTGATTTAAGAAAAAAGTGTTCATCTAAAATGGAAATGCACAACGCACAAATGTCGAGAGAGATAATTCCAAAGAGTGTCAGTAATTTTTAGAGATTGTAAGCTCTTTTTAGTTTTGATATTTTAGGTTTTGCATTGGGGAGGAAAAGGGGGAGGCGAGGGATTTTTAACTGTGTTGACTCCCAATCCATAAGTCATTTCTTACAAAAATATAGCCCGTTACGCATGATAAATTACTTTACAATCATCTATGATTGTTAGGTCAGCATTTTGTAAATGGGCAAAATAATGGCTTGTTTGACTCGGGTAATACTTTACAATCATCTATGATTGTTAGGTCAGTATTTTGTAAATAGGCAAAATAATGGCTTGTTTGACTCGAGTAAATATCCCATCGCACATTAACTAGGGAATTTAATGAGCGTTTCTTATTCTCTTTAAAATCTTTAGATCCATAAGTCATTTGCATCTTTACCATTGTTCAAGCATGCATATACATATTTAAAATATGTGTTGAAGAAATCTCTTTCTTATAAAATTCCAAGCTATTAGGAATGAACAAGTGGAATTTCCCAAACTTGGATAACAAAACTTTTGTGTTCATTTGTGGTGTGTGAATAAATTTTCTTTACTAACATTTTTTATTGTTTTAAATTTTTCATAAACTCTAAAATTTTCATTTTGTTGTTATCTATTTGCCTTTTTTTATTTACGGGATGAAGGGAGAGCGAAACTCAAAGTTTTGATTTAAGAAAAAAGTGTACATCTAAAATGGAAATGCACAATGCACAAATGTAGAGAGAGATAATTCCAAAGAGTGTCTGTGATTTTTAGGGATTGTAAGCTCTTTTTAGTTTTTATATCTTAGGTTTTGCAATCGTGGGGAAAAGTGGGAGGCATGGGATTTTTCACTGAGTGTTGACTTCCAATCCATAAGTTATTTCTTACAAAAATATAGCCCGTTACGCATGATAAATCACTTTACAATCATCTGTGATTGTTAGGTCAGCTTTTTGTAAATGGACAAAATAATGGCTTGTTTGACTCGGGTAAATATCCCACCGCAAGTTCAATTGAGAATTTAATGAGCGTTAGTTATTCTCCTTAAAATCTTTGCATCCAAAGGTGATTTGCATCTTTAACATGCTTCAAGCATGCATATCCATTTTTAAAACATGTGTAGAAGAAATCTCTTCCTTTTAAAATTCCAAGTTATTCGGGTTGAACTAGTGGAATTTCTTAAACTTGGGTAACAAAACATTTGTGTTCATTTGTGGTGTGATAATAAATTTCATTTCTTAAATTTGTTATTGTTTAAAATTTTTCCTTACATAAACTCTAAAATTTTGATTTTGTTGTGATCTATTTGCCGTTTTTTGTTTACGGGATGAATGGAGTGCGAAAACTCAAAGTTTTGATTTAAGAAAAAAGTGTACTTCTAAAATGGAAATGCACAATGCACAAAAGTAGAGAGAGATAATTCCAAAGAGTGTCTGTAACTTTTAGGGATTGTAAGCTCTTTTTAGTTTATATATCTCAAGTTTAGCAATCGTGGGGAAAAGAAGGAGGCGGGGGATTTTTAACTGAGTGTTGACTCCCAATCCATAAATCATTTCTTACAATAATATAGCCCGTTACGCTTGGTAAATCACTTTACAATCATCAATGAATGTTAGGTCAGCATTTTGTAAATGGGCAAAATAATGGCTTGTTTGACTCGGGTAAATATCCCACCTCATGTTAACTTGAGAATTTAATGGGCGTTTGTTATTCTCTTTGAAAGCTTTGGATACATAGGTCATTTGCATCTTTAACATGTTTCAAGCATGCATATCTATTTTTAAAATATGTGTAGAAGAAATCTCTTTCTTATAAAATTCCATGCTATTAGTGTTGAACTAGTGGAATTTCCCAAACCTGGATAATAAAACTTTTGTGTTCATTTGTGGTGTGTGAATAAATTTTATTTATTTCAATTTGTTATTGTTTTAAATTTTTTCCTTACATAAACTCTAAAATTTTCATTTTGTTGTGATCTTTTTACATTTTTTTTTTTATGGGATGAAGGGAGAGCGAAAACTCAAAGTTTTGATTTAAGAAAAAAGAATACATCTAAAATGGAAATGCACAATGCACAAATGTAGAGAGAGATAATTCCAAAGAGTGTCTATAATTTTTAGGGATTGAAAGCACTTTTTAGTTTTTAAATCTCAGGTTTTGTAATCGTAGGGAAAAGGAGTATGAGGGGATTTTTAACTGAGTGTGGACTCCCAATCCATAAGTCATTTCTTACAAAAATATAGCCTGTTACACATGATAAATCACTTTACAATCATCTATGATTGTTAGGTCTGCCTTTTGTAAATAGGCAAAATAATGGCTTGTTTGACTCAGGTAATTATCCCACTGCACGTTCACTTGCGAATTTATTGAGCCTTTGTTATTCTCTTTAAAAGCTTTGAATCCATAAGACATTTGCATCTTTAACAAGTTTCAAGCATGCATATCCATTTTTTAAACATGTGTAGAAGAAATCTCTTTCTTATAAAATTCCATGCAATTAGGGTAGAACTAGTGGAATTTCCCAAATTTGGATAAAATAACTTTTGTGTTCATTTGTGGTGTGTGAATAAATTTTCTTTACTTACATTTGTTATTGTTTTAAAATTTTCCCATACATAAACTCTAAAATTTTCATTTTTTTTATCTATTTGCCTCTTTTTTTACGGGATGAAAGGAGAGAAAAAAATCAAAGTTTTATTTAAGAAAAAAGAGTACATCTAAAATGGAAATGCTTAACGCACAAATGTAGAGAGAGATAATTTCAAAAAGTCTCTATAATTTTTAGGGATTGTAAGCTCTTTTTAGTTTTTATATCTCAAGTTTTGCAATCGTCGTGAAAAGGGGGAGGCGCAGGATTTTTATCTGAGTCTTGACACCCAATCCATAAGTCATTTCTTTCAAAAATATAGCCCGTTACGCATGATAAATAACGTTACAATCATCTATGATTTTTAGGTCAGCTTTTTGTAAATGGGCAAAATAATGGCTTGTTTGACTCGAGTAAATATCCCACCGCACGTTCACTTGAGAATTTAATGAGCGTTTGTTAATATTTTTAAAAAGCATTTGAACCTTAGGTCATTTGAATCTTTAGCATGTTTCAAGCATGTATATCCATTTTTTAAACATTTGCAGGAGAAATCTCTTTCTTATAAAATTCTAAGCTATTAGGGTTAAACTAGTGGAATTTCTCGAACTTGGATAACAAAAACTTTTGTGTTCATTTGTGGTGTTTCACTAAATTTTCTTTACTTACATTTTTTATTTTTAAAAAAAATTTCCTTACATAAACTCTAAAATTTTCATATTATTGTGACCTATATGCCTTTTGTTTTTTACGGTATGAAGGGAAAGAGAAAACTCAAAGTTTTGATTTAAGAAAAAAGTGTACATATGAAATTGAAATGCACAATGCACAAATGTAGAGAGAGATAATTTCAAAGAGTGTTTGTAATTTTTATGAATTTTTAGCTCTTTTTAGTTTCTATATCTCAGGTTTTTGGAATCGTCAGGAAAAGGGGGAAGCGGAAGATTTTTAACTGAGTGTTCACTCCCAATCCATAAGTCATATCTTACAAAAATATAACCCGTTACGCATGACAAATCACTTTACAATCATCTATGATTGTAAGGTCAGCTTTTTGTAAATGCGCAAAATAATGGTTTGTTTTGCACGTGTAAATATCCCACCACACGTTCAATTAAAAATTTAAAGAGCATTTGTTATTCTCTTTAAATGCTTTGGATCGTTAGGTCAGTTGCATCTTTAACATGTTTAAACCATGCAAATCCATTTTTGAAAACAAGTGTAGAAGAAATCTCTTTCTTATAAAATTCCAAGCTATTAGGGTTGAACTAGTGGAATTTCCAAAACTTGGATAACAAAACTTTTGTGTTCATTTGTGGTGTGTGAATAAATTTTCTTTACTAACATTTGTTATTTTTAAAATTTTTTTTCCATACATGAACTCTAAAATTTTCATATTATTGTGATCTTTTTGCCTTTTTTTTTACGGTATGAAGGGAGAGCGAAAACTCAAAGTTTTGATTTAATAAAAAGGTGTAAATCTAAAATGGAAATACACAATGCACAAATGTTGAGAAAGATAATTCCAAAGAGTGTTTGTAATTTTTAGGGATTGCAAACTCTTTTTTGTTTCTATATCTCAGGTTTTGCAAAGAGAAGGAAAGGGGGAGGCGGGGGATTTTTAACTGAGTGTTGATTCCCAATCCATAAGTCATTTCTTACAAAAATATAGCCAGTTATGCATGATAAATTACTTTACAATTATCTATGACTGTTAGGTCAGCATTTTGACAATGGTCAAAATAATGGTTTCTTTGACTCGGGTAAATATCCCATCGCACTTTAACTTGGGAATTTAATGAGCATTTGTTATTCTCTATAAAAGCTTTAGATCCATAGGTCATTTGAATCTTTAACATCTTTCAAGCATGCATATACATATTTAAAATATGTGTAGAAGAAATCTCTTTCTTTTAAAATTCCAAGCTATTAGGATTGAACAAGTGGAATTTCCCGAACTTGGATAACAAAACTTTTGTGTTTATTTGTGGAGTGTGAATAAATTTTCTTTACTAACATTTTTTATTGTTTTAAAATTTTCATCAACTCTAAAATTTTCATTTTGTTGTGTGATCTATTTGCCTTTTTTTTATTTACGGGATGAAGGGAGAGCGAAAACTCAAAGTTTTGATTTCAGAAAAAAGTGTACATCTAAAATGGAAACACACAATGAACGTATGTAGAGAGAGATAATTCCAAAGAGTGTCCATAATTTTTAGGGATTGTAAGGTCTTTTTTGTTTTTATATATCAGGTTTTGCAATCGAGGGGAAAAGGGGGAGGCTTGGGATTTTCAACTAAGTGTTGACTCCCAATCCATAAGTCATTTCTTACAAAAATATAGCCCGTTACGCATGATAAATCACTTTAAAATCTATGATTGTTAGGTCAGCTTTTTGTAAATGGGCAAAATAATGGCTTGTTTGACTTGGGTAAATATATCCCACCGCACGTTCACTTGAGAATTTAATGAGCGTTTGTTATTCTCTTTATAAGCATTGGATCCATAGGTCCTTTGCATCTTTAACATGTTTCATGCATGCAAATCCATTTTTAAAACATGTGTAGAAGAAATCTCTTTCTTATAAAATTCGAAGCTATTGGGGTTCAACTAGTGAAATTTCCCAAACTTGGATAACAAAACTTTTGTGTTCATTTTTTGAGTGTGAATAAATTTTCTTTACTTACATTTTCATTGTTTTAAATTTTCTCCCTATATAAACTCTAAAATTTTCAATTATTTTTTTATCTATTTGCCTTTTTTGTTTACAGGATGAAGGGAGAGCGAAAACACAAAGTTTTGATTTAAGAAAAAAGTGTTCATCTAAAATGGAAATGCACAATGCACAAATATCGAGAAAGATAATTCCGAAGAGTGTCTATTATTTTTAGAGATTGTAAGCTCTTGTTAGTTTTGATATCTCAGGTTTTACAATGGGGAGGAAGAGTGGGAGGCGGGGCATTTTTAACAGAGTGTGGACTCCCAATCCATAAGTCATTTCTTACAAAATTATAGCCCGTTACGCATGATAAATTACTTTACAATCTTCTATGATTGTTAGGTTAGAATTTTGAAAATGGAAAAAATAATGGCTGGTTTGACTCGAGTATTACTTTACAATCATCTATGATTGTTAGGTCAGCATTTTGTAAATGGGCAAAATAATGGCTTGTTTGACTCGGTTAAATATCCCATCGCACGTTAACTTGGAAATTTTATGAGCTCTATAAAAGCTTTAGATCCATAGGTAATTTGCATCTTTAACATCTTTCAATCATGCATATACATATTTAAAATATGTGTAGAAGAAATCTCTTTCTTATAAAATTCTTATTAGGATAGAACAAGTGGAATTTCCCAAATTTGGATAACAAAAATTTTGTGTACATTTGCGGTGTGTGAATAAATTTTCTTTACTAACATTTTTTTTATTTTAAATTTTTTGTAAACTCCAAAATTTTGATTTTGTTGTGATCTATTTGCCTTTTTTTGTTTACGGGATGGAGGTAGAGCGAAAGCTCAAATTTTTTACTTCAGAAAAAAGTGTACATCTAAAAGGGAGATGCACCATGCACAAAAGTAGAGAGAGAAAATTCCAAAGAGTGTTTGTAATGTTTAGGGATTGTAAGCTCTTTTTAGTTTATATATCTCAGGTTTAGCAATTTTTGGGAAAAGTGGGAGGCGGGGGATGTTTAACTGAGTGTTGACTCCCAATCCATAAGTCATTTCTTACAAAATTATAGCCCGTTACGCAAGATAAATCATTTTACAATCATCTCTGATTGTTAGGTAAGCTTTTTATAGTTGGGAAAAATAATGGCTTGTGTGACTAGGGTAAATATCCCACTGCACATTCACTTGAAAATTTAATGAACGTTTGTTATTTTCTTTAGAAGCTTTGGATCCATAGGCCATTTTAATCTTTAAAATGTTTCAAGCATGCATATCAATTTTTAAAACATGTGTAGAAGAAATCTCTTTCTTATAAAATTCCAAGCTATTAGGGTTGAACTAGTGGAATTTCCCAAACTTATATAACAAAAATTTTGTGATCATTTGTGGTGTGTCTATTAATTTTCTTTACTTAAATTTGTTATTGTTTTAAATTTTTTCCATACATAAACTCTAAAATTTTCATTTTGTTGTGATCTATTTGACTTTTTTTTGTTTACGGGATGAAGGGAGAGGAAAAACTCAAAGTTATGATTTAAGAAAAAAACGTACATCTAAAATGGAAATGCACAATGCACAAAAGTAGAGAGAGATAATTCCGATGAGTGTCTGTTATTTTTAGGGATTGTTAGCCCTTTTTAGTTTTTAAATTTGAAGTTTTGCATTCATGGGGAAAAGGGGGAGGCAGGGGATTTTTAACTGAGTGTTGACTTCCAATCCATATGTCATTTCTTACAAAAATATAGCTTGTTAGGCATGATAAATCTCTTTAAAATCATCTATAATTGTTAGGTCAGCTTTATGTAAATGGGCAAAATTATGGCTTGTTTGACTCGAGTAAATATCCCGCCGCACATTCACTTGAGAATTTAATGAGTGTTTGTTATTCTCTTTAAAAGCTTTGGATCCATAGGACATTTGCATCTTTAACAAGTTTCAAGCATGCATATCCATTTTTAAAACATGTGTAGACTCTTTCTTATAAAATTCCATGCAATTAGGGTGGAACTAGTGGAATTTCCCAAACTTGGATAACATAACTTTTGTGTTCATTTGTGTTGTGTGAATAAATCTTATTTACTTACATTTTTAATTGTTTTAAATTTTTTCCATACATAAACTCTAAAATTTTCATTTTTTTGTGATCTATTTGGCTTTTTTTTTTTTTTTACGGGATGAAGGGAGAGCTAAAAATCAAAGTTTTGATTTAAGAAAAAAGAGAGATTCTAAAATGGAAATGCTTAAAGTACAAATGTAGAGAGAGATAATTCCAAAGAGTGTCTATAATTTTAAGGGATTGTAAGATCTTTTTAGTTTTTATAGCTCATGTTTTGCAATCGTCGTGAAAACGGGGGGGCGAAGGATTTTTAAATGAGTCCTGACTCCCAATCCATAAGTCATTTCTTACAAAAATATAGCCCGTTATGCATGATAAATCACTTTACCATCATCTATGATTGTTAGGTCAGCTTTCTGTAAATGGGCAAAATAATGGCTTGTTTCAGTCAGGTAAATATCCCACTGCACGTTCACTTGAGAATTTAATGTACAATTGTTATTTTCTTTAAATGCTTTGGATCGATAGGTCATTTGCATCTTTAACATGTTTCAAGCAAACATATCCATTTTTAAAACATGTGTAGAAGAAATCTCTTTCTTATAAAATTCCAAGCTATAAGGGTTGAACTAGTGGAATTTCCCAAACTTGGATAACAAAACTTTTGTGTTCAGTTGTGGTGTGTGAATAAATTTTCTTTACTTATATTTTTTTTTAAAATTTTTTCATACATAAACTCTAAAATTTTCATATTATTTTGATCTATTTGCCCTTTTTTTAGAGGATGAAGGAAAAGCGAAAAATCAAAGTTTCGATTTAAGAAAAAATTGTACATCTAAAATGGAAATGTGCAATGAAAAAATTTAGAGCGATATAATTCCTAAGAGTGTATGTAATTTTTAGGGATTGTCAGCTCTTTTTAGTATCAATATCTCTGGTTTAGCAATTGTCGGGAAAAGGGGGAGGCATGAAATTTTTAACTTAGTGTTGACTCCCAATCCATAATTCATTTCTTACAAAAATGTAGCCCGTTACTCAAGATAAATCACTTTACAATCATCTACGATTGTTAGGTCAGCTTTTTGTAAATGGGCAAAATAATGGCTTGTTTGACTCCGGTAAAAATCCCACCGCACATTCACTTGAGAATTTATTAAGCGTTTTTTATGATCTTTAAAAGCTTTGGAACCATAGGTCATTTGCATCTTGAACATGTTTCAAGCATGCATATCCATTGTTAAAACATGTGTAGAAGAAATCTTTGTCTTGTAAAATTCCTAGCTATTAGGGTTGAACTAGTGGAATTTCCAAAACTTGGATAACAAAAATTTTGTGTTCATTTGTGGTGTGTGAATAAATTTTCTTAACTTACATTTGTTATTGTTTTAAATTTTTTCCATACATAAACTCTAAAATTTTCATTTTGTTGTGATCTATTTGCATTTTTTTGTTTATGGGATGAAGGGAGAGCGAAAACTCAAAGTTTTGATTTAAAAAAAAAGTGTACATAAAAAATGGAAATGCACAATGCTCAAAACAAGAGAGAAAATTCCAAATATTGTCTGTAAATCTTAGTGATTGTAAGATATTTTTAGTTTTCTCAGGTTTTGCAATCGAGGGGAAAAGGGGTAGGCGGGGGTTTTTTACCTGAGTGTTGACTCCCAATCCATAAGTCATTTCTTACAAAAATATAGCCCGTTACGCATGCTAAAACACTTTACAATCATCTATTTTTGTTAGGTCAGCTATTTGTAAATGGGCAAAATAATGGCTTGTCTGACTCGGGTAAATATCCCACCGCATGTTCACTTGAAAATTTAATGAGCGTTTGTTGTTCTCTTTAGAAGCTTTGGATCCATAGGTCATTTGCTTCTTTAACATGTTTCAAGCATGCATATCCATTTTTAAAAGATGTGTAGAAGAAATCTCTTTCTTATAAAATTCCGACCAATTAAGATTGAACTAGTGAAATTTCCCAAACTTGGGTAAAAAAAACTTTAGTGTTCATTTGAGGTGTGTGAATAAATTTTCTTTACTTAAATTTTTTATTTTTTAAAATTTTTTCCTTACATAAACTCTGAAATTGTCATATTATTGAGATCTATGTGCCTTTTTTTTTACGGTATGAAGGGCGAGTGAAAACTCTAAGTTTTGATTTAATAAAAAAAGTGTACATCTAAAATGGAAATGCACAATGCACAAATATAAAGAGAGATAATTCCAAAGTTTTTTTGTAATTTTTACGGATTGTAAGCTCTTTTTAGTTTCTATATCTCAGGTTTTGCAATCGTCAGGAAAAGGGGGAGGTGGGGGATTTTTAACTGAGTGTTGACTCCCAATCAATAAGTCATTTCTTACAAAAATATAGCCCGTTATGCATGATAAATCACGTTACAATCATCTATGATTGTTAGGTCAGCTTTTTGTAAATGGGTAAAATAAAGGCTTGTTTGACTCGAGTAAATATCCCACCGCACATTCACTTCAGAATTTAATGATCGTTTGTTAATCTCTTTAAAAGCATTTGATCCTTAGGTCATTTGAATCTTTAACATGTTTCAATCATGGATATCCATTTTTAAGCATGTGCTGGAGAAATCTCTTTCTTATAAAATTCGAAGCTATTAGGGTTGAACTTGTGAAATTTCCAAAACTTGGATAACGAAACTTTTGTGTTCATTTGTGGTGTGTGAACAAATTTTCTTTAGTCATATTTGTTATTGTTTAAAATTTTTCCATACATAAACTCTAAAATTTTCAATTTCGTGTGATCTATTTGCCTTTTTTTGTTTACGGGATGAAGGGAGAGTGAAAACCCAATGTTTTGAATCAAGAGAAAAGGGTACATCTAAAATGGAAATGCACAATGCACAAAAGTAGAGAGAGATTATTCCAAAGAGTGTCTGTAATTTTTAGGGATTGTCAGCTCTTTTTAGTTGTTATATCTCAAGTTTTACAATCGTGGGGAAAAGGGGAGTGTTGACTCCCAATCCATAAGTCATTTCTTACACAAATATAGCCCGTCATGCATGATAAATCACTTTACAATCATCTATGATTGTTAGGTCAACTTTTTTTAAATGGGCAAAATAATGGCTTGTTTGACTCGGATAAATATCCCACCACACGTTCGCTTGAGAATTTAATGAGCGTTTGTTATTCTTCTTTAGTAGCTTTGGATCCATAGGCCTTATTCATCTTTAACTAGTTTCAAGCATGCATATCCATTTTTAAAACATGTGTAGAAGAAATCTCTTTCTTATAAAACTCTATGCTATTAGGGTTGAACTAGTAGAATTTTCCAAACTTAGATAACAGAACTTTTGTGTTCATTTGTGGTGTGTGATTAAATTTTCTTTACTTACATTTGTTTATTTTTTAAATTTTTTTACCATATTTTTTTACGATATGAAGGGAGAGCGAAAACTCAAAGTTTTGATTTAAGAAAAAAGTGTACATCTAAAATGAAAATGCACAATGCACAAATGTAGAGAGAGATAATTCCAAAGAGTATTTGTAATTTTTTGGGATTGTAAGCTCTTTTTAGGTTCTTTATCGCAGGTTTTGCAATCATCGGGAAAAGGGGAGGCAGGGGATTTTTAACTGAGTGTTGACTCCCAATCTATAACTGATTTCGTACAAAAATATAGCCCGTTGTGCATGATAAATCACTTTACAATCATCTATGATCGTTATGTCAGGTTTTTGTAAATGGGCAAAATAATTGCTTGTTTGACTCGGGTAAATATCTCACTGCACGTTCGCTTGAGAATTTAATAACCCTTTGTTATTCTCTTTAAAAGCATTGGATCCTTAGGTTATTTGCATCTTTAACATGTTTCAAGCATGCATATCCATTTTTAAAACATGTGTAGAAGAAATCTCTCTCTTAAAAAATTCCTAGCTATTAGGGTTGAACTACTGGAATTTCCCAAACATGGATAACAAAACTTTTGTGCTAATTTGAGGTGTGTGAATAAATTTTATAAACTAACATTTATTGGTTTTAAAAAAAAATTCCTTACATAAACTCTAAAATTTTCATATTATTGTGCTTCATTTGCCTTTTTTTTTATGGTATTAAGGGAGAGCGAAAACTCAAAAGTTTTTATTTAAAAAAAAAGTGTACATCTAAAATAGAAATTCACAATGCACAAATGTAGAGAGAGATAATTCCAATGAGTTTTTGTAATTTTTTGGGATTTTAAGCTCTTTTTAGTTTCTATATCTCGACTTTTGCAATCGTCGTGAAAAGGAGGCGGGAGATTTTTAATTGTGTGTTGACTCCCAATCCATAACTCATTTTTTAAAAAAAATATAGCCGTGACGCATGATAAATCACTTTATAATCATCTATGATAGTTAGGTCAGCTTTTTGTAAATGGGCAAAATAATGGCTTGTTTGAATCAGGTAAATATCCCACAACACGGTCACTTAAGAATTTAATGAGCGCTTGTTAATCTCTTTAAAAGCTTTGGATCCTTAGGTCATTTGCATCTTTAACATGTTTCAAGCATGCATATCCATTTTTCAAACATGATTAGAAGAAATCTCTTTCTTAAAAAAGTGTTCATCTAAAATGGAAATGCACAATGCATAAATGTAGAGAGAGATAATTGCAAAGAGTGTCTGTAATTTGTAGGGATTGTAAGCTCTTTTTAATTTTAAAATCTCAGGTTTTGTAATCGTGGGGAAAAGAGGGAGGTGGGTATTTTTAACTAAGTGTAGACTCCCAATGCATAAGTCATTTCTTACAAAAATATCGCATGTTACACATGATAAATCACTTTACAATCATCTACGATAGTTAGGTCAGCTTTTTGTAAATAGGCAAAATAATGGCTTATTCGACTTGGGTAAATATCCCACCGCATGTTCACTTGCGAATTTAATGAGAGTTTGATATTCTCTCTAAAAGATTTGGATCCATAGGTCATTTGCATCTTTACCAATTTTCAAGCATGCATATCCGTTTTTAAAATATGTATAGAGGAAATCTCTTTGTTGTAAAATTCCAAGCTATTAGGCTTGAAGTAGTGGAATTTCCCAAACTTGGATAACAAAACTTTTGTGTTAATTTTTGGTGTGTGAATAATTTTCTTTACTTAAATTTTTAACTGTTTAAAATTTTTTCCATACATAAACTCTAAATTTTTCATTTTGTTGTGATATATCTGCCTTTTTTCGTTTACGAGATGAAGAGAGAGCAAAAAATCAAAGTTTTGATTTAAGAAAAAAGTGTACATCTAAAATGGAAATGCTTAATGCACAAATGTAGAAAGAGATAATTCCAAAGAGTGTCTATAATTTTTAAGGATTGTAATCTCTTATTACTTTTAATATCTCAGGTTTCGCATTCATCGTGAAAAGGGAGAGGCGGAGGATTTTTAATTGAGTCTTGACCCCCAATCCATAAATAATTTCTTAAAAAAATAATGCCCGTTACGCATGGTAAATCACTTTACAATCATCTATGATTGTTAGGCCAGCTTTCTGTAAATGGGCAAAATAATGGCTTGTTTGACTAGGGTAAATATCCCACTGCACGTTCACTTGAGAATTTAATGGGTATTTTTTATTCTCTTTAAATGCTTTGGATCCATAGGTCATTTGCATCTTTAATATGTTTCAAGCATGCATATCCATTTTTAAAATATGTATAGAAGAAATCTCTTTCTTATACAATTCCAACCTATAAGGCTGGAACTAGTGAAATTTCCCAAACTTAGATAAAAAAAATTTTGTGTTCATTTGTGGAGTGTGCACAAATTTTCTTTACTTACATTTTTTATTTTTTTTTAAAAATTTCCATACATAAACTCTAAAATTTTCATATTACTGTGATCTATTTGCCTTTTTTTGTTTACGGGATGAAGGGAGAGCGAAAAATCAAAGTTTTGATTTAAGAAAAATTGTACATCTAAAATGGAAATGCACAACGCAAAAATGTAGAGAGATAATTCCAAAGACTGTTTGTAATTTTTAGGGATTGTAAGCTCTTTTTAGTTTCTATATCTCAGGTTTTGCATTCGTCGGGAAAATGGGGAGGCCGGGGACTTTTAACTGTGTTGACTCCCAATCCATAAATGATTTCTTACAAGAATATAGCCCATTGCGCATGATAAATCACTTTACAATCATTTATGATCGTTAGGTCATGTTTTTGTAAATGCGAAAAATAATTGCTTGTTTGACTCGGGAAAATATCTCACTCCACATTCACTTGAGAATTTAATAAGTGTTTTTTATTCTCTTTAAAATCTTTGGATCCTTAGGTCATTTGCATCTTTAACATGTTTCAAGCATGCATATCCATTTTTAAAACATGTGTAGAAGAAATCTCTCTTATAAAATTCCTAGCTATTAGGGTTGAACTAGTGGAATTTCCCAAACTTGGATTGCAAAACTTTTGAGTTCATTTGTGGTGTGGGAATAAATTTTCTTTACTAAAATTTTTAAATTTTTTTCCTTACATAACTCGAAAACTTTCATATTATTGTGCCCTATTTGCATTTTTTTTCGGTATGATGGGAGAGCGAAAACACAAAGTTTTGATTTATGAAAAAAGTGTAAATCTAAAATGGAAAAGCACAATGCACAAATATAGAGAGAGATAATTCCAATGAGTTTTTATTTTATTTTATAGGGATTTTATGCTCTTTTTAGTTTCTATATCTCGGGTTTGGCAATCGTTGGGAAAAGGAGGATGTGGGAGATTTTTAACTAAGTGTTTACTGCCAATCCATAAGTCATTTCTTGCAAAAAAAGAGTCGTTATGTATGATAAATTACTTTGCAATCATCTATGACTGTAAGGTTAGCTTTTTGTAAATGGGCAAAATAATGGCTTGTTTGACTCGGGTAAATATCCCATAGCACGTTCACTTCAGAATTTAATGAGTGCTGGTTATTCTCTTTAAAAGCTTTGGATCCATAGGTCATTTGCATCTCTAACATGTTTCCAGAATGTATATCCATTTTTAAAACATTTGTAGAAGAAATCTCTTTCTTAAAAAATTCCAAGCTATTAGGGTCGAACTAATGGAATTTCCCAAACTTGGATAAAAAAACTTTTGTGTTCATTTGTGGTGTGTGAATAAATTTTCTTTTCTTACATTTGTTATTGTTTTAAATTTTTCCATACATAAACTCTAAAGTTTTCATTTTGTTCTGATCTATTTACCTTTTTTTTGTTTACGGGATGAAGGGAGAGCGAAAACTTAATGTTTTGATTTAAGAAAAAAGTGTAAATCTAAAATGAAAATGCACAATGCAGAAATGTAGAGAGAGATAATTCCAAAAAGTGTCTATAATATTTAGGGATTATAAGATCTTTTTAGTTTTTAAATCTCTGATTTTGAAATCGTGGGGAAAAGGGGGAGTCGGGGTATTTTTAACTGAGTGTGGACTCCCAATCCATACATCATTTCTTACAAAAATATAGCCTGTTACGTATGATAAATCACTTTACAATCATCTATGATTGTTAGGTCAACTTTTTGTAAATAGGCGAAATAATGGCTTGTTTGACTCGGGTAAATATCCCACCGCACGTTCACTTGCGAATTTAATGAGCGTTTGATATTCTCTTTAAAAGCTTTGGATCCAAAGGTCATTTGCATCTTTACCTTGTTACGAGCATGCATATCCGTTTTTAAAACATGTGTAGAAGAAATCTCTTTCTTGTAAAATTCCAAGCTATTAGGGTTGAAGTAGTGGAATTTCCCTATCTTTGATAACAAACTTTTGTGTTCATATGTGGTGTGTGAATAAATTTTCTTAACTTAAATTTGTTATTGTTTTATATTTTTTCCATACATAAACTCTGAAATTTTCATTTTGTTGTGATCTATTTCCTATTTTTTTTATGGGATGAATGGAGAGGGAAAGTTCAAAGTTTTGATTTAAGAAAAAAATGTACATCTAAAATGGTGATGCACAATGCACAAATGTATAGAGAGATAATTCCAAAGAGTGTCTATATTTTTTTAGGGATTGTAAGTTCTTTTTAGTTTTTATTTCTCAGGTTTGCAATCGTGGGGAAAATGGGGTGGCGGAGGATTTTTAATTGAGTATTGACTCCCTATCCATAAGTCATTTCTTACAAAAATATATTCTGTTACACATGATAAATCACTTTATAAACATCTATGATTGTTAGGTAAGCTTTTTGTAAATGGCTTGTTTGACTCGGGTAAATATCCCACCGCATGTTCACTTGAGAATTTTATGAGTGTTTGTTATTCTCTTTAGAAGCTTTGGATCCATAGGTCATTTGAGTCTTTAACATGTTTCAAGCATGCATATCCATTTTTAAAACATTTGAAGAAGAAATCTTTCTTATAATATTCCAAGCTATTAGGGTTGAACAATTGGAATTTCCAAAACGTGGATAACAAAAGTTTTGTGTTCATTTTTGGTGTGTGAATTAATTTTCTTTACTTACATTTGTTATTTTTTAAAAATTTTTCCATACATAAACTCTAAATTTTTTATTTTTTTGTGATCTATCTGCCTTTTTTTGTTTACGGGATGAAGGGAGAGCGAAAACACAAAGTTTTGATTTAAGAAAAATGTGTACATCTAAAATTGAAATGCACAATGCACAAATGTAGAGAGAGATAATTCCGAAGAGTGTCTGTAATTTTTAGGGATTGTAAGCTCTTTTTAGTTTTTATATATGAAGATTTGCAATAATGGGGAAAAGGGGGAGGCGGGGGATTTTTAACTGAGTGTTGACTCCCTTTCCATAAGTCATTTCTTACAAAAATATAGCCCATTACACATGATGAATCACTTTACAATCATCTATGATTGTTAGGTCAACTTTTTGTAAATGGCCAAAATAATGACTTGTTTGACTCGGGTAAATATCCCACCGCACGTTCACTTGAGAATTTAATGAGCATTTGTTATTCTCTTTAAAATCTTTGGATCCATAGGTCTTTTGCATATTTAACATGTTTCAAGCATGCATATACATTTTTAAAACTTCTGTAGAAGAAATCTCTTTCTTATAAAATTCCAAGCTATTAGGGTTGAACTAGTGGAATTTCCCAAACTTGGATAACAAAACTTTTGTGTTCATTTGTGGTCTATGAATAAATTTTCTTAACTTACATTTTTTATTGTTTTAAATTTTTTTCCATACATAAACTTTAAAATTTTCATTTTGTTTTGATCTATTTGCCTTTTATGTTTACAGGACGAAGGGAGAGCGAAAACTCAAAGTTTTGATTTAAGAAAAATGTGTACATCTAAAATGGAATTGCACAATGCAAAAATGTAGAGAGAGATAATTCCAAAGAATTTTTATAATTTTTAGGGATTTTATGCTCTTTTAAGTTTCTATATCTCAGGTTTTGCAATCGTCGGGAAATGGGGGAAGCGAGAGATTTTTAACTGAGTTTTGACTCCCAGTCCATATGTCATTTCTTACAAAAATATTGCCCGTTATGCAGGAGAAATCACTTTACAAACATCTATGATTGTGAGGTCAGCTTTTTGTAAATGGGCAAAATAATGGCTTGTTTGACTCGGGTAAATATTCCACCACACGTTCACTTGGGAATTTAATGGGCATTTGTTATTCTCTTTAAAAGCTTTGGATCCTTAGGTCATTTTGCATATTTAACATGTTTCAAGCATGCATATCCATTTTGAAAACATGTGTAGAGAAAATTTCATTCTTATAAAATTCCTAGCTGTTAGGGTTGAACTTGTAGAATTTCCCAAACTTTGATAACAAAACTTTTTTATTCATTTGTAGTGTGTGAATAAATTTTCTTTACTTACATTTGTTATTGTTTAAAATTTTTCCATACATCAACTCTAAAATTTTCAATTTAGTTATGATCTATTTGCCTTTATTAGTTTACAGGAAGAAGGGAGAGCGAAAACTCAAAGTTTTGATTTAGGAAAAAAATTGTGCATCTAAAATGGAAATGCACTATGCACAAAAGTAGAAAGAGATAATTCCAAGGAGTATCTGTAATTTTTATGGGATTGTCAGCTCTTTTTAGTTGTTATATCTCAGGTTTTTCAATCGTGGGGAAAAGGGGGAGAAGCAGGATTTTTAACTAAGTGTTGACTCCCAATCCATAAGTCATTTCTTACAAAAATATAACCCGTTACACATTATAAATCACTTTACAATCATCTATGGTTATTAGGTCAGCTTTATGTAAATGGGCAAAATAATGGTTTTTTTGACTCGGGTAAATATCCCACCGAACGTTCACTTGAGAATTTAATTAGCATTTGTTATTCTCTTTAAAAACTTTGGATCCTTAGGTAATTTGCATCTTTAACATGTTTCAAGCATGCATATCCATTTTTAAAACATGTGTAGAAGAAATTTCTTTCGTATAAAATTCCAAGCTATTAGGGTTGAACTAGTGGAATTTCCCAAACATGGATAACAAAACTTTTGTGTTCATTTGTGGTGTGTGAATAAATTTTATTTACTTATATTTGTTATTTTTTAAAATATGTCCATGCATAAACTCTAAAATTTTCATTATGTTGTGTTCTATTTGCCTTTTTTTGTTTACGGGATGAAGGGAGAGCGAAAACTCAAAGTTTTGATTTAAGAAAAATGTGTACATCTATAATGGAAATACAAAATGCACAAAAGTAGAGAGAGATAATTCCAAAGAGTGCCTGTAATTTTTAGGGACTATCAGTTATTTTTAGTTATTATCTCACGTTTTGCAATAGAGGGGAAAAGGGGGAGGTGGAGGATTTTTAACTGAGTGTTGACTCCCAATCCATAAGTCATTTCTTAAAAAAATATAGCCCGTTACGCATGATTAATCACTTTACAATAATCTATGATTGTTAGGTCAGCTTTTTGTAAATAGGCAAAATAATGGCTTGTTTGACTCGGGTAAATAACCCACCACACGTGTAGAAGAAATCTAGTTCTTAGAAAATTCCAAGCTATTAGGGTTGAACTAGTGGAATTTCCCGAACTTGGATAACAAAACTTTTGTGTTCATTTGTGATGTGTGAATAAATTTTCTTTACTTACATTTGTTATTTTTTAAATTTTGATCCATACATATACTCTAAAATTTTCATATTACTGTGATCTATTTTCCTTGTTTTGTTCACGGGAGGAAGGGAGAGTGAAAAATCAAAGTTTTGGTTTAAGAAAAAATTGTATATCTAAAATGGAAATGCACAATGCACAAATGTAGAGAGAGATAATTCCTAAGAGTGTATGTAATTTTTATGGATTGTCATCTCTTTTTAGTTTCTATATCTCTGGTTTTGCAATCATCGGGAAAATGGGGAGGTGGGAGATTTTTAACTGAGTGTTGACTCCCTATCCATAAGTCATTTCTTACAAAAATATAGACCATTATGCATGATAAATCACTTTAAAATCATCTATGAATTTTAGGTCAGCCATTTGTAAATCGGCAAAATAATGGCTTGTTTGACTCGGGTAAATATCCCACCGTATGTTCACTTGAGAATTTAAAGAGCGTTTGTTATTCTCTATAGAAGCTTTGGATCCATAGGTCATTTGCATCTTTAACAGGTTTCAAGCATTTATATCCATTTTAAAAACGTGTGTAGAAGAAATCTCTTTCTTATAAAATTCCAAGCTATTAGGATTGAACTAGTGGAATTTCCCAAACTCTGATTACAAAACATTTGTGTTCATTTGTGGTGTGTGAATAAATTTTCTTAACTTATATTTGTTATTGTTTTATTTTTTTTCCATACATAAACTCTGAAATTTTCATTTTGTTGTGATCTATTTCCCTTTTTTTTTACGGGATGAAGGGTGAGCGAAAACTGAAAGTTTTGATTTAAGAAAAAAGTGTACATCTAAAATGGTAATGCACATTGCACAAATGTAGGGAGAGATAATTCAAAAGATTTTCTATAAATTTTAGGGATTGTAAGCTCTTTTTAGTTTTTATATCTCAGGTTTTGCAATCGTGGGGAATATGGGGAGGTGGAGGATTTTTAATTGAGTGTTGACTCCCAATCCATAAGTCAATTCTTACAAAAATATTGCCCGTTACACATGATAAATCACTTTACAGTCATCAATGATGGTTAGGTCAGCTTTTTGTAAATGGGCAAAATAATGGCTTGTTTGACTCAGGTAAATATCCCACCGCTCGTTCACTTGAGAATTTAATGAGCATTTGTTATTCTCTTTAAAAGCTTTGTATCCATAGGTCATTTGAATCTTTAACATGTTTCAAGCATGCGTATCCATTTTTAAAACATGTGTGCAGGAAATCTCTTTCTTATAAAATTCCAAGCTATTAAGTCAAACTAGTGGAATTTCCCAAACGTGAATAACAAAAATTTTGTGTTCATTTGTGGTGTATGAATAAATTTTCTTTACTTAAATTTGGTTTTTTTTAATTTTTTTCCATATATAAACTGAAAATTTTTCATATTATTGTGATCTATTTGCATTTTTTTGCTTACGGGATGAAGTTAGGGCAAAAACTCAATGTTTTGTTTTAAGAAAGTAGAGTACATCTAAAATGAAAATGCACAATGCAAAAATGTAGAGAGAGATAATTCCAAAAAGTGTCTATAATTTTTAGGGATTCTAAGCTCTTAAAAGGTTTTATATCTCAGGTTTTACAATCGTGGGGAAAAGGGGGAGGCGGGGGATTTTTAACTGAGTGTTGACTCCCAATCCATAAGTCATTTCTTACAAAAATGTAGCTCGTTATTCATGATAAGTCACTTTATAATCATCTATGATTGTTAGGTCAGCTTTATGTAAATGGGCAAAATAATGGCTTGTTTGACTCGGGTAAATATCCCACCGCACGTTCACTTGAGAATTTAATGAGCATTTGTTATTCTATTTAAAAGGTTTGGATCATTAGGTCATTTTCATGTTTAAAATGTTTCAAGCATGCCTATCCATTTTTAAAACATGTGTAGCAGAAATTTCTTTCTTACAAAATTCCAAGCTATTAGGGTTGAACCACTGGAATTTCCCAAACTTGGATAACAAAACTTTTGTGTACATTTGTGGTGTGTGAATAAATTTATTTTACTTACATTTGTTATTTCTAATTTTTTTTTCCTTACATAAACTCTAAAAGTTTCATATTATTGTGATCTATTTGCCATTTTTTTATGGTATGAAGGGAGAGCGATTGTAAATGGGCAAAACGATTCCTTACATAAACTCTAAAATGGAAATGCACAATGCATAAAAGTTGAGAGAGATAATTCTAAAGAGTGTCTGTAATTTTTAGGGATTGTTAGCTCTTTTTAGTTGTTATATCTCAGGTTTTGCAATCATGGGGAGAAGGGGGAGGTGGCGGATTTTTAACTGAGTGTTGACTCCCAATCCATAAGTCATTTCTTAAAAAAATATAGCCCGTTATGTATGATAAATCACTTTACAATAATCTATAATTGTTAGGTCAGCTTTTTGTAAATGGGCAAAATAATGGCTTGTTTGACACGGGTAAATATCCCACTGCACGTTCACTTGAGAATTTAATGAACATTTTTTATTCTCTTTAGAAGCTTTGGATCCATAGGTCATTTGCATCTTCCAGTTGTTTCAAGCATGCATATCCATTTTTAAGACGTGTAGAAGAACTCTCTTTCTTATAAAATTTCAAGCTATTAGGGTTGAACTAGTGGAATTTCCCAAACTTGGATAACAAAACTTTTGTGTTCATTTGTGGTGTGTGAATAAATTTCTTTACATACATTTGTTATTTTTAAAATTTTTTTCAATACATAAACTCTAAAATTTTAATATTATATAGATATTTCTGCCTTTTTTGTTTATGGGATAAATGGAGAGTAAAAATTCAAAGTTTTGATTTAAGAAAAAATTGTACATCTAAAATGGAAATGCACAATGCACAAATGTAAAGAGAGATAATTCCAAAGATTGTCTGTAATTTTTAGGGATTGTAAGCTCTTTTTAGTTTTTATATCTCAGGTTTTGCAATCGTCGGGAAAACGGGGAGGAGGGGGATTTTGAACTGAGTGTTGACTCCCAATTCATAAGTGATTTCTTACAAAAATATAACCCATTACGCTTGATAAATCACTTTACAATCATCTATGATTGTTCGGTCAGCTTTTTGGAAATGGACAAAATAATGGCTTGTTTGACTCGGGTAAATATCCCACCGCACGTTCACTTGAGAATTTAAAGATCGTTTGTTATTCTCTTTTGAAAGCTATGGATCCATAGGTCATTTGCATCTTCAACATGTTTCAAGCATGCTTATCCATTTTTAAAACATGTCTAGAAGAAATTACTTTCTTGTAAAAGTCCAAGCAATTAGGGTTGAACTATTGGAATTTCCAAAACTTGGAGAACAAAACTTTTGTGTTCATTTGTGGTGTGTGAATAAATTTTCTTTACTTCAAATTCTTATTGTTTTAAAATTTTTAACACTTAAACTCTTAAATTTTCCTTTTGTTTTGATCTATTTTCCTTTTTAGGTTACAGGATGAAGGCAGAGCGAAAACTCAAAGATTTGATTTAAGAAAAAAGTGTACATCCAAAATGGAAATTCACAATGCAAAAATGTAGAGAGAGATAATTCTGAAGTGTGTCTGTAATTTTTAGGGATTGTATGCTCTATTTAGTTTTTATATCTCGGGTTTTCCAATCATTTGGAAAAGGGGGAGGTGGGGGATTTTTAACTGAGTGTTGACTTCCAATCCATAAGTCATTTCTTACTAAAATATTGCCCGTTACGCAAGATAAGTCACTTTACAATCATCTATGATTGTTATGTCAAGCTTTTTGCAAATGGGCAAAATAATGGCTTGTTTGGCTCGGGTAAATATCTCACCGCACGTTCACTTGAGAATTTAATGAGTGTTTGTTATTCTCTATAAAAGCTTTGGATCCCTAGGTCATTTGCATCATTAACATGTTTCAAGCATGTATATTCATTTTTAAAACATGTGTAGAAGAAATCTCTTTCTTGTAAAATTCCAAGCAATTAGGGTTGAACTAGTGGAATTTCCCAAACATGGATAACAAAACTTTTGTGTTCATTTGTGGTGTGTGAATAAATTTTTTTGACTTAAATTTGTTATTTTTTTAAATTTTTTCTATGCATAAACTCTAAAATTTTCATTTTGTTGTGATCCATTTGCCTTTTTTGTTTAAGGGATAAAGGGCGAGTGAAAACTCAAAGTTTTGATTTAAGAAAAAATAGTACATCTAAAATGGAAATGCACAATGCAAAAATGTAGAGAGAGATAATTCCAATGAGCGTCTATAATTTTTACGGATTTTAAGTTATTTTTAGTTTTTTTATCGCAGGTTTTGCAATCGTCAGGAAAAGGGGGAGGCGCAGGATTTTTCACTGAGTATTGACTCCCAATCCATAAGTCATTTCTTACAAAAATATAGCCCGTTACGCATGATAAATCACTTTGCAATCCTCTACAATTGTTAGGTCAGCTTTTTTTAAATGAGCAAAATAATGGCTTGTTTGACTCGAGTAAATATCCCATTGCACGTTCACTTGAGAATTTAATGAACGTTTGTTATTTTTTTTAATAGATTTGGATCCATAGGTCATTTGTTTTCTTTAAAAATTTTCAAGCATGCATATCCGTTTTACAAACATGTGTAGAAGAAATCTTTTTCTTATAAAATTCCAAGCTATAAGGGTTTAACTAGTGGAATTTCCCAAACTTGGATAACAAAGCTTTTGTGTTCGTTTGTAGTGTGTGAATAAATTTTCTTTAGATACATTTGTTATTGTTATAATTTTTTTCGACACAAACTCTAAAATTTTCATTTTGTTGTTATCTATTTGCCTTATTTTGTTTACGGGATGAAGGGAGAGCGAAAACTCAAAGTTAGGGATTGTCAGCTACTTTTAGTTGTTATATCTCAGGTTTAGCAATCGTGGAGAAATGGGGGAGGCGGGGGATTTTTACTTGAGTGTTGACTCCCAATGCATAAGTCATTTCTTACAAAAATATAGCCCGTTACAAATGATAAATCACTTTAATATCATCTAAGATTGTTAGGTCAACTTTTTGTAAATGGGTAAAATAATCGCTTGTTTGACTCGGGTAAATATCCCACCGCACGTTCACTTGAGAATTTAATGAGCGTTTGTTATTCTCTTTTGAAGCAATGGATCCATAGCTCATTTTCATCTTTAACATGTTTCAAGCATGCATATCCATTTTTAAAACATGTGTAGAAGAAATCTCTTTCTTTTAAAATTCCAAGCAATTAGGGTAGAACTAGTGGAATTTCCAAAACTTGAATAACAAAACTTTTGTGTTTATTTGTGGTGTGTGAATAAATTTTCTTTACTTACATTTGTTATTTTTTAAAATTTTTTCCATACATAAACTCTAAAATTTTCATATTAATGTGATTTATTTCCCTTTTTTGTTTACGGGATGAACGACAAGCGAAAACTACAAGTTTTGATGAGCATTTTTTGTTATTCTATTTAAAAGCTTTGGATCCATAGGTCATTTGCATCTTTAACATGTTTCAAGCATGCATATCCATTTTTAAAACATGTGTAGAAGAAATCTCTTTCTAATAAAATTCAAAGCAATAAGGGTTGAACAAGTGGAATTTCTTAAACTTCGATAAAAAAACTTTTGTGTTCATTTGTGGTGTCTGAATAAATTTTCTTTACTTACATTTTTTATTATTTTAAATTTTGTCCCCACATAAACTCCAAAATTTTCATTTTGTTTTGATTTGTTTGCCTTTTTTGTTTACGGGATGATGGGAGAGCGAAAACTCAAAGTTTTGATTTAATAAAAAAGTATACATCTAAAATGGAAATTCACAATGTATAGATGTAGAGAGAGATAATTCCAAAGAGTGTCTATAATTTTTAGGGATTGTAAGCTCTTCTTTGTTCTTATATCTTAAGTTTTGCAATCGTCGGAAAAAGTGGGAGGAGGGGGGTTTTTAACGGAGTGTTGACTCCCTAACCATAAGTCATTTTTTACAAAAATATAGTCCATTACGCATGATCAATCACTTTGCAATCATCTAAGATTTTTAGGTCAGTTTTTTGTAGATGGGCAAAATAATGGCCTGTTTGACTCGGGTAAATATCCCACTGCACATTCACTTGAGAATTATATGAGCATTTTTTATTTTCTTTAAAAGCTTTGGATCTATAGGTCATTTGCATCTTTAACATGTTTCAAACATGCATATCCATTTTTAAAACATGTGTAGAAGAAATCTCATTCTTATAAAATTTCAATCTATTAGGGTTGAACTATTAGAATTTCCCAAAGTTGGATAAAAAAGCTTTTGTGTTCATTTTTTTTTGTGAATATATTTATTTAATTACATTTGTTATTTTTTTAAATTTCTTCCATACAAAACTCTGAACTTTTCATTTTGTTGTGATCTATTTGCCTTTTTTTGTTTATGGGATGAAGGGAGAGCAAAAAGTCAAAGTTTTTATTTAAGAAAAAAGTATACATTTAAAATGGAAATGCATAATGCACAAATGTAGAGAGAGATAATTCCAAATAGTGGCTGTAATATTTAGGGATTGTAAGCTCTTTATAGTTTTTATATCTCCGATTTTGCAATTGTCGGGAAAGGGGGGAGGCGGGGGATTTTTAACTGAGTGTTGACTCCCAATCCATAAGTCATTTCTTAAAAATATATAACCCATTACGCATGATAAATAAATTTACAATCATCTATGATTTTAAGGTCAGCTTTTTGTAAATGGGCCAAACAATGGCTTGGATAAATATCCCACCGCACGTTCACTTGAGAATTTAAAGAGCATTTGTTATTCTCTTTAAAGTTTTGGATCCATAGGTCATTTGCATCTTTCACTTGTTTCAAGCATGCATATCCATTTTTAAGACATATGTAGAAGAAATCAATTTGTTATAAAATTCCAAGCTATTAGGGTTGAACTAGTGGAATTTCCCAAACTTGGATAACAAAACTTTTGAGTTCATTTGTGGTGTGTGAATAAATTTTCTTTATTTACATTTGTTATTTTTTTAAAATTGTTCCATACATAAACTCTAAAATTTTCATTTGATTGTGATCTATTTGGCGTTTTTTGTTCACGGGATGAAGGGAGAGCGAAAACTCAAAGTTATGATTTAATAAAAAAGTGTACATATAAAATGGAAATGCACAATGTACAAATGTAGAGAGAGATAATTCCAAAGTGTGTCTGTAAATTTTAGGGATTATAAACAGTTATTAGTTTTTATATCTCAGGTTTTGCAATCATGGGGAAAATGGGGAGACATAGTATTTTTAACTGAGTGTTGAGTCCCTATCCATAAGTCATTTCTAACAAAAATATAGTCTGTTCGACATGATAAATCACTTCACAATCATCTGTGATTGTTAGGTCAGCTTTTTGTAAACGGGCAAAATAATGGCTTGTTTGACTTGGGCAAATATCCCACCGCATGTTCACTTGTGAATTTAATGAGCATTTGTTATTCTCTTTAAATGTTTTGGATCCATAGGTCATTTGCATCTTTAACATGTTTCAAGCATGCATATCCATTTTCAAAATATGTGTAGAAGAAATCTCTTTGTTATAAAATTCCAAGCTACTAGGGTTGAAATAGTGGAATTTTCCAAAATTGGATAACAAAACTTTTGTATTCATTTGAGGTGTGTGAATAAGTTTTCTTTACTTACATTTGTTATTGTTTTAAATTTTTTCCATATATAAACTCTAAAATTTTCATTTTGTTGTGGGACCTTTTTTTTGTTTACGGGATGAATGGATAGCAAAAAATCAAAGTTTTGATATAGGAAAAAAGTGTACATGTAAAATGGAAATGCACAATGCACAAATGTAGAGAGAGATAATTCCAAAGAGTTTCTTAATATTTTCGGGATTAAAAGATGTTTTTAGTTTTTATATCTCTAGTTTTACAATAGTCGAGAAAAGGGGGAGGCGGGGGATTTTTAACTGAGTGTTGACTCCCAATCCATAAGCCATTTCTTTCAAAATCATAGCCCAATACGCATGATAAATCACTTTACAATCATCTATGATTCTTAGGTCAGCTTTTTTCAAATGGGCAAAATAATGGCATGTTTGACAAGTGTAAATATCCCATCGAACGTTCTCACTTGTGAAATTAATGAGCGTTTTTATTCTCTTTATAAGCTTTGGATCCATAGGTCATTTGCATCTTTAACATGTTTCAAACAAGCATATCCAGTTTTAAAGCATGTGTAGAGGAAATCTCTTTCTTGTAAAATTCCAAGCAATTAGGGTTGAACTAGTGGAATTTCCCAAACTTGGATAACAAAACTTTTGCGTATATTTTTGGTGTGTGAAAATATTTTCATTACAAACATTTGTGATTGTCTTAATTTTTTTTCCGTCCATTAATCTATTTGCCTTTTTTGTTTACGGGATGAAGGCGAGCGAAAATTCAAAGTTTCGATTTATGAAAAAAGTGTACAACTAAAATGGAAATGCACAATGCCAAACTGTAGGGTGAGATAATTCCAAAGAGAGTCTGTAATTTTTAGTGATTGTAAGCTATTTTTAGTTTTTATATCTCAGGTTTTGCAATTATCGGGAAAAGGAGGATGCGAGGCATTTTTAACTAATTGTTGACTCCCAATCCATAAGTCATTTCTTAAAAAAATATAGCCCGTTACGCTGATAAATCACTTTACAAGCATCTATGATTGTTAGGCCAGATTTTTGTAAATCACTTTACAAGCATCTATGATTGTTAGGCCAGCTTTTTGTAAATGGGCAAAATAATGGCTTGTTTGACTCGGGTAAATATCCCACCGCACCTTCACTTGAGACTTTAATGAACGTTTGTTATTCTCTTTAATCGATTTGGATCCATAGGTCATTTGCATCTTTAACATGTTTCAAGCATCCATATCAATTTTTAAAACATGTGTAGAAAAAATCTCGTTATTGTAAAATTTCAAGCTACTAGAGTCGAACTAGTGTAATTTCCCAAACTTGGCTAACAAAACTTCTGCGTTCATTTGTGGTGTGTGAATAAATTTTCTTTACTTACATTTGTAATTTTTTTATTTTCATTTTGTTGTTACCTATTTGCCTTTTTTGTTTACGGGATGTAAGGAGAGCGAAAGCTTAAAGTTTTGATTTAAGAAAAAAGTGAACATCTAAAATGGAAATGCACAATGCCCAAAAGTAGGTAGAGATAATTTAAAAGAGTGTCTGTAATTTTTATGGATTGTAAGCTCTTTTTTTTTTTTATATCTCAGGTTTTGCAATAGTCGGGAAAAGGAGGCGGGGGATTTTTAACTGAGTGTAGACTCCATCTTCCAAAAGTCATTTCTTACAAAAACGTTGCCCGTTTCGTGTGATAAATCACTTTACAATCTTCTATGATTGTTAGGTCAACTTTTTCAAATGGGCAAAATAATGGCTTGTTTGACTCGGGTAAATTTCCCACTGCACGTTCACTTGAGAAATTAATGAGCATTTCTTATTCTCTTTAAAAGCTTTGGATGCATAGGTCATTTTCATCTTTAACATGTTTCAAGCATGTATATCCATTTTTAAAACATGTGTTAAAGAAATCTCTTTCTTGTAAAATTCAAAGTTATTAGGGTTGAACTAGTGGAATTTCTGAAACTTGGATAACAAAACTTTTTTGTTCATTTGTGGTGTGTGAATACAATTTCTTTACTTACATTTGTTATTGTTTTAAAATTTTTCCATACATAAAATTTAAATTTTTCAGTATTTTTGTGATCTATTAGCCTTTTTATTTTATAGGATCAAGGGAGAGCGAAAACTCAAAGTTTTGATTTAAGAAAAAAGTGTACATCTAAAATGGAAATGCACATTGCACAATTGTATAGAGAGAAAATTCAAAAGAGTGTCTGTAATATTTAGGGATTGTAAGCTCTTTTTAGTTTTTATATCTTAGGATTTTCAATCGTCGGGAAAAGGGGGAGGCGAGGGATTTTGGACTGAGTGTTGACTCCCAATCCATAAGTCATTTCTTAAAAAAAAAATTGCCCGTTATGCATGATAGATCACTTTACAATCATTTATGATTGCTTGGTAAGATTTTTTCAAAAGGGCAAAATAATGTTTTGCTTGACTCGGGTAAATATCCCACCACACGTTCACTTCATAATTTATGTGCATTTGTTATTATCTTTGAAAGCTATGGATCCATAGGTCATTTGCCTCGTTAACATGTTTCAAGCATGCATATCCATTTTTAAAACATGTGTAGAAGAAATATCTTTCTTGTAAAATTCCAAGCTATTGGTGTTGAACTCGTGGAATTTGCCAACTTTGGATAACAAAACTTGTGCTCATTTGTGGTGTGTTAATAAATTTTATTTACATACATTTGTTAATGTTTTAAACTGTTTCCATACATAAACTCTGAAATTTTCATTTTGTTGTGATCTATTTGCCTTTTTTGTTTATGGGTTGAAGGGAAAGGGAAAACTCAATGTTTTGATTTAAGAAAAAATTGTACATATAAAATTGAGATGCACAATGCAAAAATGTACAGGGAGATAATTTCAAAGAGTGTCTATAAATTTTAGGGATTGTAAGCTTTTTTTAGTTTTTATATCTCAGGTTTTGCAATCGTCAGGAAAAGGGGGAGGTGGGGGATTTTTAACTGAGTGTTGACTCCCAATCCATAAGTCATTTCTTAAAAAAATATAGCCCATTACGCATGATAAATCACATTACAATTATCCATGATTGTTAGGCTAGCGTTTTGCAAACAGACAAAATAATGGCTTGTTTGACTCGGGTAAATATCCCACCGCACATTCACTCCAGAATTTAATGAGTTTTTCTTATTCTTTTTAAAAGCTTTGGATCCATAGGTCATTTGCATCTTTAACATGTTTCAATCATGCATATCCATTTTTAAAACATGTGAAGAAGAAATCTCTTTCTTGTAAAATTCCATGCTATTAGGGTTGAACGAGTGGAATTTCACAAACTTGGATTACAAAACTTTTGTGTTCATTTGTGATGTGTGAATAAATTTTCTTTACTTACATTTGTTATTGTTTTAAATTTTTTCCATTCATATACTCTAAAATTTTTATTTTGTTGTGATCTATTTGCCTTTTTGTTTACAAGATGAAGGGAGAGCGAAAACTCAAAGTTTTGATTTAATAATAAAGTGTACATCTAAAATGGAAATGCACAATGCACAAATGTAGAGAGAGATAATTCCAAAGAGTTGTAGCTTTTACGGATTGTAAGCTCTTTTTTGTTTTTATATCTCAAGTTTTCCACTCGTTGGGAAAGGGGGAGGCGGAGGATTTTTAACTCAGTGTTGACTCCCAATCCATATGTCATTGCTTACAAAAATATAGCCCATTACACATGATAAATAGCTTTACAATTATCTATGATTGTTAGGTCAGCTCTTTGGAAATGGTCAAAATAATGGCTTGTTTGACTCGGGTAAATATCCCACTGAATGTTCACTTAACAATTTAATGAGCATTTGTTATTCTCTTTAAAAGATTTGGATCCATAGGTCATTTGCATCTCTAACATGTTTCAAGCATGCATATCCATTTGTAAAACATGTGTGGAAGAAATCTCTATGTTGTAAAATTCAAAGCTATTAGTGGTGAACTAGTGGAATTTTCAAAACTTGGATAACAAAACTTTTGTGTTCATTTGTCGTGTATGAAAAAATTTTCTTTACTTACATTTGTTATTTTTTTAAATTTTTTCCATACATAAACTCAAAAATTTTTATTTTATTGTGATCTATTTGGCTTTTTTGTTTACATGATGAAGGGAGTGCGAAAACTCAAAGTTTTAATTTAATAAAAAAATATACATCTAAAATGGAAATGCACAATGCATAAATTTAGTGAGAAATAATTCAAAAGAGTGTCTGTAATTTTTAGGGACTGTAAGCTCTTTCAGTTTTTATATCTCCTGTTTTGCAATTGTCGGGAACAGGAGGAGTTGGTGGATTTTTGACTGAGTGTTGACTCCCAATCCATAACTCATTTCTTACAAAAATATAGCCCGTTATGCATGATAAATCACTTTACAATCATCTATGATAGTTTGGTCAGCTTTTTGCTAATGGGCAAAATAATGGCTTGTTTGACTCGGATAAATATCCCACCGCACGTTCACTTGAGAATTTAAAGAGTGTTTATTATTCACTTCAAAAGCTTTATATCCATTCGTCATTTGCATCTTTAACATGTTTCAATCATGGATATCCATTTTTAAATCATGTGAAAAAAAAATCTCTTTCTTGTAAAATTCCAAGCTATTAGGGTTGAACTAGTGGAATTTCACAAACTTGGATTACGAAACTTTTGTGTTCATTTGTGGTGTGTGAATAAATTTTCTTTACTTACATTAGTTATTGTTTAAAATTTTTTCCATTCATAAACTCTAAATTTTTCATTTTGTTGTGATCTATTTGCCTTTTTTGTTTACGGGATGAAGGGAGAGCGAAAACTCAAAGTTTTGATTAAAGAAAAAATTGTACATCTAAAATGGAAATGCACAATGCACAAATGTAGAGATAGATAATTCCAAAGAGTGTCTGTAATTATTAGGTATTGTAAGTTCTTTTTAGTTTTGATATCTACGATTTTGCAATCGTCGGGAAAAGAGTGAGGCCGGGATTTTTAACTGAGTGTTGACTCCCAATCCATAACTCATTTCTAACGAAAATGTAGCCCTTTATGCATGATAAATCACTTTACAATCATCTATGATTGTTTGGTCAGTTTTTTGCTAATGGGCAAAATAATGGCTTGTTTGACTCGGGTGAATATCCGACGTACATTCACTTGAAAATTTAAAGAGCGTTTGTTATTCTCTTTAAAAGATTTTGATCCATAGGTTATTTGCATCTTTCCCATGTTTCAAGCATCCATATCCATTTTTAAAAAATGTGTAATAGAAATCTCTTTCTTGTAAAATTCAAAGCTATTGGGGTTGAACATGTGGAACTTTCCAAACTTGAATAACCAAACTTTTTTATTCATATGTGGTGTGTGAATAAATTTTCTTTACTTACATTTGTTATCATTTTAAATTTTTTCCACACAAAACTCTAAAAGTTTCATTTTGTTGTGATCTATTTGCCTTTTTTTGTTGATGGGATGAAGGGAGAGCGAAAATGCAAAGTTTTTATTTAAGAAAAAAGTGTACATCTAAAATGCAAATGCACAATGCACAAATGTAGAGAGAGATAATTCCAGAGCGTGTCTGTAGTTTTTAGGGATTTCAATCTCTTTTAGTTTTTATATCTCAGGTTTTGCAATTGTCGGGAAAAGGGGGAGGCATGGGATTTTTAACTGAGTGTTGACTCCCAATCCATAACTCATTTATTAAAAAAATATATCCCATTACACATGAGAAATCACTTCACATTCATCTATGATTGTTAGGTCAGCTTTTTGCAAGTGGACAAAATAATGGCTAGTTTGACTCGGGTAAATTTCCCTCCGCACATTCACTTATGAATTCAATGAGCGTTTCTTATTCTCTTTAAAAGATTTGGATCCATAGGTAATTTTCATATTTAACATGTTTCAAGCATGCATATCTATTTTTAAAACAAGAGTAAACGAAATCTCTTTGTTGTAAAATTCAAAGCTATTAGGGTTGAACTAGTGGAATTTCCCAAACTTGGATAACAAAACTTTTATGTTCATTTGTGGTGTGTGAATAAATTTTATTTACAAATATTTGTTATTGTTTTAAATTTTTCCATACATAAACTTCAAATTTTTCATTTTGTTGTGATCTATTTACCTTTTTTGTTTACGGGATGAAGGGAGTGCGAAAACTCGAAGTTTTGATTTAAGAAAAAAGTGTACACCAAAAATGTAAATTCACAATGCACAAATTTAGTGAGAGATAATTCCAAAGTGTGTCTGTAATTTTTAGGGATTGTAAGCTCTTTTAGTTTTTATATCTCCGGTTATGCAATTTTTGGGAAAAGTGGGAGGCGGGGGATTTTTAACTGAGTGTTGACTCCCAATCCATAACTCATTTCTTACAAAAATATAGCCCGTTACACATGATAAGTCACTTTACAATCATCTATGATTGTTAGGTCAGCTTTTATCTAATGAACAAAATAATGACTTGTTTGACTTGGGTAAATTTCCCACCGCACGTTCACTTGAGAGTTTAAAGAGCGTTTGTTATTCTCTTTAAAAGCTTTGGATCCATAGGTCATTTTCATCTTTAACATGTTTGAATCATGCATATCCATTTTTAAAACATGTGTAGAAGAAATCACTTTCTTTTAAAATTCCAAGCTATAAGGGTTGAACTAGCAGAATTTCCCAAACTTGGATTACAAAACTTTTGTGTTCATTTGTGGTGTGTGAATAAATTTTCTTTACTTATATTTGTTATTGTTTTAAATTTTTTCCATTCATAATCTCTAAAATTTTCATTTTGTTGTGATTGTTTTGGATTTTTTGTTCACGGGATGAAGGGAGAGCAAAAACTCAAAGTTTTGATTTAAGAAAAAAGTGTACATCTAAAATGAAAATGCATAATGCACAAATGTAGAGTGAGATAATTCCAAAGAGTGTATGTAATTTTTAGGGATTGTAAGTTCCTTTTAGTTTTTATATCTCCGGTTTCGCAATCGTCGGCAAAAGGGTGAGGCAGGGGATTTCTAGCTAAGTGTTGACTCCCAATCCATAATTCATTTCTTACAAAAATATTTCCCTTTACGCATGATAAATCACTTTAAAATAATTTATGATTGTTTGGTCAGCTTTTTGCAAATGGGCAAACTAATGTCTTATTTGGCTCGGGTAAATATCCCACCGTACGTTCTCTTGAGAATTTAATGAGCATTTGTTATTATCTTTAAAAGCTTAGGATCCATAGGTCATTTGTATCTTTAACATGTTTCAAGCATGCATATCCTTTTTTAAAATATGTGTACAAGAATCTCTTTCTTGTAAAATTCCAAGCTACTAGGATTGAACTAGTGGAATTTCACAAATTTGGATAACAAAACTTTTATGTTCATTTGTGGTGTGTGAATAAATTTTCTTTACTTAAATTTGCTATTGTTTTAAATTTTTTCCATCCATAAATTCAAAAATTTTCATTTTGTTCTGATCTATTTGCCTTTTTTGTTTATAGGATCAAGAGAGAGCGAAAACTCATAGTTTTGATTTAAGAAAAAAGTGAACATCTAAAATGGAAATGCACAAAGCACAAATATAGAGAGAGATAATTCCAAAGTGTGTCTGTAATCTTTAGGGATTTTAAGCTCTTTTTATTTTTTATATCTCAGGTTTTGCAATCATCGGGAAAAGGGGGAGGCGGGGGATTTTTAACTGAGCGATGACTCCAACTTCCATAAGTCATTTCTTACAAAAATGTTGCCCGTTACGCATGTTAAATAACTTGACAATCTTCTATGATTGTTAGGTCAATCTTTTGCAAATGGACAAAATAATGGCTTGTTTGACTTGGGTTAATATCCCACCGCACGTTCACTTGAGAAATTATTGAGTGTTGGTTATTCTCTTTAAAATTTTTGGATCCATAGGTCATTTGCAACTTTAACATGTTTCAAGCACGCATATCCATTTTTAAAACATATTTAAAAGAAATCTCTTTCTTGTAAAATTCAATGATATTAGGGTTGAAGAAGTGGAATTTCCCAAACTTGGATAAATAAACTTTTGTGTTCATTTGTGGTGTGTGAACAGATTTTCTTTACTAATATTTGTTATTGTTTCAAATTTTTTCCATACATAAACACTAAATTTTTCATTTTTTTGTGATCTATTAGTCTTTTTAGTTTACGGATAAAGGGAGAGCGAAAACTCAAAGTTTTGATTTAAGAAAAATGTGTACATCTAAAATAGAAATGCACAATGCACAAATGTAGAGATAGATAATTCCAAAGAGTGTCTATAATTTTTAGGGATTATAAGCCTTTTTTATTTTTATATCTCAGGTTTTGCAATAGTCGGGAAAAGGAGGCGAGGGATTTTTATCTGAGTGTTGAGTCCCAATCCATAAGTCTTTTCTTACAAAAGTATAACCCGTTATGCATGATAAATCCCTTTAAAATCATTTATGATTGTTAGGTCAGCTTTTTGCAAAAGGGCAAAATAATGGCTTGTTTGACTCGAGTAAATATCCCACCGTTCGTTCACTTCAGAATTTAATGAGTGTTTGTTATTCTCTTTAAAAACTTAGGATCCATAGGTCATTTGCATCTTTACCATATTTCAAGCATGCAAATCCTTTTTTAAAACATGTGTAGAAGAAATCTCTTTCTTGTAAAATTCCAAGCTATTTGGGTTGAACTAGTGGAATTTCCCTAACTTGGATAACAAAACTTTTGTGTTAATTGGTGGTGTATGAATAAATTTTCTTTACTTACATTTGTTATTGTTTTAAATTTTTTCCATACATAAACTCTAAAATTTTCATTTTGTTGTAATCTATTTGCCTTTTTTGTTTACGGGATTAAGGGAGAGCGAAAACTCAATGTTTTGATTTAAGAAAAATGTTTACATCTAAAATGGAAATGCACAGTGCCAAAATTTATGGAGAGATAATTCTAAAGAATGTCTAAAATTTTTAGAAATTGTAAGCTATTTTTAGTTTTTATATCTCAGGTTTTGCAATCGTTGGGAAAGGGGGGAGGCGGGGGATTTTTAACTGAGTGTTGACTCCCAATCCGTAACTCTTTTCATACAAAAATATAGCCCGTTACGCATGATATATCACTTTACAATCATCTTTGACTGTTAGGTCAGCTTTTTGCTAATGGGCAAAACAATGGCTTGTTTAACTCGCGTAAATATCCCACCGCATGTTCACTTGAGAATTTAATGAGCGTTTATTATTCTCTTGAAAATATTTGGAGCCATATGTCATTTGCATCTTTAACATGACTCAAGCATGCATATCCATTATTAAAACATGTGTAGAAGAAATCTCTTTATTGTAAAATTCCAGGCTATTAGGGTTGAACTAGTGTAATTTCCCAAACTTGGATAACAAAACTTTTGGGCTCTTTTGTGGTGTGTGAATAAATTTTCTTTACTTACATTTGTAAATGTATTATTTTTTTTCCATACATAAACTCAAAAATTTTCATTTTGTTGTGATCTATTTGCCTTTTTTGTTTACTGGACTAAGGGAGAGCGAAAGCTCAAAGTTTTGATTGAAGAAAAAAGTGAACATCTAAAATGGAAATAGACAATGACCATATGTTGAGAGAGATAATTCAAAAGAGTGTCAGGAATTTTTAAGGATTGTAAGCTCTTTTTAGTTTTTAAATCTCATGTTTTTCAATCGTCGGGAAAAGGGGGAGGCGGGGGATTTTTAACTGAGTGTAGACTCCATCTTCCACAAGTCAATTCATACAAAAATGTTGGCCGTTACACATGATAAATCACTTGACAATCTTCTATGATTGTTAGGTCAAATTTTTGCAAATGGGCAAAATAATGGCTTGTTTGACTTGGGTGCATATCCCGTTGCACGTTCACTTGAGAAATTACTGAGCATTTGTTATTCTCTTTAAAAGCGTTGGATCCATAGGTAATTTGCATCTTTAACATGTTTCAAGAGTGCATATCCATTTTAAAACATGTGTTAAAGAAATCTCTTTCTTGTAAAATTCAAAGTTATTAGGGTTAAACTAGTGGAATTTCCGAAACTTGGATAACAAATCTTTTGTGTTCATTTGTGGTGTGTGAATAAATTTTCTTTACTTACATTTGTTATTGTTTAAAATTTTTTCCATACATATACTCTAAATTTTTCATTTTTTTGTGATCAATTAGCCTTTTTAGTTTACGGGATGAATGGAGAGCGAAAACTCAAAGTTTTGATTTAAGAAAAAAGTGTACATCTAAAATGGAAATGCACAACGCACAAATGTACAAAGAGAAAATTCAAAAAAGTGTCTGTAATTTTTAAGGATTGTAAGCTCTTTTTAGTTTTTAAATCTCAGGTTTTGCAATCGTCGGGAGAAGGGGGAGGTGAGGGATTTTTGACTAAGTGTTGACTCCCAATCCATAAGTCATTTCTTACAAAAATATAGCCCGTTACGCAAGATAAATCACTTTACAATCAACTATGATTGTTAGGTCAACTTTTTTCAAATGGGCAAAATAATATCTTGTTTGACTCGGGTAAATATCCCACTGCTCGTTTACTTGAGAATTTATGAGCATTTGTTATTCTCTTTAAAAGTGTAGGATCCATAGGTCATTTGCATCTTTACCAGGTTTCAAGCATGCATATCCATTTTTAAAACATGTTTAGAAGAAATCTCTTTCTTGTAAAAATCCAAGCTATTAGGGTGAACTAGTGGAATTTCCCAAACTTGGATAACAAAACTTCTGTGTTCTTTTGTGGTGTGTGAAGAAATTTTCTTTACTTAATATTTTTATTGTTTTAAATTTTTTCCATACATAAATTCTTAAATTTTTATTTTGTGGTGATCTATTTGCCTTTTTTGTTTTAGGGATGAAGGGAAAGCGAAAACTCAAAGTTTTTGCTTTAAGAAAAAATTGTACATCTAAAATAGAAATTCACAATGCACAAATGTAGAGAGTGATAATTCCAAAGTGTGTCTGTAATTTTTAGGGATTGTAAGCTCTCTTTAGTTCTTATTTCTCAGGTTTTTCTATCGTAGGAAAAAGGGGGAGGCGGGGGATTTTTAACTGAGTGTTGACTCCCAATCCATAAGTCATTTCTTAAAAAAATATTACCCGTTATGCGTGATAAATCACTTTAAAACAATCTGTGATTGTTAGGTCAGCTTTTTCCAAATGAGCAAAATAAAGGCTTGTTTGACTCGGGTAAATATCCCACCGGACGTTCACTTGAGAATTTAATGAAGATTTTTTGTTCTCTTTAAAAGATTTGGATCCATAGGTAATTTGTATCTTTAACATGTTTTATGCGTGCATATTCATTTTTAAAACTTGTGTAGAAGAAATCACTTTCTAGTAAAATTCCAAGCTATTAGGGTTGAACTAGTGGAATTTCTCAAACTTGGATAACAAAACTTTTGTGTTCATTTTTGGTGTGGGAATAAATTTTCCTTAATTACATTAGTTATTGTTTTAAATTTTTCCATTAATAAACTCTAAAATTTTCATTTTGTTGTGATCTAATTGCCTTTTTAGTTTACAGGATGAAGGGACAGCGAAAATTCAAATTTTTTATTTCAAAAAAAAGTGTACATCTAAAATGGAAATTCACAAGGCACAAATGTAGAGAGAGATAATTCCAAAGAGTGCCAACAATTTTTAGGGATTGTAAGCTCTTTTTTGTCTTTATATCTCAGGTTTTGCAATCGTCTGAAAAAGGGGGGGCGGGGGATTTTTAACTGAGTGTTGACTCCATCTTCCATAAGTCATTTCTTAAAAAAATATTGCCCATTACGCATGATAAATCACTTGACAATCATCTATGATTGTTTGGGCAGCTTTTTGAAGATGGACAAAATAATGGCTAGTTTGACTCGGGTAAATATCCCACCGCACATTCACATAAGAATTTAATGAGCGTATGTTACTCTATTTAAACCCTTACGATCCATAGGTCATTTGCATCATAAACATGTTTCAAGCATACATATCCATTTTTAAAGCATGTGTAGAAGAAATCTTTTTTTTGTAAAATTCCAAGCTAGTAGGGTTGAACTAGTGGAATTTCCAAAACTTGCATCACAAAAATTTTGTGTTGATAGTGGTATGTGAATAAATTTTCATTACTTACATTTTTTTATTGTTTTAAATTTTTTTCACACATAAACTCTAAAATTTTCATTTTTTTGTGATCTATTTGCCTTTTTTGTTTATGGGATGAAGAGAGAGCGAAAACTCTGAAGTTTTTATTTCAGGAAAAAGTGTACATCTAAAATGGAAACGCACAATGCACAAATGTAGAGAGAGATAATTCCAAAGAGTGTCTGTTATTTTTAGGGATTGTAAGCTCTTTTTAGTTTTTATATCTCAGGTTTTGCAATCGTCGGGAAAAGAGGTAGGTGGAGGATTTTTAACTGAGTGTTGACAACCAATCCATAAGTCATTTCTTAAAAAAATATAGACCATTACGCATCATAAATCACTTTACAATCATGTGTTATTGTTAGGTCAGATTTTCCAAATGGGCAAAATAATGGCTTGTTTGACTCGTGTAAATATCCTACTGCACATTCACTTGAGAATTTAATTAGGATTTGTTATTCTCTATAAAAGCTTTGGATACATAGGTCATTTGCATCTTTAACACGTTTTATGCGTTCATATCCATTTTTAAAACATGTGTAGAAGAAATCACTTTCTTGTAAAATTCCAAGCTATTAGGGTTGAACTAGTGGAATTTCCCAAACTTGGATAACAAAACTTTTGTGTTCATTTGTGGTGTGTGAATAAATTTTCTTTACTTACATTTGTTATTGTTTAAATTTTTTTCCATACATCAACTCTAATTATTTTTTTTTTTATCTATTTGCCTTTTTAGTTTACGGGATGAAGGGAGAGCGAAAAGTAGATGTTTTGATTTAAGAAAAAATAATAAATCTAAAAGGGAAATTCACAATGCAAAAATGTAGAGAGAGATAATTCCAAAGTGTGTCTATAATTTTTAGGGATTGTAAGCTCTTTTTACTCTTGATATCTCAGGTTTGGCAATCGTCAGGAAAAGGGGGTGGCAGGGGTTTTTTAACTGAGTGTTGACTCCATCTTCCATAAGTCATTTCTTATAAAATATAGTGTGTTACGCATGATAAATCACTTGGCAATCAACTCTGATTGTTTGGTCCGGCTTTTGCAAATGGGCAAAATAATTGCTTGTTTGACTCGGGTAAATATCCCACCGCACGTTCACTTGAGAATTACACGAGCGTTTGTTATAGTCTTTAAAAGCTTAGGATCCATAGGTCATTTGCATCTTTAACATGTTTCAAGCATGCATATCCATTTTTGAAACGTGAGAAGAAGAAATCTCTTTCTTGTAAAATTCCAAGCTATTAGGGTTGTACTAGTGGAATTTCCCAAACTTGGATAACAAAAATTTTGTGTTTCATTTGTGGTGCGTGAATAAATTTACTTTACTTAATTTTTTTATTTTTAAATTTTTTTCCAAATATAGACTCTAAGCTTTTCATTTTGTTGTGATCTATTTTGCATTTTTTGTTTACAGGATGAAGGGAGAGAAAAAGCTCAAAGTTTTGATTTAAGAAAAAAGTTAGCATCTAAATTGGAAATGCACAATGCACAAATTTAGAGAGAGATAATTCCAAAGTGTGTATGTAATTTTTAGGGATTGTAAGATCTTTTTATTTTTTAAATCTCAGGTTTTGCTCTCATTGGGAAAAGAGGGAGGCGAGGGATTTGTAAATGAGTATTGACTCCCAATCCGTAAGTCATTTCTTAAAAAAATAGAGCTCGTTACGCATGATAAATCACTTTACAATCATCTATGACTGTTAAGGTCAGCTTATTTCTAATGGGTAAAATAATGGCTTGTTTGACTCCGGTAAATATCCCACCACACGTTCACCTAAGAATTTAATGAGCGTTTTTTATTCTCTTTAAAAGCTTTGGATCCATAGGTCATTTGCATCTTTAACATGTTTCAAACATGCATATCCATTTTTAAAACATGCATAGAAGATATCTCTTTCTTGAAAAATTCCAAGCTATTAAGGTTGAACTAGTGGAATTTCCCAAACTTGGACAACAAAACTTTTGTGTTCATTTGTGGTTTGTGAATAAATTTTCTTTAGTTACATTTGTTATTGTTTTAAATTTTTTCCATACATAGACTCTAAATTTTGTTGTGATCTATTTGCCTTTTTTTTTAAGGGGATGAAGGGAGAGCGAAAACTCAAAGTTTTGATTTAAGAAAAAGTGTACATCTAAAATGGAAATGCTTAATGCACAAATGTAGAGCGAGATAATTCCAAAGATTGTCTGTAATTTTTAGGGATTGTAAGCTCCTTTTAGTTTTTATATCTCAAGTTTTGCAATCATCGGGAAAGGGGGAGGGGGGGGTATTGGGATTTTTAAAACATGCTTAGAAGAAATCTCTTTCTTATAAAATTCCAAGCGATTGGGGTTGAACAAGTAGAATTTAAAAAACATGGATAACAAAACTTTTGTGTTCATTTGTGGTGCGTGAATAAATTTTATTTACTTACATTTGTTATTGTTTTAAAATTATTCCATTCATTATGTGTAAATGTTTCATTTTGTTGTGATCTATTTGCCTTTTTTTGTATACGGAAAGAAGGGAGAGTGAAAACTCAAATTTTTTATTTAAGAAAAAAGTATACAACTAAAATGGAAACGCACCATGCAAAAATGTAGAGAGAGATAATTCCAAAGAGTGTCTGTAATTTTTAGGGATTGTAAGCTCTTTTTAGTTTTTATATCCTAGGTTTTGCAATCATGGGGAAAAGGGGGAGGGGGATCTTTAACTGAGTGTTGACTCCCAGTCCATAAGTCATTTCTTACAAAAATATAGCCCGTTACGTAGGAAAAATCACTTGAGAATTTAATGAGCATTTTTTATTCCAATTAAAGGCATTGGATCCATAGGTCATTTGCGTCTTTAACATTTTTCAAGCATGCATATCCATTTTTAAAACATGCGTAGAAGAAATCTTTCTTATAAAATTCCAAGCCATTAGGGTTTAACTTGTGGAATTCCCCAAACTTGGTGAACAAAACTTTTGTGTTCATTTGTGGTATGTGAATAAATCTTATTTACTTACATTTTTTATTGTTTTAAATTTGTTCCATACTAAAATTTTCATTTTGCTGTGATCTATTTGCCCTTTTTTCGTTTACTGGATGAAGGGAGAGGGAAAACTCAAAGTTTTGATTTAAGAAATAAGTGTAAATCTAAAATGGAAATGCCCAATGCAAAATTTAGAGAGAGTTATTTCCAAAGAGTGTCTCTAATTTTTAGGGATTGTAAGTCCTTTTTAGTCTTTATATCTCAGGTTTTGCAATCGTGGGAAAAAGGGGGAGGCAGGGGATTTTTAACTGAGTAATGACTCCCAATCCATAAGTCATTTCCTACAAAAATATAGCCCGTTACGCATGATAAATCACTTTACAATCATCTATGATTGTTAGGTCAGCTTTTTGTATATGCGCAAAATAATGGCTTGTTCGACTCGGGTAAATATCCCACTGCACGTTCACTTGGGAATTTAATGAGCGGTTGTTATTCTCTTTAAAAGTTTTGGATCCATTGGTCATTTGCATCTTTAACAGGTTTCAATCATAAATATCCATTTTTAAAACATGAGTAAAAGAAATCTCTTTCTTAATAAATTTTAAGCTTATAAGGTTGAACTAGTGGAATTTCCAAAACTTTTGTCTTCATTTGTGGTGTGTGAATAAATTTTCTTTGCTTACATTTTTTATTGTTTTAAATTTTTTCCATACATAAAATCTAAAATTTTCACTTTGTTGTGATCTATTTCCCCTTTTTTGTTTACGGGATGAAAGGAGAGCGAAAACTCAAAGTTTTGACTAAACTCCCAATCTATAAGTAATTTCTTAAAAAAATATAGCTCGTTACGTATGCTAAATCACTTTACAATCATCTATGCCTGTTATGTCACTTTTTGTAAATGAGCAAAATAATGGCTTGTTTGACTCGGGTAAATTTTCCACCGCACGTTCACTTGAGAATTTAATGAGCGTTTGTTATTCCCTTTAAAAGCTTTGGATCCATAGGTCATTTGCACCTTTTACATGTTTTAAGCATGCATATCCATTTTTAAAGCATGTGTAGAAGAAATCTCTTTCTTACAAAATTTTAAGCTTTTAGGGTTGAACTAGTGGAATTTCCAAAACTTGAACAAAAAAACTTTTGTGTTCATTTGTGGTGTGTCAATAAACTTTCTTTGCTTACATTTTTTATTGTTTTAAATTTTTTCCATACATAAAATCTAAAATTTTCACTTTGTTGTGATCTATTTGCCCTTTTTTGTTTAGAGGATGAGGGGAGAGCGAAAACTCAAAGTTTTGATTTAAGAAAAAAGTATACTTCTAATATGGAAATGAGCAATGGACAAATGCAAAGGGAGGTAATACCAAAGACTGTGTGTAATTTTTATGGATTGTAAGCTCTTTTTTTTTTTAATATCTCAGGTTTTGCAATTGTGGGGAAAAAGGGTGGGCGCAAGGATTTTTAACTGAGTGTTGACTCCCAATCCATAAGTCATTTCTTACAAAAATATAGGCCATTACGCCTGATAAATCATTTTACAATCATCTATGACAGTTAGGTCAAGTTTTTGTATATGGGCAAAATAATTGCTTGTTTGACTCGGGTAAATATCCCACAACACGTTCACTTGAGAATTTCATGAGCGTTTGCTATTCCCTTTAAAAGCCTTGGATCAATAGGTCATTTGCATCATTAACATGTTTCAAGCATGCATATCCATTTTTAAAACATGTGTAGAAGAAATCTCTTTCTTATAACATTCCAAGCTATTAGGGTTGAACTAGTGGAATTTTCCAAACTTTGAAAAAAAAACTTTTGTGTTCATTTGTGGTGTGTGAATAAATTTTCTTTACTTACATTTGTTATTTTCTTAAATTTTCTCCATACATAAACTCTAAAATTTTCATTTTGTTGTGATCAATTTACTTTTTTTTGTTTTTGGGATGAAGGGAGAGCGAAAACTCAAAGTTTTTATTTAATAAAATAGTGTACATCTAAAATGGAAATGTACAATCCACAAATGTCGAGAGAGAAAATTCCAAAGTGTGTCGATAATTTTTAGGGATTGTTAGCTCTTTTTAGTTTTTATCTCTCATCTTTTGCCATCATGGCGAAAAGAGGAAGGCTAGGGATTTTTAACTGAGTTTTGACTTCCAATCCATTAGTCATTTCTTTCAAAAATATAGCCCGTTATGCATGATAAATCAGTTTACAATCATCTATGATTGTTAGGTCAACTTTTTGTAAATGGGAAAAATAATGGCTTGTTTGATTCAGGTAAATATCCCACAGCACGTTCACTTGAGAATTTAATGAGCGTTTGTTATTCTCTTTAAAAGCTTTGGATCCTTAGATCATTTGTGTCTTTAACATGTTTCAAGCATGCATATCCATTTTTAAAACATGTGTAGAAGAAATCTCTTTCTTATAAAATTCCAAGCTGTTAGGGTTGAACTAGTGGAATTTCCTAAACTAGGATAACAAAACTTTTGTGTTCATTTGTGGGCTGTGACTAAATTTTCTTTACTAACATTTGTTATGGTTTAAAATTTTTTCCATTAATTAATTGTAAATTTTTCATTTTGTTGTGATCTTTTTGGCATTTTTTGTTTACGAGAAGAACAGAGCGTGAAAACTTAAAGTTTTGATTTAAGAAAAAAGTATACATCTAAAATGGAAACGCACAATGCACAAATGTAGAGAGAGATAATTCCAAAGAGTTTCTGTAATTTTTAAGGATTGTAAGCTCTTCTTAGTTTTTATATATCAGGTTTTGCAATCGTCGGGAAAAAGCGGGAGGCAGGGATTTTTAACTGAGTCTTGACTCCCAATCCTTAAGTCATTTCTTAGGGTAATATAGCCCGTTACGCATGATAAATCACTTTACAATCATCCATGATCGTTGGGTCAGCTTTTTGTAGATGGGAAAAATAATGGGTTGTTTGACTCGGGTAAATATCCCACCGCACGTTGACTTGAGAATTTAATGAGCGTTTGTTATTCCCTTTAAAAGCTTTGGATCCATAGGTCATTTGCATCTTTAACATGTTTTAAGCATGCATATCCATTTTTAAAACATGTGTAGAAGAAATCTCTTTCCTATAAAATTCCTAGCTATTAGGGTTGAACTAGTGGAATTTCCGAAACTTGGATAACAAAACTTCTGTGTTCATTTGTGGTGTGAGAATAAAATTTCTTTACTTACATTTTTTATTGTTTTAAAATTTTTCCATACATAAACTCTAAAATTTCATTTTGTAGTGATCTATTTGCCCTTTTTTGTTTACGGGATGAAGGGAGAGCAAAAACTCAAAGTTTTGATTTAAGAAAAAAGTATACATCTAATATGAAAATGCGCAATGCAAAAATGTAGAGAAAGATAATTCCAAAGAGTGTCTGTAATTTTTAGGGATTGTCAGCTCTTTTTAGTTTTTATCTCTCATGTTTTGCAATCATGGAGAAAGGGGAAGGCTAGGGATTTTTAACACAATTTTGACTCCCAATCCATAAGTCATTACTTACATTTGTTATTGTTTTTTAATTTTTTTCATAAACTCTAAAATTTTCATTTTGTTGTGATCTGGTTGTCTTTTTCTTTTTATAGGATGAAGGGAGAGCGAAATCTCAAAGTTTTCATATAAGAAAAAAGGCTACATCTAAAATGGAAATGCACAATGCACAAATGTAGAGTGAGATCATTCCAAAGCGTCTTTGTAATTTTTTGGGATTGTAAGATCTTTTTAGTTTTTATATCTCAGGTTTTGCAATCGTCGAAAAAAGGGGGAGGTGGGGGATTTTTAACTGAGTGTTGACTCCCAATCCATAAGTCTTTTCTTTCAAAAATAAATCTTATTACGCATTATAAATCACTTTACAATCATTTATGATTGTTAGGTCTGCTTTTTGTAAATGGGCAAAATAATGGCTTGTTTGACTCAGGTAAATATCCCTCCGCATGTTCACTTGAGAATTTAATGAATGTTTCTTATTCTCTTTAAAAGCTTTGGATCCATAGGTCATTAGCTTCTTGAACATATTTCAAGCATGCATATCCATTTTTAAAACATGTGTAGAAGAAATCTCTTTCTTATAAAATTCTAAGCTGTTAAGGTTGAACTAGTGGAATTTCCCAAACTTGGATAAGAAAACTTTAATGTTCATTTGTGGTCTGTGAATAAATTTTATTTACTTACATTTGTTATTGTTTTAAAATTTTTCCATTCATAAACTCTGAAATTTTCATTTTGTTGTGATCTATTTGCTTTTTTTTTGTTTACGGGATGAAGGCAGAGGGAAAACTCAAAGTTTTGATTTAATAAAAAAATTTACATCTAAAATTTAAATGCCCAATGCAAAAATGTAGAGAGAGATAATTCCTAAGAGTGTCTATAATTTTTAGGGATTGTAAGCTCTTTTTAGTTTTTATATCTCATGTTTTGCAATCGTGGGGACAAGGGTTAGGCTAGGGAATTTTAACTGAGTTTTGACTCCCAATCCATTAGTCATTTCTTAAAAAATATAGCTTGTTTTGCATAATATATCACTTTAAGATCATCTATAATTGTTAGGTCAGCTTTTTTTAAATGGGCAAAATATTGACTTGTTTGACTCGGGTAAATATCCTACCGCACATTCACTTGAGAATTTAATGAGCGTTTGTTATTCTCTAAAAATGCTTTGGATCCATAGGTCATTTACATCTTTATCATGTTTCAAGCATGCATATCCATTTTTAAAACTTTTGGGGAAGAAATCTGTTTCTTATAAAATTCAAAGCTATTAGGGTTGAACTAGTGGAATTTCCCAAACTTGGATAACAAAACTTTTGTTTACATTTGTGGTGAGTGATTAAATTTTCTCTACCGTCATTTTTTATTTTTTTTAAATTTTTCCTTACATAAACTCTAAAATTTTCATTTTGTTGTGATCTATTTGCCTTTTTTTGTTTTACAGGCTGAAGGGAGAGCGAAAACTAAGTGTTTTGATTTAAGAAAAATATGAACATCTAAAATGGAAATGCACAATGCACAAATGTAGAGAGAGATAATTCTAAAGAGTGTCTGTAATTTTTAGTGATTGTAAGCTCTTTTTAAATTTTATTTCTTAGGTTTTGAAATCATTAGGAAAAAGGGGAAGTAGGATTTTTTAACTGAGTGTTGACTCCCAATCTACAAATCATTTCTTACAAAAAGATAGCCCATTACTCATGATAAATCACTTTACAATCATCTATGATTGTTAGGTCAAATTTTTGTAAATGGGCAAAATAATGGCTTGTTAGACTCGGGTCAATATCCCAATGCACGTTCACTTGAGAATTTAATAAGCATTTGTTATTCTCTTTAAAAGCTTTGGATCCACATGTCATTTGCATCTTTAACATGTTTCACGCATGCATATCCTTTTTTAAAACATGTGTAGAAGAAATTTCTTTCTTATAAAATTCCAAGCTTTTAGGGTTGAACTAGTGGAATTTCCCAAACTTGAATAACAAAAATTTTATGTTCATTTGTAGTGTGTGAATAAATTTTATTTACATACATTTGTTATGGTTTTAAATTTTTTCCATACATAAACTCTAAATTTCCATTCTATTGTGATCTATTTACCTTTTTTTGTTTACGGAATGGAGGGAGAGTGAGAACTCAATATTTTGATTTAAGAAAAAGGTGCACATCAAAAATGGAAATGCACAATGCACAAATGTAGAGAGAGATAATTCTAAAAAGTGTCTATAATTTTTAGGGATTGTAAGGTCTTTCTAGTTTTTATATCATAGGTTTTACAATTGTGGGGAAAAGGTGGTGGCGGGGGATTTTTAACCGAGTGTTGACTCCCAATCCATAAGTCATTTCTTACATATATATATATAGCCCATTACGCATGATAAATTACTTTACAATCATCTATGATTGTTCGGTTAGCTTTTTGTAAATGCGAAAAATCATCGCTTGTTTGACTCTGGTAAATATCCCATCGCAGGTTCACGTGAGAATTTAAAAAGCGTTTGTTATTCTCTTTAAAAGCTTTGAATCCACAGAGCATTTGCATCTTGAATATGTTTCAAGCATGTGTATCCATTTTTAAAACATGTGTAGCAAAAATCTCTTTCTTATAAAATTCCAAGCTATTAGGGTTGAACTTGTGGAATTTCCCAAAATTGGATAACAAAACTTTTGTGTTTATTTGTGCTGTGTGAATAAATTTTCAATTTGTTGTGATCTATTTGCCATTTTTTGTTTACGGGATGAATGGAGAGGGAAAAGTCAAAGTTTTGATTTGAGAAAAAAGTGTACATCTAAAATGGAAATGCACAATGCACAAATGTAGAGAGAGATAATTCCAAAGACTGTCTATAATTTTTAGGGATTGTAAGCTCTTTTTAGTTTTTATATCTTAGGTTTAGCAATTGTGGGGAAAAGGGGGCGGCGGGAGATTTTTAACTAAGTGTTTGACTCCCAATCCATAAGTCATTTCTTACAAAAATATAGCCCGTTACACATGATAAATCACTTTACAATCATTTATGATTGTTCGGTCAGGATTTTGTCAATTGGCAAAATAATGGCTTGTTTGACTCAGGTAAATATCAACTTCAAAATTTAATGAGCGTTTGTTATTCTCATTAAAAGCTATGGATCCATAGGTCATTTGCATCTTTAACATGTTTCAAGCTTGCATATCCATTTTCAAAACATGTGTACAAGAGATCTCTTTCTTATAAAATTCCAAGCTATTAGTGTTGAACTCTTGGAATTTCCCAAACTTGGATGACAAAAAATTTCTTTACATACATTTTTTATTGATTTAAATTTTTTCCATATAAAAACTTAAAAATTTTCATTTTGTTGTCATTTATTTGCCCTGTTTTGTTTACGGGATGAAGGGAGAGCGTGAACACAAAGTTTTGTTTTAAGAAAAAAGTGTACATAGAAAATGGAAATGCACAATGCGCAAATGTAGAGAGAGATAATTCCAAAGAGTGTCTGTAATTCTTTTGGATTGTAAGCTCTTTTTAGTTTTTATATCTCAGGTTTTGCTATCGTGCGGAAAAGGGGGAGGCGAGGGATTTTTAACTAAGTGTTGACTCCCAATCCATAAGTCATTTCTAACAAAAAAATAGCCATTTACGAATGTTAAATAACTTTACAATCATCTATGATTGTTAGGTCAGCTTTTTGTAAATGGGCAAAATAATGGTATGTTTGACTTGGGTAAATATCCCACCGCATGTTCACTTGAGAATTTAATGAGCATTTGTTATTCTTTTTAAAAGCTTTGGATCCATAGGTCATTGGCACCTTTAACATGTTTCAAGCACACATATCAATTTTTAAAACATGTGTAGAAGAAATATCTTTCTTATAGAATTCCAAGCTATTAGGGTTTAACTAGTTGAATTTCCCAAAATTTGATAACAAAACTTTTGTGTTCATTTGTGGTGTGTCAATAAGTTTTATTTACTTAAATTTGTTATTGTTTTAAATTTTTTCCATATATAAACTCTGAAATTTTCATTTTGTTGTGATCTATTTGCCTTTTTTTGTTTACGGGATTAAGGGAGAGCGAAAACTCAAAGTTTTTCTTTAAGAAAAAAGTGTACATCTAAAATGGAAATAAACAAAGCACAAATGTAGAGAGAGATAATTCCAAAGAGTATCAGTAATTTTTAGGGATTGTAATGTCTTTTTAGTTTTTGTATCTCAGGTTTTGCAATCTAGGGAAAAAGGGGGAGGAGGGGGATTTTTAACTGAGTATTTACTCGCAATCCATCAGTCATTGCTTACAAAAATATAGCCCGTTACGCTTGATAAATCACTTTACAACCGTCTATGATTGTTAGGTAAGTTTTCTGTAAATGGGCCAAATAATGGCTAGTTTGACTCAGGTAAATATCCCACCGCACGTTCACTTGAGAATTTAATGAGCGTTTGTTATTCTTCTTAAAAGCTTTGGATCCATAGGTCATTTGCATCATGAACATGTTTCAAGCTTGAATATCCATTTTTAAAACATGTGTAGAAGAAGTCTCTTTCTTGTAAAATTCCAAGCTATTAGGGTTGAACTAGTGTAAATTCCCAAAATTGGATAATGAAACTTTTGTTTTCATTTGTGGTGTTTGAATAAATTTTCTTTACTTAGATTTGTTATTTTTTAAAAAAATTTCCATACATAAACTAAAACATTTCCATTTTTTGTGACCAATTTGCCTTTTTTTGTTTTCGGGATGAAGGGAGAGTGAAAACTCAAAGTTTTGATTTAAGAAAAAAGTGTACATCTAAAATGGAAATGCACGATGCACAAATGTAGAGAGAGATAATTCAAAAGAGTGTCTATAATTTTTTGGGATTGTAAGCTCTTTTTAGTTTTTATATCTTAGGTTTTGCAATTATGGGGAAAAGGGGGAGGTGGGAGATTTTTAACTGAGTGTTGATTCCCAATCCATAAGTCATTTCTAAAAAAAAATAGCATGTTACGCATGATAAATCACTTGACAATCATCTATGATTGTTCAGTCAGGTTTTTTTAAATGGGCAAAATAATGGCTTGTATGACTAGGGTAAATATCCCACTGCAAGTTCATTTGATAATTTAATGAGCGTTTGTTATTCTCTATAAAAGCTTTGGATCCATTGGTCATTTGCATCTTTAACATATTGTTACGGTCCCGGATCTGACACGTGGATTCTTTGGAAGCATCTGGGGTCTGCCACTGATTACGAGTCTTCCAAGCATTACCGTAGGGGTAGTAGGAAGACATGGGGAAGATGAAAACGAAAGATCAAGCCTAAGGGAAGCTTGATACCCTAGAGCTCGTTGAGGAGAACTCTAAGCCTCTTTACGCTAGATTTAACCTAATTTTTAATACTTCCATGCTTCTATTTCTCATTAGTCTTACCCCTTAAATAGGGTTCACCCAGTTAGGGTTTACAATAAAATATTCCAAAAATACCCCTTTAGAAAGAGATTTTTCTATGCATGTTTTAAAAAATGGATATGCATTCTTGAAACAAGTTGTAGATTCAAATGACCTATGGATCCAAACCTTTTAAAGAGAATAACATTAAATTTCCAAGAGAACATGCGGTGGGATATTTACCCAAGTCAACCAAGCCATTCTTTTGCCCATTTATATAAAGCTGACCTAACGATCATTGATGATTGTAAAGTGATTTATCATGCGTAATGGGCTATATTTTTGTAAGGGATGACTTATGGATTGGGAGTAAACACTCAATTAAAAATCCCCCGCCTCCCCCTTTTCCCGATGATTGCAAACCTGATATATAAAAACTAAAAAGAGTTTACAATCCCTAAAAATTACAGATACTTTTTGGAATTATCTCTCTCTACATTTGTGCATTGTGCATTTTACATCTAGATGTATACTTCTTTCTTAAATCAAAACTTGAGTTTTCACTTTCCCTTCATCTCGTAAATAAAAAAAGAGATAAAAAGCAAATAGCTCACAACAAAAAGAAAATTTTAGAGTTTGTGTATGGAAAGAATTTTAAGCAATCACAAATGTAAGTAAAGAAAATTTATTCACACACCACAAATGAACACAAAAGTTTTGTTATCCAAGTTTTGGAAATTCCACTAGTTCAACCCTAATAGCTCTGAATTTTATAAGAAAGATTTTTCTACACAGGTTTTAAAAAATGGATATGCATGCTTGAAACATGTTAAAGATGAAAATGACCTATGGATATCATGACCTAAAAAAAAAGTATAAATCTAAAATGGAAATGCCCAAATGTAGAGAGAGATAATTCCAAAAATTATCTGTAATTTTTAGGGACTCTAAACTCTTTCTAGTTTTTATATATTAGGTTATAAAAATCATAGAGAAAAAAGGGGGAAACGGGGGATTTTTAACTAAGTGTGGACTCTAAAATTTTCGTTTTTTGTGATCTATTTGCCTTCTTATCTTTCTGTTTCCAAGATAAAGGGAAAACTGAAAACTAAATTTTGATTTAAGAAAAAAGTATACATCTAAAATGGAAATTCACAAATGTTGAGAGAGATAATTCCAAAAAGTGTCTGTAATTTTTAAGGATTGTAAACTCTTTCTAGTTTTTATATTTTAGGTTTTACAATCGTCGGGAAAAAGGGAGAGGCGGGGGGATTTTTAACGGAGTGTGGACTCCCAAACCAAAAGTCGTTTCTTACAAAAATATAGCCCGTTACACATGATTGACCGATAAATCACTGTACAATCATCAATGATTGTTAGGTCATTTTTTTTAAATGGACCAAATAATGGCATGTTTGATACGGATAAATATTCCACTGCACTTTCACTTGAGAATTTAATGAGATTTGGGTCCATAGGTCTTTTCCATCTTTAACATGTTTCAAGCATGCATATTCCATATTTAATACATGTGTGGGATCAATTAGAAATCTCTTTCTTATAAAATTCCAAGCTATTAGGGTTGAACCAGTGGAATTTCCCAAACTTGGATATCTAAACTTTTGTGTTCATTTGTGGTGCGTGAATAAATTATCTTTACTTACATTAGTTGTTATTTTAATTTTTTGCATACATAAACTCTAAAATTTTCATTTTGTTGTGATCTATTCGCCTTCTTATCTTTTTGTTTACGATATAAAGGAAAAAGTAAAAACTCAAGTTTTAATTTAAAAAAAGAGTATACATCAAAAATGGAAATGCACAAATGTAGATAGAGATAATTCCAAAAAGTATCTTTAATTTTTAGGGATTTTAAAATCTTCCGTGTCTATATATATTAAGTTTTGCAATCATCGGGAAAAAGGGGGAGGCGGGGTATTTTTGATTGAGTGTTTACTCCCAATCCACAAGTCATTGGTTACAAAAATAAAGCCTGTTACAAATGATTGACCAATGAATCACTTTACAATCATCAAAATAATGGCTTGTTTGACTCGGGTAAATATCCCACTGCACGTTCACTTGAGAATTTATTGAGGTTTGGATCCATAGGTCATTTGCATGTTTGACATGTTTCAGGCATGCATAATCCATATTTAAAACATGTGTGAGATCAATTAGAAAGCTCGTTCATATAAAATTCCTAACTATTAGGGTTGAACTAGTGGAATTTTCCAAACTTGGATATAAAAACTTTTGTGTTCATTTATGGTGCATGAATAAATTTTCTTTCCTTACATTTGTTGTTGCTTTAAATTTTTTGCATACATAAACTCTAAAATTTTTGTTTTGTTGTGATCTATTTTCCTTCTTATCTTTCTGTTTACGATATAAAGGGCAAAGTGACTCAAGTTTTGATTTAAGAAAAAAATGTTCATCTAAAATGGAAATGCACAAATGTAGATAGAGATAATTCAAAAAATTATGTGTAATTTTTAGGGAATGTAAACTCTTTCTCGTTTTTATATATTAGGTTTTGCAATGGTCCGGAAAAAGGGGGAGGGGGGGCATTTTTAACTGAATGTGGACTCCATATCCAATACTCATTTAATAAAAACATATAGCCCATTACGTAAGATTGAGCGATAAATCACTATAAATTCATCATTGATTTTTAGGTCAGCTTTTTAGTAAATGGGCAAAATAATGGCTTGTTTGACTCGGATAAATATCCCACCGCAAGTTCACATGAGAATTTCATTAGGTTTGGATCCATAGGTCATTTGTATCATTAACATGTTTCAACCATGCATAATCCATATTTAAAACATGTGTGGGATCAATTAGAAATCTCTTACTTATAAAATTGCAAGCTTTTAGGGTTGAACTAGTGGAATTTCCCAAACTCTGATATCAAAACTTTGGTGTTCATTTGTGGTGCATGAATAAATTTTCTTTACTTACATTTGTTTTTGTTTTAAATTTTTTGCATAAATAAACTCTAAAATTTTTATTTTGTTGTGATTTATTTGCCTTCTTATCTTTTTGTTTACGAGATAAAGGGATAAGTGAAAACATAAGTTTTGATTTAAGAAAATAGTATACATCAAAAATTGAAATGCACAAATGTAGAGAGAGATAATTCCAAAAAGTGTCTGTAATTTTTAAGAATTGTAAACTCTTTCTATTTTTTATATATTAGGTTTTGCAATCGCCTGGAAAAAGGGGGAGGTGGGGGATTTTTAACTGAGTGTGGACTCCCAATCCATAAGTCATTTCGTGCCAAAATATAGCCCATTTCCTATGATTGACAAATAAATCATATTACAATCATCAAAATAGTGGTTTTTTTTACTAGGGTAAATATCCCACTACACGTTCACTTGAGAATTTAATGAGGTTTGGATTCTTAGGTCATTTGCATCTTTAACATGTTTCAAGCATGCATAATCCATATTTAAAACATGTGTGGGATCAATTAGAAATCTCTTTCTTTTAATATTCCAAGAGATTAGGGTTAACCTAGTGGAAGTTGCCAAACATGGATATCAAAACTTTTGTGTTCATTTGTGGTGGGTGAATAAATTTTCTACACTAACATTTTTTGTTGTTTTAATTTTTTTACATACATAGACTATATAATTTTCTTTTTTTGTGATCTATTTGCCTTCTTATCTTTCTCTTTACAATATAAAGGGAAAAGTGAAAACTCAAGTTTTGATTTAAGAAAAAAGTATACATCTAAAATGGAAATTAACAAAATTAGAGTGAGATAATTCCAAAAAGTGTTTGTAATTTTTAGGGATTGTAAACTCTTTAGAGTTTTTATGAATTAGGTTTTGAAATCTTCGGGAAAAATAGGGAGGCGAGAGATTTTTAGCTTAGTGTGGGCTCCCAATCAAAAAGTCAATTTTTTACAAAAATATAGCCTATTACGCACGTTTGACCGATAAATCATTTTACAATCATCAAAATAATGGTTTTTTGACTAGGGTAAATATCCCACCGCACATTCACTTGAGAATTTTATGAGGTTTGGATCTGTAGGTCCTTTGTATCTTCAACTTGTTAAAACATGTGTGGGATCAATTAGAAATCTCTTCCTTATAAAATTCCTAGCAATTAGGGTTGAACAAGTGGAATTTCCCAAACATGAATACCAAAACTTTTGTGTTCATTTGTGGTGTGTGAATAAATTTTCTATTCTTACATTTATTGTAGTTTTAAATTTTTTGTGATCTATTTGTCTTCTTATATTCTTGTTTACGAGCTAAAGGGAAAAGTGAAAACTCAAGTTTTCATTTAAGAAAAAGTATACATCTAAAATGGAAATGGACAAACATAGAGAGAGATAATTCCAAAAAGTGTTTGTAATTTTAAGGGATTGTAAACTCTTTCTAGTTTTTAGATATTAGGTTTAGCTTTCGTCGGGGACAAGTGTGAGCTGGGGGATTTTTAACTAAGTGTGGACTCTGAATCCATAAGTCATTTCTTACCAAAATATAGCCCGTTATGCACGATTGACCGATAAATCACTTTACAATCATCAAAATAATGGCTAGTTTGACTCAGGTAAATATCTCACTGCACGTTCACTTGAGAATTTATTGAGGTTTAGATCCATAGGTCATTTGCATCTTTAACATGTTTCAAGCATGCATCATCCATATTTAAAACATGTGTGGAATCAATTAGAAATCTCTATCATATAAAATGCCAAGCTATTAGTGTTGAACTACTGGAATTTTCCAAACCTGGATATCAAAACTTTTGTGTTCATTTGTGGTGCGTGAATCAATTTTCATTACTTACCTTTGTTGTTCTTTTAAATTTTTTTCATATAAACTCTAAAAAAAATTTCGTTGTGATATATTTACCTTCTTATCTTTCTATTTTTGAGAAAAAGGGAAAATTGAAAACTCAAGTTAATAAGAAAAAAGCTTACATCTAAATTGGAATTGCACCAATGTAGAGAGAGATAATTCCAAAAAGTGTCTATATTTTTAGGGATTGTAAACTATTTCAAGTTTTTATATATTAGGTTTTGCAATCGTCTAGAAAAAAGGAGAGGTGGAGAATTTTTAACTGAGTGTGGACTCCCAAACCATAAGTCATTTCTTACAAAAATATAGCCTGTAATGCACAATAAACCGATAAATAACTTTAAAATTATCAATGATTGTTCGGTCAACATTTTTGTAAATGGGCAAAATATTGCCTCGTTTGACTCGTGCAAATATCCCACCTCACGTTTACTTGATAATTGAATGAGGTTTGGATCCATAGGTCATTTGCATCTTTAACAAGTTTCAAGCATGCATAATCCATATTTAAAACATGTGTGGGATCAATTAGAAATCTCTTTCTTATAAAATTCCAAGCAATTAGGGTTGAACTAGTGGAATTTCCCAAACATGGATGCCAAAACTTTTATGTTCATTTGTGGTGAATAAATTTTCTTTACTTACATTTTTTGTTCATTTAAATTTTTTTGCATATATAAACTCTAATTTTTTTTATTTTGTAGTGATCTATATGCCTTCTTATCATTTTGCTTACGAGATAAAGGGAAAAGTAAAAACTAAAGTTTTGATTTATGAAAAAAGTTTATATGTAAAATGTAAATGCACAAATGCAAAAGGAGATAATTCCTAAAAGTGACAGTAATTCTTAAGGATTGTAAACACTTTCTAGTCTTTATATATTAGGTTTTGCAATCGTCGAGAAAAAGGGGGAGGCGGGGGATTTTTAACGGAGTGTGGACTCCCAATCAATTAGTCATTTCTTACAAAAATATAGCCCGTTCTGAATGATTGACCGATAAATAACCTAAAGATCATCAACGATTGTTAGGTCATATTTTTTTTAAACTGGTATAATAATGGTGTGTTTGACTCAGGTAAATATCCCACGACCCATTCACTTGAGAATTTAATGAGGTTTGGATCCATAGGTCATTTGCATCTTTAACATGTTTCAACCATGCATATTCCATATTGAAAACATGTGTGGGATCAATTAGAAATCTCTTTCTTATAAAATACTAAGCTATTAGGGTTGAACTAGTGGAAATTTCCAAACTTGGATTTCTCAACTTTTGTGTTCATTAGTGGTGCGTGAATAAATTTTCTTTACTGACATTTGTTGTTATTTTAATTTTTTGCATACATAAACTCTAAAATTTTCATTTTGTTGTGATCTATTTGTCTTCTTATCTTTTTGTTCATGAGATAAAAGGAAAAGTGAAAATTCAAGTTTTGATTTAAGAAAAAAGTATACATATAAAATAGAAATGCACAAATGTTGAGAGAGATAATTTCAAAAAGTGTCTGTAATTTTTAGGGATTGTAAACTCTTTCTAGTTTTTATATATTAGGTTTTGCAATCGTTAGGAAAAAAGGGGGAGGCAGGATATTTTTAACTGAGTGTGGTCTCCCAATCCATAATTCATTTCTTACAAAAATATATCCCTTACTCACAATGGACCGATAAATCAATTTAAAATCATCAAAATAATGGTTTATTTTAACTAGGGTAAATATCCCACCGTTCACTTGAGAATTTAATAAGGTTTGGATCTGTCGGTCATTTGGATCTTAAACATGTTTCAAGCATGCATCATCCTTATTTAAAACATGTGTGGGATCAATTAGAAATCTCTTTTTTATAAAATTCCAAGTTATAAGGGTTGAACTAGTAGATTTTTCAAAACATGGATATTAAAACTTTTGTGTTCATTTGTGGTGCGTCAATAAATTTTCTAGGTTCTAAAATTTTCGTTTTTTGTGATCTATTTGCCATATTATCTTTCTGTTAAAGAGATAAAAGTAAAAGGGAAAACTCAATTTCAGATATAAAAAAAATTACACATCTAAATTGGAAATGCACAAATGTAGAGAGAGATAAGTCCAAAAAGTGTCTATAATTTTTAGGGATTGTAAACACTTTCTAGTTTTTATATATTAGATTTTGCAATCAACAGGAAAAAGGGGGAGGCGAGGGATATTAACTAATTATGGACTCCCAATCCATAAGTCATTTTTTACAAAAATATAGCCCGTTATGCACGATTGAATGATAAATCACTTTACAATCATCAATGGATATCCGCTTTTTTGTAAATGGGAAAAATATTGGCTTGTTTGACTCGGGTAAATATCCCACCGCACGTTCACTTGAAACTTTAATGAAGTTTGGATCCATTGGTCATTTGCAGCATTAAAATGTTTCAAGCATGCATAATCCATATTTAAAATTCCAATTAGAAAGAGATAATTCCAAAAACTGTCTATAATTTTTAGGGATTGTAAACTCTTTCTAGATTTTATATATTTGGTTTTGCTATCATCGGGAAAAAGGGTGAGGTGGGGGATTTTTAACCGAGTGTGAACTCCCAATCTATAAGCCATTTCTAACAAAAATATAGACCTTTACGCACGATTGACCGATAAATCACTTGACAATAATCAAAATAATGGCTTGTTGGACTCAGGTTATCCCACCGCACGTTCACTTGAGAATTTAAAGAGGTTTGGATCCAAAGGTCATTTGCATCTTTAACATGTTTCAAGCATTCATAATTCATATTTAAAACATGTGTGGGATCAATTATAAATCTCAATCTTATAAAATGCCAAGCTATTAGGGTTGAACTAGTGGAATTTCCCAAACCTAGATATCAAAACTTTTGTGTTCATTTGTGGTGCGTGAATAAATTTTCTTTACTTGCATTTGTTGTTGTTTTAAATTTTTTTCATAAATAAACTCTAATTTTTTTTTTTTTGTGATTTGTTTACCTTCTTATCTTTCTATTTTTGAGATAAAGGGAAAAGTGAAACGCTGCTCTGATAGAGAGGGATCAGTTGCTCGTGGTTATTCACCTTCATCTGTGGCAGGCCCAGGTCAAAATGAAGGAGTATTATGATCAAGGCCACTGAGATGTTCAGTACCCCGTTGGTGACTTGGTTTGGTTGCGACTTCAGCATTACAGACAGTCCTCCATGGCAGGCGGCAGGCACAAGTTATCGCCCAAATATTTTGGGCCATTCGCCATCTCTCAGCGGGTGGGCGAGGTAGCCTACAAACTCCACCTCCCCCTAGAAGCGCGGATCCATAATGTTTTCCATGTGTCCTTTATCAAGCCCGTCAAGGGCAGTGATCATCCATGCACCCCATCTCTACCACCCATGGAAGAAGGTCAGTTATCCCTCATGCCACACCACATTTTAAATGCTCGTCAGAATGCCCACCGCAGGGAGGTGTTAGTTCAGTGGACCCACTCCGACGCCAGCAACGCTACGTGGGAGGACGTTGATGTTTACCAGCAGGCTTACCCCACGTTTGAGATTGCGGACAACCTCGTTTTTAAGGGGGGGAGTGATGTTGTGGACTCGATAGCAGGACGGGTCACCCAGAGGCGACGAGTTGACTTGACTCAGACATTAGATGCATGGGAATTAGGTGCCAAAAAAGGGACTTGGGCGTAATTGTAATTTAAATTATTTTTAGTCACGCATATGGAAGCCGTAGGGCAACATTGTAATAATTGGAATTTTTGGACTTAACTTAAGGTCCGTGGAACGAATGATGAAAAGGAAGAATTAATCTAGATCTGAGTTCTCCCTTTCGAACCAGGGTCGGCGTTCCCCTGGAACCCCCTGGTGACGGTTCCCGGTGACGAACCCTAATCGCTCTCCGGCCTCCTCTGGTGGCGTTTGTCTTCCATCATCCCTTTTTGACTTTCCGTAAAACCTTTCCCGACCTTCATCTCCTCAAATTGACACCATAGGTCGTCCCGGGAGGTCTCGGTGGCCAGATTCGACTCTGAAACAGCAAGGTGATCCCTCCCTCCGTCGTGTAACTCGAGCTGGGGCCCGGGAACACAACAGATTATTTGGTCAGTGTTTCGCAAATGGGCAAAATAATGGCTTGTTTTACTCGGGTAAAGATCCTACCGCGCGTTCACTGAAGAATTTAATGAGCGTTGGTTATTCCCATTAATATATTTGGATCCATAGGTCATTTTGCATCTTTAACATGTTTCAAGCATGCAAATCCATTTTTAAAACTTGTGTAGAAGAAATCTCTTTCTTATAAAATTCCAAACTATTAGGGTTGAACTAGTGGAATTTCCCAAACTTGAATAAGAAAACTTTTGTGTTCATTTGTGGTGTGTGTATAAATTTTCTTCACTTACAATTATTATCATTATAAATTTTTTCATACATAAACTCTAATATTTTCATTTTGTTGTGATCTATATACCTTTTTTGTTTACGGGATGAAGGGCGAGAGAAAAATCAAAGTTTTGATTTAAGAAATAAGTGTACATCTAAAATGGAAATGCACAATGCAAAACTGTAGAGAGAGATAATTCCAAAGAGTGTCTGTAATTTTTAGGGATTGTAATCTCTATTTAGTTTTCATATCTCAGGTTTTCCAATGGTCGGGAAAAGGGGGAGGTGGGGGATTTAACTGAGTGTTGACAAGCAATTCATAAGTCATTTCTTAAAAATATATATGTCGTTACACTTGATAAATCACTTTACAATCATCTATGATTGGTAGGTCAGCGTTTGGAAAATGGGATAATTAATGGCTTGTTTTACTCGGGTAAATATCCCACTGCACGTTCTCATGAGAATTTAAAGAGCATTTGTTATTATCTTTAAAAGATTTGGTTCCATAGGTCATTTGCATCTTTAACATGTTTCTAGCATGGATATCCTTTTTTAAAACATGTGTATAAGAAATCTTTTTCTTATAAAATTGCAAGCAATTAGGGTAGAAGTAGTGGAATTTCCCAAAGTTGGATACCAAAACTTTTGTGTTCATTTGTGGTTAGTGAATAAATTTTCTTTACTCACATTTGTCATTGTTTTGAATTTTTTCCTTACATAAACTCTAAAATTTTCATTTTGTTGTGATCTATTCTTCTTTTTTGTTTACAGTATGAAGGGAGAGCAAAAACTCTAAGTTTTGAGTTAAAAAAAAATGTACATCCAAAATGGAAATGCAAAATGCACAAATGTAGAGAGAGATAATTCCAAAGAGTGTCTGTAATTTTTTGGGATTGTAAGCTCTTTTTACTTTTTATATCTTAGGTTTTGAAATCGACGGGAAAAGGAAGAGGCGGGGGATTTTTAATTGAGTGTTGACTCCCAATCCATAAGTCATTTCTTACAAAAATATAACCCGTTACACATGATAAATCAATTTACAATCACTTATGATTTTTATGTCAGTGTTTTGTAAATGGGCAAAAAATGGCATGTTTGACTCGAGAAAATTTCCCACCGCACATTCGCTTGAGAATTTAATGAGAGTTTGTTATTCTTTTTAAAACCTTTGGATCCATAGGTCAATTGCATCTTTAACATGTTTCAGGCATGCATATCCATTTTTAAAACATGTGTAGAAGAAATCTCTTTCTTATAAAATTCCAAGCTATTAGGGTTGAACTAGTGGAATTACCCAAACTTGGATAACAAAATCTTTGTGTTCATTTGTGGTGTGTGTATAAATTTTCTTTACTAAAATTTTTTATTGGTTAAAAATATTTCCATAAAAAAACTTAAAATTTTTTATTTTGTTGTGACTTATTTGCCTTTTTTGTTTACAAAATGAAGGGAGAGCAAAAACTCAAAGTTTTGATTTAAGAAAAAAGTGTACATCTAAAATAGAAATGCACAATGCACAAATTTTGAGAGGGATAATTCACAAGAGTGTCATTAATGTTTGGGGATTTTAAGCCCTTTAAAGGATTGTACTAGTGGAATTTCCCATACTTGGATAACAAAACTTTTGTGTTCGTTTGTGGTGCATGTATAAATTTTCTTTACTTACACTTGTGATTCTTTTAAATTTTTTCCATTCATAAACTCTACAATTTTTATTTTGTTGTGATCTATTTTCCTTTTTTGTTTATGGATGAAGGGAGAGAGAAAACTCAAAGTTTTGATTTAAGAAAAAAAATGTACATCTAAAATGGAAATGCACAATGCAAAAATGTAGAGAGAGATAATTCCAAAGTGTCTATAATTTTTAAGAATCGTAAGCTCTTTTTAGTTTTTATATCTCAGGTTTTGTGACCATTTGGAAAAGGGAGAGGCGCGGGATTTTTAACTGAGTGTTGACTCCCAATCCATAAGTCATTTCATACAAAAATATAGTCTGTTACGCATGATAAATCACTTTACAATAATCCATGTTTGTGTGGTCAATTTTTTGCGAATGGGCTAAATTAATGGCTTGTTTTACTTGTATAAATATCCTACGACACATTCATTTTAGAATACTATGAGCGTTTGTTATTCTCATTAAAAGCTTTGGATTCATTGGACATTTGCATCTTTAACATATTTCAAGCATGTATATCCATTTTTAAAACATGTGTAGAAGAAATCTCTTTCTTATAAAGTTCAAAGCAATTTGGATTGTACTAGTTGGAGAGAGATAATTCCAAAAAGTGTCTGTAATTTTTAGGGATTGTAAACTCCTTCAAGTTTTTATATATTAAGTTTTGGAATCGTTAGGAAAAAGGGGGAGGCGTGGGATTTTTAACTGAGTGCGGACTCCCAATTCATAAGTCATTTCTTACAAAAATATAGCCCGTTACGTACGATTGACCGATAAATCACTTTACAATCAACAAAATAATGATTTTTTTTACTAGAATAAATATCCCACCGCACGTTCACTTGAGAATTTAATGAGGCTTGGATCCGTAGGTCATTTGCATCTTCAACATGATTCGAGCATGCATAATCCATATTTAAAACATGTGTGGGGTCAATTGGAAATCTCTTTTTTATAAAATTCCAAGCTATTAGGGTTGAACAAGTGGAATTTCCCAAACCTGGATTTGAAAACTTTTGTGTTCATTTGTGGTGCATGAAAATTTTTCTTTACTTACATTTTTTTATTTTGAATTTTTTGCATACATAAACTATAAAATTTTCTTATTGTTGTGATCTATTTGCCTTCTTTTCTTTTTGTTTTGGGATAAAGGGAAAAGTGAAAACTCAAGTTTTTATTTATAAAAAAATTTTACATCTAAAATGGAAATGCACAAATGTAGACTGAGATAATTCCAAAAACTGTCAGTAATTTTTGGGGATTGTAAATTCTTTCGAGTTTTTATATATTAGGTTTTGAAATCGTTGGGAAAAAAGGGGAGGTTGGGGATTTTTAACGAAGTGTGGACTCCCAATCCATAAGTCATTTCTTACAAAAATATAGCCTGTTACACACGATAGAACGATAAATCACTTTACGATCATCAATGATTGTTAGGTCAAATTTGTTGTAAATAGGCAAAATAATGATGTTTTTGACTCGGGTAAATATCCCACCAGCCGTTCAGTTGACAATTTAATGAGGTTTGGATCCATAGGTCATTTGCATCTTTAACATGTTTCAAGCATGCATATTCCATATTTAAAACATGTGTGGGATCAATTAGAAATCTCTTTCTCATAAAATACCAAGCTATTAGGGTTCAACTAGTGGAATTTCCCAAACTTGGATATCTCAAATTTTGTGTTCATTTGTGGTGCGTAAATAATTTTTCTTTACTTACATTTGTTGTTATTTTGATTTTTTGCATACATAAACTATAATATTTTCATTTTGTTATGATCTATTTACCTTCTTATCTTTTTGTTTATGAGATAAACAGAAAAGTGAAAACTCAAGTTTTGATTTAAGAAAAAAGTATACATAATGTAAATGCACATATGTAGAAAGAGATAATTATAAAAAGTGTCACTAATTTTTAGGGATTGTAAACTCTTTCTAGTTTTTATATATTAGGTTTTTTAATCATTAGGAAAAAGGGGGAGGCAGGGGATTTTTAACTGAGTATGGTCTCCCAATCCAAAAGTCATTTGTTAAAAAAATATACCCCGTTAAGCCCGATTGACCAATAAATCACTTTACATCATCAAAATAATGCTTTTTTTACTAGGGTAAAAATCCCACCGCACATTGACTTGAGAATTTAATGAGGTTTGTATCCATAGGTCATTTGCAACTTCAACATGTTTCAGGCATGCATAATCCATATTTAAAACATGTGTGGGATCAATTAGAAATATTTTTCTTATAAAATTCAAGTTATAAGGGTTGAACTAGTGGAATTTCTGAAATTTGGACATCTAAACTTTTCTGTTCATTTGTGGTGGGTGAATAAATTTTATTTACTTACATTTTTTTATTGTTTTAATTTTATTACATACATAGATTCTAATATTTTCGCTTTTTATGATATATTTGTCTTCTTATCTTTTTGTTTAAGAGATAAAGGGAAAAGTGAAAACTCAAGTTTTGATTTAAGAAAAAAGTTCAAATCTAAAAAGAAAATACACAAATGTACAAACAGATAATTCTGAAAAGTGTGTGTAATTTTTATGGATTGTAAACTCATTCTAGCTTTTATATATTAGGTTTTGCAATCGTCGGGAAAAGGGGGTGGTGGGGGATTTTTAACTGAATGTGGACTCCCAATCCATAAGTAATTTCTTACAAAAATATAGCCTGTTACGCTCGATTTACCGATAAATCACTTTACAATCATCAATGATTGTTAAGTAAACTTTTTTGTAAATGGGCAAAATAATGGCATCTTTGACTCGGGTAAATATCCCACCGCACGTTCACTTGAGAATTTAATGAGGTTTGGATCCATAGGCCATTTGCATCTTTAACATGTTTCAAGCATGGATATTCCATATTTAAAACATGTGTGGGATCAATTAGAAATTTCTTTCTTATAAAATTCCAAGCTATTAGGGTTGAACTAGTGGAATTTCCTAAACTTCGATATCTAAACTTCTGTGTTCATTTATGGTGCGTGAATCAATTTTCATTACTTACCTTTGTTGTTATTTTAATTTTTTGCATACATAAACTTTAAAATTTTCATTTTGTTGTGATCTATTTGCCTTCTTATCTTTTTGTTTACGAGATAAATGGAAAAGTCAAAACTCTAGTTTTGATTTAATAAAAAAGTATATATCTAAAATGGAAATGAACAAATGTAGATAGAGATAATTTTGAAAAGTGTCTATATATTTAAGGGATTGTAAACTCTTTCTAGTTTTATATATTAAGTTTTACAATTGTCGGGAAAAGGGGCGAGGCAGGGGATATTTAACGGTGTGTGAACTCCCAATCCATATTTCATTTCTTACAAAAATATCGCCCATTACGCACGATTGACCGATAAATCACTTTACAAAGATCAAAATAATGGCTTATTTGACTCAGATAAATTTCCCACCACACGTTCACTAGAGGATTTAATGAAGTTTGGATCTATAGGTCGTTTGCATCTTTAACATGTTTCAAGCATGTTTAATCCATATTTAAAACAATTGTGGGATCAATTAGAAATATCTTTCTTATAAAATTCGAAGATGTTAGGGTTGTCCTAGTGAAATTTACCAAACTTGGATAAAAAACTTTTGTGTTCATTTGTGCTGTGTGAAAAAAATTTCATTACTTACAATTGTTGTTGTTTTAAATTTTTTACATACATATACTCTAAAATTTTCGTTTTGTTGTGATCCATTTGCCTTCTTTTCTTACTGTTTACGAGATAAAGGGCAAAGTGAAAACTCAAGTTTTGGTTTAAGAAAAAAGTATACATCTAAAATAGAAATGCAAAAATGTAGAGAGAGATATTTCCAAAAAGTGTCTATAATTTTTAAGGATTGTAAACTCTTTCTATTTTTAATATATTAGGTTTTGCAATCATCAGGAAAATGGGGATGCGGGGCATTTTTAACTAAGTGTGGACTCTCAATCCATTAGTCATTTCTTACAAAAATATAGCCCGTTACGCATGATTGACCGATAAACCACTATGCAATCATCAATGATTTTTAGGTCAGCTTTTTTGTAAATGGGAAAAAATGGCTTGTTTGACTCGGGTAAATATCCCACCGCACGTTTCCATGAGAATTTAATGAGGTTTGGATCCATAGGTAATTTGCATCTTTAACATGTTTCGAGCATGCATAATCTATATTTAAAACATGTGTGATATCAATTAGAAATCTCATTCTTCTAAAATTCCAAGCTATTAAGGTTGAACTAGTGGAATTTCCCAAAGTTGGATATCAAAACATTTGTGTTCATTTGTGGTGCATGAATAAATTTTTTTTATATACATTAGTTGTTGTTTTATATTTTTTTCATACATAAACTCTAAATTTTTTGTTTTGTTGTGATCTATTTGCCTTCTTATCTTTTTGTTTACGAGATAAATGGAAAAATGAAAACTCAAGTTTTGATTTAAGAAAAAAGTATATATCTAAAATGGAAATGCACATATGTAGAGAGAGATAATTCCAAAATGTGTCTGTAATTTTTAGGGATTAATATTTTTTTCTAGTTTTTATAAATTAGGTTTTGCAATTGTCGAGGGAAAAAGAGGAGGCGCGGGATTTTTAACAGAGTGTGCACTCCCAATCCATAAGTCATTTCTGAAAAAAACATAGCCCGTTATGCACGATTGACCAATAAATCACTTTACAATCATAAAAATAATGATTTTTTTTACTAAGGTAAATATCCCACCGCACATTCACTTGATAATTTAATGAGGTTTGGATCCAAAGGTAATTTGCATCTTTAACATGTTTCAAGCATGCGTAATCCATATTTAAAACATGTGTGGGTTCAATTCGCAAACTTGGATATCAAAACTTTTGTGTACATTTGTGGTGTGTGAATAATTTTTTTTTTATTTACATTTGTTGTTATTTTATTTTTTTTGCATACATAAACTCTAAATTTTTTTGTTTTGTTGTGATCTATTTGCCTTCTTATCTTTTTGTTTACGAGATAAAGGAAAAAGTGAAAACTCAAGTTGTGATTAAAGTAAAAAGGATACATCTAAAAATGAAATGCACAAATGTAGAGTGAGATAATTCCAAAAAGTGTCTATAATTTTTTAGGATTGTAAAATTTTCCTTGTTTTTATATATTAGATTTTGCAATCGTCGGGAAAAAGGGATGGCGGGGGAATTTTAACTGAGTGTGGACTCCCAATCCATAAGTCAGTTCTTACAAAAATATAGCCCTTTACGCACGATCAACCGATAAATCACTTTGCAATCGTCAAAATAATGGTTTTTTTACTAGGGTCGATATCCCACCGCACATTCACTTGAGAATTTAACGAGGTTTTGGTCCATACGTCAGTTAAATCTTTAACATGTTTCAAGCATGCATAATCCATATTTAAAAAATGTTTGGGTTCAATTGGAAATCTCTTTGTTATAAAATTCCAAGCTATTAGGGTTAACCTAGTGGAATTCGCCAAACTTGGATATCAAAACTTTTGTGTTCATTTGTGGTGCATGAATAAATTTTCTATATTTACATTTATTGTTGTTTTAAATTTTTTGCATACGTGGACTCTAAAATTTTAGTTTTTCGTGATCTATTTGCCTTCTTATTTTTATGTTTACGAGATAAAGGGAAAAATGAATACTCAAGTTTTGATTTTATAAAAAAATATATATCTAAAATGGAAATGAACAAATGTAGAGAGAGATAATTCAAAAATGTGTCTATAATTTTTTGGAATTGTAAACTCTTTCTAGTTTTTATATATTAGGTTTTGCAATTGTTGGGAAAAAGGGAGGCACGACATCTTTAATGGAGTGTGGACTCCCAATCCATAAGTCATTTCTTACAAAAATATAGCTCGTTACACAAGATTGACCGATAAATCAATTTACAATCATCAATGATTGTTATGTGATATTTTTTGTAAATGGGCAAAATAATGGCGAGTTTGACTCTGGTAAATATCCCACCGCACATTCACTTGAGAATGTAATGAGGTTTGCATCCACAGGTCATTTGCACCTTTAACATGTTTCAAGCATGCATAATCCATATTTAAAACATGTGTGGGATTAATTAGAAATCACTTTCTCATAAAATTCCAAGCTACTAGCGTTGAACTAGTGGAATTTCCAAAACTTGGATATCAAAACTTTTGTGTTCATTTGTGGAGCGTGAATACATATTTTTACTTACATTTGTTGTTTTTTTAAATTTTTTGCGTACATAAACTCCAAAATTTTCATTTTGTTGTCATCTATTTGCCTTCTTATCTTTTTGTTTACGTGATAAAGGGAAAAATGAAAACTCATGTTTTGATTTAAGCCAATAGTGTGCATCTAAAATGGAAATGCCCAAGTGTAGAGAGATAATTCAGAAAAGAGTTTATAATTTTTAGGGATTGCAAACTTTTTCTAGTTTTAATATATTAGGTTTTGCAATCGTCAAGGAAAAGGGAGAGGAGGGGGATTTTTAACTGAGTGTGGATTCCCAATCCATTAGTCATTTCTTACAAAAATATAGCCCGTTATGCATGATTGACAGATAAATCAATTTACAAACATCAAAATAATGACTTGTTTGACTCGGGTAAATATCCCACCGCACGTTCACTTGATAATTTAATGAGGTTTGGATCCGTATATCATTTGCATCTTTAACATGTTTCAAGCATGCATAATCCATATTTAAAACATGTGTGGGATCAATTAGAAATCTTTTTCTTTTCAAATTCCAAGCTATTAGGGTTGAACTAGTGGAATTTCCCAAACTTGGATATAAAAACTTTTGTGTTCATTTGTGGTGCGTGAATAAATTTTATTTACATAAATTTGTTATTTTTTAAAAATTTTTGCATACATAATCTCTAAAAATTTTGTTTTGTTGTGATCCGTTTGTGTTCTTATTTTTCTGTTTACGAGATAAAGGGCAAAGTGAAAACTCAAGTTTTGATTTAAGAAAAAACTATACATCTAAAATGGAAATGCACAAATGTAGAGAGAGATAATTCTGAAAAGTGTCAGTAGTTTTTATATTTTAGGTAATCATCGGGAAAAGGGGGAGGCAAGGCATTTTTAACTTAGTGTGGACTCCTAATCTATAAGTCATTTCATACAAAAATATAGTGTGTTACACATGATTGACCAATAAATCACTATGCAATCATCAATGATAGTTAGGTCAGATTTTTTGTAAATTGGCAAAATAATGGCTTGTTTGACTCGGGTAAATATCCCATCGCACGTTTACTTGAGAATTTAAGGAGGTTTGGATCCATAGGTCATTTTCATCTTTAACATGTTTCAAGCATGCATAATCCATATTTAAAACATGTGTGGGATAGTGTAGAAATCTCTTTCTTATTTAATTCCATGCTATTTGGGTTGAACTACTGGAATTTCCCAAACTTCGATATCAAAACTTTTGTTTCCATTTGAGGAGAGTGAATAAATTTTCTTTACTTTCATTTGTCGTTGTTTTAAATATTTTGCATACATAAACTCTAAAATTTTCGTTTTGTTGTGATCTATTTGCCTTCTTATCTTTTTGTTTGTGAGATAAAGGAAAAAGGGAAAACTCAAGTTTTGATTTAAGTAAAAAGGATACTTCTAAAAAGGAAATGCACAAAAGTAGAGAAAGATAATTCCAAAAAGTTTCTGTAATTTCAAGGGATTGTAAACTCTTTCTAGTTTTTATATATTTGGTTTTGCAATCGTCAGGAAGAAGGGGTAGGCGGTGGATTTTTAATTGAGTGTGGACTCCCAATCCATAAAATATTTCTTACAAACATATAGCCCGTTATTCATGATTGACTGATAAATCACTTTACAATCATAAAAATAATGGTTATTTTACTATGGTAAATATCCCACCGCACATTCACATTAGAATTTAATGAGGTTTGGATCCATTGGTCATTTGCATCTTTAACATGTTTCAAGCATGCATAATCCATATTTAAAACATGTGTGGGATCAATTAGAAATCTCTTACTTATAAAATTCCAAGCTATTAGGGTCAACCTAGTGGAAATTGCCAAACTTAGATATCAAAACTTTTGTGTTCATTTGTGGTGTGTGAATAAATTTTCTATACTTACATTTGTTGTTGTTTTAAATTTTTTGCATACATAGACTCTAAAATTTTCGATTTTTGTGATCTTTTTGCCTTCTTATTTTTCTGTTTACGAGATAAAGGGAAAAGTGAAACTCAAGTTTTGATTTAAGAAAAAAGTATACATCTAAAATGGAAATTCACAAATGTGGAGAGAGATAATTGCAAAGTGTGTGTAATTTTTAGGGAGTGTAAACTCTTTCAAGTTTTTATATATTAGGTTTTGTGATCGTAGTGAAAAAAAGGGAGGCGGCGGATTTTTAACTGAGTGTGGACTCCCAATCTATAAATCATTTCTTACAAAAATATAGCCCTTTACGTACAATTGACCGATAAATCACTTTACAATCATCAATGATTGTTTGGTTACCATTTTAGTAAATGGAAAAAATAATGGCGTGTTTGACTCAGGTAAATATCCCAACGCACGTTCACTTGAGAATTTAATGAGGTTTGGTTCCATAGGTCATTTGCATCTTTAACATGTTTCAAGCATGCATATTCCGTATTTAAAGCATGTGTGGGATCAATTAGAAATCTTTTTCTTATAAAATTCCAAGCAATTAGGGTTGAACTAGTGGAATTTCCTAAACTTGGATATCTGAACTTTTGTGTTCATTTGTGGTGCGTGAATAAATTTTCTTTACTTACATTTATTGTTATTTTTAATTTTTGTATACATAAACTCTAAATTTTTCATTTGCTATGATCTATTTGCCTTATTAAATTTTTATTTACAAGATAAATGGAAAAGTGAAAACTCAAGTTTTGATTTAAGAAAAAAGTATACTTCTAAAACGGAAATGCACAAATGTAGAGAGAGATAATTCCAAAAAGTGTCTGTAATTTTTAGGGATTATAAACACTTTCTAGTTGTTATATATTAGGTTTTCCAATTGTCAGGAAAAAGGGGGAGGCGAGTGATATTTAACTGAGTGTGGACTCCCAATTCATAAGTCATTTCTTATGAAAATATAGCCCATTATGTACGGCTGACCGATAAATCACTTTACAATCACCAAAGATTCTTAGGTCATCTTTTTTTGTAAATGGGCAAAATAATGGCTTGTTTGACTCAGGTAAATATCCCACTGTACGTTCACTTGAGAATTTAATGAGGTTCAGATCCATAGGTCATTTGCATCTTCATCTTTCTTTTGATATTTAATTTTACTTTCTATATTTCTACTTTCTTTCAATATTTCATTTTACTTTCTATATTTCATCTTTCTTTCTATATTTCATTTTACTTTGCATACTTCATCTTTCTTTCTTTATTTCAATTTACATTCTTTATTTCATCTCTCTTCCTATATTTCACTTTACTTTCTATATTTCATCTTTCTTTCTACATTGCATTTTATTTTCTACATGTCATCTTTTTTTCCTATATTTCATTTTAATTTCTTATATCTTCTTTCTTTCTATATTTAATTTTACTTTCTATATTTTTCCTTTCTTTTTAAAATTTTTCTTACTCTCTATTTTGCCTTTTTTCTATATATCGGCTTTCTTTTACTATTTTTCCTTTCTTTCTATGTTTTGACTATCTTTATATATTTCATCTTTCTTTCTATATTTCATTTTACTTTCTATATTTCACCTTTCTTTCAATATTTCATTGTACTTTCTATATTTCGTCTAAATTTAGATATTTCATTTTACTTTCTATATTTCTTCTTTCTTTGTATATTTCATATTAATTTCTATACGTCATCTTTGTTTCTATATTTCATCTATTTTTCTATATTTCATTTTACTTTCTATATTTCATCTTTGTTTCAATATTTCATTTTACTTTCTATATTTCATCTTTCTTTCTACATTTCATTTTACTTTTTATATTTCAGTTTACTTTCTATATTTCATCTTTCTTTCTATATTTCAATTTACTTTCTATATTTCATATTTCTTTCTATATTTCATTCTACTTTCTATATTTCATATTTTTTTCAAAATTGCCTTTTTCTTTCTATATTTCATCTTTCTTTCTATATTTCATTTTACTTTCTATATTTCATATTTCTTTCTATATTTCATTTTACTTTCTATATTTCATATTTATTTTCCATATTTCATCTTTCTTTCTATATTTCATTTTACTTTCTATATTTCATCATTCTTTCTATATTTCTTTCTACTTACAATATTTCATGTTTGTTTTTATATTTCATTTTACTTTTTATTTTTCATCTTTCTTTCTATATTTCATTTGACGTTCTATATTTCTTTTTTATTTCCATATTTCATTTTACTTTCTATATTTCATCTTTCTTTCAATAATTTATTTTACTTTGTATATATCATCTTTCTTTCAATATTTCTTTTTACTTTCTACATTTCATATTTATTTCAAATTTTCATTTTTCTTTCTATATTTCATCTTTCTTTCTATATTTCATTTTTCTTTTTATATTTTATTTTACTTCCTATATTTCATCTTTATTTCAATATTTCATTTTACTTTCTAAATTTTATTTTTCTTTCTATATTTTGTCTTTCATTCTAGATTTCGTTTTAATTTCTATATTTCATCATTCTTTCTATATTTTATTTTGCTTTCAATATTACATTTTACTTTCTATCTTTCATCTTTCTTTCTTTATTTCTTTTTATTTTCTATACTACATCTTTCTTTCTATATTTCATTTTACTTTCTATATTTCATCTTTCTTTCTTTATTTTATTTTACTTTCTATATTTCATATTTCTTTCTCTATTTAAATCTTCTTTCTGTATTTCATCTTTCTTTCTATGTTTCATTTTACTGAGAGTTAGAACTGCGCAAGGCTTGACATAAGTTAATCGGGTCATCTTCTGTCAATCAGACACCATCCTCATGTTCTTGGAGAAATATGATATAATCATCTGGAATCGCATTTCTCCTCTCTCTAGTGGATCTCCTTAATGGCACTTCTTGAGGTTGTTGAGTTTGTACTAAAGGTGGTGCAAGAGGAAGAATCTCATTGTTGTCTTGATCTGGAACAATGTCAGAAATAGGAGCTTGAACATTGTCCTCTAGTGCCTGAACTGTGTCTTGAACAACAATAGGTATGAAGACCTGATCACTATCAATAACAGATTCTTCTTCAAAGACAACATTCCTTATGTTTTCTTCCCCTCCAAACTCAATATCCTCAAGGAATCTCACATTTCCTATTTCAAAGAAGGATCGTGATGTGGGATCGTAAAACTTATAACCCCGAGAGCGTTCAGCATACCCAACGAAGTAACAGCTAACCGTCCTTGAGTCCAGTTTTCTTTCATGTGGCCTATAAGGCCGGGCCTCAGCTGGACAACCCCAAATGTGCAAGTGCCTAATGCTAGGCTTCTTGCTTGTCCAAAGTTCATAGGGGGTTTTGGCAACGGCTTTGCTCGGTACCCTGTTAAGGATGTACACTGCGGTCTTGAGAGCTTCTCCCCAAAGTGACTCTGGCAAAGAGGAATGACTGATCATACTCCTTACCATATCCTTAAGAGTTCGGTTTCGTCGCTCTGCAACACCGATCATGCTAGGTTTGCCCGGCATGGTGTATTGTGGAACAATTCCACACTCTTTGAGGAAAAGCGCAAAGGGTCCTGGACGTTGTTCTCCTGATCCATCATACCGTCTGTAGTATTCACCACCATGGTCGGATTTGACAGCCTTGATTTTCTTTCCAAGTTGAAGTTCAACTTCAGCTTTGAAAGACTTAAATACGTCTAGGGATTGTGACTTCTCATGTATTAAATATAGGTAATCGAATCTAGAGTAATCGTCTATGAACGTAATGAAGTATTGTTGGCCATTCCATGAAGCTGTAGGGAATGGACCACAGATATCTGTGTGTATAAGTTCTAAGACATCTTTAGCTCTTTCGGCACCTAATTTTCTAACATTTGTTTGTTTCCCCTTGATGCACTCAACACAAACTTGGAAGTTTGTAGTATCTAGGGGTTCAAGAATTCCATCCGACACAAGCCTTTGAATTCTCTGTTTAGAGATATGTCCTAAACGTTTGTGCCATAATGTGGCAGAATTCTCACTTAATTTTCGCTTCCTACCACGTGAACTAATTTGCAATATTTCTCTATAGGAACTAACAACATCAAGCATATATAGATTATCAATTAAAGGACAGGAACCAACAAAATTTGAATTTTGGTAGAGACTAACTTTATTATTTCCAAAAGAACAAGAAAAACCTGATTTGTCCAAAATGGAAATAGAAATTAAATTCCGCCTAAAGACGGTGCAACAAATGTCTCAAATAAATCCAAATAAAATCCAGTGCTTAATTGTAATCTGAAAGTTCCAATAGCTTGTACTGCAACTTTATTATCGTCGCCCACAAAGATGAATTTTTCAACATCACTTGGAATTCGGCTCCACAGGAAACCCTGCAAGGACATACTAATGTGAGTGGTAGCACCAGAATCCACCCACCAAGTGTCTTTAGGTACAGAAGCTAAATTAATTTCAGAACAAACTAAAGTTAGAGGCATACCCTTCTTTACACGCCAGGCGGCGTACTTGGGACAATCCTTCTTTATATGTCCCGACTTCTTGCAGAAGAAGCAGGTAAACTCCTCAGCCTGCTTCTTCGGTTTCTTAGTCTGAGAAGAACCTACCGCAATATCCTTACCTCTCTTCTTCTTCTTGTACTGAGAGGTGGAGGCCAAGTGAGCACTTCCAGTCTTATCCCGTTGCTGCCTCTCTTCCTCTTGCACACAGTGAGATATAAGCTCATTTAGGGACCATTTGTCCTTCTGAGTGTTATAACTCACTTTGAATTGCCCAAAGTGTGCAGGAAGAGAGATCAGAACCAAGTGCACGAGCAAGTCCTCAGACAGCTCTAACTTAAGTGACTTGAGTTTTGATGCGAGATGAGACATTTCCATGATGTACTCTCTGATGTTCCCTTTGCCTTTATACTTCATCGAAACGAGTTTAGCCAAAAGGCTACTCTCCTCTGATTTTTCATTCTTGGTAAAATATTGTTCAATTTCTTCTAGGAACTTCTTGGCGCTCTCGCTCTCTGTCATAGAGCCCCGAAACGCCTCCGAAATGGAGCGTTTCATGATCATCAAATACATTCGGTTAGAGCGCTACCACTTCTCAATTTTAACCTCATTGAGGTTATCAGGAGTAGAAATGGGTGGCTCTGCCCGAAGTGCAAGATCTAAATCCATACAACCGAGGACAATTTCTACGATATCTTTCCAAGCCTTAAAATTTGTCCCACTTAACATTGGAATGCTGCTTATTTGAGCAGTAACATTTGAAGCAGTAGTAACAGAAACTGTATAAAGAACAAAATAAACAAGCATACTTACATTAACTAATATGTCATATAAAGAAAAATAGACAAGTACAAAATAAAATCCAAATTGGGGACCCATCTCAAGATACCTAGTACAACATTAATTCCTAGTCTTTGGACAGAGAAATTAATTGTAAGTGGTACTCTCAGTTCAATGATCAAATACTGACAATCAGTTCTGTCAAACAATAGCCTTTCTTTGGACCGACTATTATTCACATGAAAAGTCTTTATAATTATCACACATTTATCATCACAGGTATGTTGTTTATTTGGCCAAATTGTGTCTTCCTTTGGGCCGAGCACAATTTGCATAAATAACTCCGTACAAACATCTATGTATTTCTAGTCAAATTATTATACACTACAGAGGTTACTTTGGCAACATGTAGCTTCAAACAATTTGATTGAAAATACTAGACCAACTGAATAAAATATATATATATATATATATATATATATATTTATATATTTTTTTTTTTTTTTTTTTTTTTATTCAGTTGCCCAACACCGTGGCACCGCCCCATTGGCATCATGACGTTGGCTTTTATTTCCTTGGAGCTGCAATAAATGTTTTGTAAAGTAATAAATATAAACAAAATATTTAATAAAATGTAACAAACAAATATGAGCAGCCTTATTTAGCATATACGCTAAAAGCAAAGCTTCAGCTCGGTCGAGCCAGCTTAGCCCGAGTCGACCCAATCTACAGCAACCGGTTCAAATTGACTCACCCGAGTCAACCTCAATAGGTAAGTCTTACCAACCCAGAGTTGCTAATTTTTTTTATTTTTTTTCGATGCTACAGTTTATCCAACGGACATAGCAGCAGTTGCTGCGGTTGTCCAACGGACAAAGCACCATGCCCATTACAGTGACCGGGCACGGCGGTTGCCCAACGGAAGCTGGCAACGCGCCCGGTGGTGGCAACCGGAGTTGCTGTCACCCAACGGCGACGGCAGCCCTCCCGACAGGCGCTGCTGCCGCCCAAGGGCCACGGCAGTGCTCCCGACAGGCGCTGCTGCCGCCCAAGGGCCACGGCAGTGCTCCCAACGGGCACTGCTGTCGCCCAACGGCACAGCAGCGCTCCCGACGGGCGTTGCTGTCGCCCATTCTTGCTGATGGGCACTACAGCGCCAGACTTTCTATTTTTGGCGCTGTCGTTCGCCCATACTTCTTCCGTCGGCCCGTTCCTTTCTGATGATGGAAGCAATGGTGACAACGAAAAAAAAATGATTCCGTCGGGTGCTGCAGCGTGCCCAGGCGTCCTCCGTCGCCTCCCCCTTTCCCCCGTCGAAGGACATTGCAGCGTCAGAAGAGATCGGGGGGGGGGGGGGGGGGGGGTTCCGTCGCCCTCTCTGCCACGCACGGAGAGAAGGGGTCGGGGGGCCGTTGCTCTCTCTGCCACGCGCAGAGAGAAGGGGTCGGGGGCCGTGGCTGCAACATTTCTCAGCGGACGCTGTAGCCCAAAACTGGAACGTCGGACGTCGGCCACCGTGGCGACGCCGACCGACACACACCCCGGGACGAATTCCGTGGAGAAAGTAAAATTTTCTTTCTTCGTGACGCTCTCCACGGAATTAATCCAAAAATCCTAATAATCTAATAGGACTGCTCTAATACCACTTGTTAGATCCATAATAGTAAATTCTAACCCAGAATTTACAACATGCTAGAATATTAGGATTAAAAAACTGACATACCTTGATCCATTCCGTAAATTTCGCCTTCTGATGCGAAATCTCAATGACGAACGATAAGAACGGATATGGTCTTCCTCAACTAAATCGCCTTAATCCTCAATGGGACCTTCGTCTCTCTTTCGGATGGGGAGAAGGGAAACTGTGTGTGATTTAGTATATTGGGGACCATAACCCTGTTGTGTCTCTTTATATAGGGTTCTCATAATTCCCTATGGTATCTACTCAATTGGCCCATATTCATGGCCCATATCCTTGGCCCATTCCTTAATGGGCTTAACAAAATTAGATCCTTAATTTCAGCACTTCCATTAATAATAGAAAATATAATTACATAATAAATATGTTACCCTAATTAGAATAGGAAATATGAATTTCCTAACATTATTGTTCGGCCGCTCTATTCAGAGCCGCACGGAGCAGACGACCACTCTGTTCGGCGCCGTGGGGAAGAAATAAAGTTTATGTTTGCCGCTGCCGAAGAAGAAGAAGAAGACTGCAGAAGAGCTGTTTGCGTGTTTCTTTTCCACTTTGTTCGGCTGACGGGGAAGACGACCCACCGTTGCCGGAGAAGACGACTCTGCACCCGAGAGAGAAAAATTCTGCAGCATGGTTTCCGCGGGAGTACGAAGTTGCCGTCTCTGGACTTTTTCCGCCGAGAGTCCTTCGGCACCGAGAAATACTCACTACCGCTGTTGGAAACTTTCCCGTTACTGTTCCGCTCTGTTCGGAAACAGGGATCGTCACCGTGGGGAAGAAGGAGAGTTACCTTTTCTCGACGATGATTCCATTTCGGTTTAAGGAATCTTTGTCTGGAAAGTTGATGTTGTCGAAGTTGTCATTGCCAAAGAAGCCGATTGCCGAAGAAGCCGAGAAGAGATTTTCCGTTTTTGGATGCCGAAGACGATGGCATCTTGCCATGGCTGATTGCTCAAACCTGCTGGTTTCCTTTTCTAGACGATAAATCAGGAAACCAGCGCACGCGAGGAAGATGCACTGTTTCCCAATTAAAACTTCTCCTGAGTTAAGAAATTTTTTCAGCGCCTAAGTTCGGAAAAGTTAATTGAGCTCCTGTTCTGCCAATTCGACTCGCCCGAGTCAACTCGTACCAGTGTCCCAACCTTCCCAGCCGACCGAGGATGCCCCTGTTCTGCTGAGTCAACCCGGACCGGGTCAACCTGACACTGGCCCCTTAATTTTTGCCTCGATATGCATGCCCAAGATTTCTGCATGACTTGTTAATTTTTTTTTCTCTTTCTGAATTATTATTTTTGAAGAATTGACAAATGATTCATTGGTCAGCATATTATTTGGTCTAGATATGTGCATTGGATTATTTTATGGGTCATTTTACAAGAATTATGTTGGGTTGTGTTAAGTGGGCCCAAATTAAGCCCATTTCAGCTGCTGCTATTATGTCTCTATTGATGAGACATTATTATTGAAGAAGAGGTAGCCTCATACCATTATTTATTGTCATCCCCTTAAAAAAAGAATCAAATTTATTTTTTTTTGGGAGTCCATGACGGAGGAACTTCATCCCCGTAAAAAAAAGAATCAATTTTTTTTTTGGTTGGGAGTCTATGACTGAGGAACTTCATCCTGTCAAAAATATCAAAATTTTTATAGTTGGAAGTTTTTATGGTTGGAAGTCCATGACAGAGGAACTTATTGTTAAATTTATGTTACTACCCCCATTAATATCATATATTACTGTACCACTTGAGAGTTGTTGTCCTGTGGAGGGACAAGCTAGTGGAGGTGGACACTTCAGAGCAATGTCTTAACGGCTAGGAGTGATTTACTCTCACTGATATTATACCAGCTGGGCCTCATGAACGAGAGCACCAGCGTGAGGGGGAGTGTTGGAAGATGAGGGCATATTATATGAGAAAAATTTTATACATCATTTGCAGCAAGCTGGGAGTTCATGTTGTTCTCTCACCCCTAGTTTGAGGGGGAGTGTTGGAAGACAGGGCCCAAGCCCACACGACCAAGGAAGGCCCACATATCCAAGTGTATTAGAAGATGGGCTCAAGCCCATAAGACCAAGGAAGACCCATGCATCTAAGAGATAAAGAAGATGGGCTCAAGGCCCATAGACCCATATACATTGATGGCAAGATGGTAAATAAAGGGTCATCTTATAGAGATGACATTGATATAATTATAAGTTCCAAGGTTAAAACCCTAAACCCTAAACCCTAAGTTCAGGGGTATTATTGTAATATAGTAGTTTCATAAATCTATAAATAGAGCTTCAAGGGGAGGGTAGGAAGAATCAATTCCATAACCCTTATTTCTCCTGTTTTCTCCCACCGAGTTTCTTTCCCTTTTTCTCCATGAGCTAAATTCATGGAGTCCTAAAAATCAACAATTTATAATGGTGTCACAATCCGGACACTGACTCTCATGGTATCCCAACAGTGATATTTTTTAGAGTTAAATGTATCATGGTGTCCCAATCTGGGCACCGACTCTCATGGTGTCCCAACCGTGATTATTTTTGAGAGTCAAATAAATTATGGTATGAGAAAAGGTATAGAGGCCACCTCTTCTTCAATAATAATGTTTCATCCAAAGAGACAACAACTGTAATGTAACACGACCATCTTCCAACACATATAACATGAACCAAAATAATAAACTTTATAGAAGGACCCATGAAATAATCATAATCCGATATAAATATTTTTTTCTTAGATACAGAAGCCTCTTCTTTTTTGCACCCCCTTTCTTGAATATTTTGGTCACATAAACTTATCCACAACATATGAAATAAAATACCTCTTTCTTGTACTTCTTGTACTTCTTTCCTTCAAGCTGAGAGGTAATGGCAGTGATCCTAGCTTGAACCAAATATTATAGATGTAGTCATAAGCCCAAATAATCGAGATGTATAGATACGCCTTCAAACTAGGGAGAAGTGAAATATTTTATTGATATATCAAGTCAAACAGTGATGCAAAACAAAGGGCATAAATTTGGATTTTTCAATACAACATAATACCAGCATGGCCTTTCATTATTCCAATGAGAATATATCTTTAAATATAGGTCAGATTGACATGAAATTTTATCCTTCTGAAAATAGACTTAAATACCTTTCATAAAAGTATAACTTTGCTTCATAAAATATAATTTTCAGAAGATAAATAATCTAATATATTTCAGTCTCTGTCATTTGGCGGAACTACGTATTGTTTCTCTCTTTTTTCCAGAATGACCATTGACTCTTCCAAGATCAATATCTCCTTATAAAAAAATCATACCGAGAATTGGTTGGATAGAAAATAGACTTAAATATATTTCTTTTTATATATAATTCTTCATATAAAGTCTCTTTCTTTATTGCATAAAATACCTCGGAAGTTGAAGCTTTCTGTTGCAGCTCGAACCTCTTTTGCAATTTGAACTTTTCTCCTTCAAATATCGATTTCTCTTTCTAGATAACTTAGATAAAAAATTGGTTGAATAGGTAAAAGAATAGACTTATAGATCTTTCTTTGGATATATATTTCTCCATATAAAGTCTTGTTCTTGATAGCATAAAATACCTTAGAAGTGGAAGCTTGCTGCTGCTGATCGAACCTTTTTGCAATCTGAACTTCGATCTTTCAAATATTGATATATCTTTGTATATAACTCCAATTGGAAATAATCATTTTTCTTTGGAAATTAGACTCGAATATATTCCCGTCAATATATAATTTTCAATATGAAAATCTCAATATAGAGGTGAAAAACTCAAAGAAAAATACGGGTGTAGGAATAGAAAAAAATAACTAAAAACCTAGACTTAGGGTTTAGGGTTTAGGGTTTAGAGAAAAAGGATCTCATTATCTCTATGGGTTGACCAAGTCAACTCACAGAACCCGCTCTGATACCATGTTGAATTTATGGAAAAGTGAAATACTTTATTGACTTATTATAATTAGAGTGCATGAACCTCTATTTATAATAGAGGAAGATAGTAGAGTCCAATTACAATAAAACTAACTTTGTCCCAATTACACCCAAACTCTAACACTTAATGATAAGTCCTAGCATAATTAAATAACTCAATATAGATAAAACACAAACATAACTCAAATTAAAACTCTTATAGGACGTGACCATAGGATAAAGATGCCTTTGTGAGTCCTTCTTGATCTTCAAACTTAAGTGATAAGGATGCCTCCTTGTGATAATCATGGTGGGTCCTACTTCTTATGCTCTTGGGCCCATCATGTGGGCCTTCCTTGGTTATGTGGCCCATCTTATAGTACTCTTAGATATGTGGGCCTTCTTTGGTCGTATGGCCCATCTTATAATACTCTTAGATATGTGGGCCTTCCTATATCATGTGGCCTTGGGCCTATATTCCAACATTTATACATTTTGAACTTGATTCTATATTTTTCCTTTCTTTCTAAATTTTGCCTTTATTTCTATATTTTGCCTTTCCTTCTATATTTCGCCAATCTTTCTATATTTTGTGTTTCTTTCTATATTTCGTGTTTCTTTCTATATATCATCTTTCTTTCTATATTTCTTCTTTCTTTATATGTGTTGTCTTTCTTTCTATTTTTCATTTTTCTTTGTATATTTCAACTTTTCTTTCTATATTTAGTCTTTCTAACTATATTTTGACTTTCTTTTTATATTTCGTCTTTCTTTCTATATATTGTCTTTCTTTCTATGTTTCGACTATCTTTCTATATTTCGTCTTTCTTTTTATATTTCGACTTTCTTTCTATATTTCATCTTTCTTTCTATATTTTGTCTTTCTTTCTATATTTCGCCTTTCTTTATATATTTTGTCTTTCTTTCTATATTTCGTCTATCTTTCTATATTTCGTCTTTCATTCTTTACTTTGACTTACTTTCAATGTTTCACCTTTTCTTTCTATAATTCAGCTTTCTTTCTATATTTTGCCTTTTTTTTCTATCGTTCGTATTTTTTTCTATATCTCACCTTTCTTTTTATATTTCTTGGTTCTTTCTATATTTCATCTTACTTTCTATATTTGGTCTTTCTTTCTATATTTAATCGTTCTTTCTATATTTTGCCTTTTCTTTCTATCTTATCCTTCTATTTCTATGTTTCACCTTTTCTTTCTATATTTTCCCTTTTCTTTCTATATTTCACCATTTCTTTCTAAATTTCGTCTTTTCTTACTATGTTTCGTTTTTCTTTCTAAATTTCTCCTTTTCTTTCTTCATTTTGTGTTTTTTCTTCAATATTTTTCTTTTCGTTCTATATTTCGTCTTTCTTTCAATGTTTCATATTTTTTTTATATTTCGTCTTTCTTTCTATGTTTTGTCTTTCTTTCTATATTTCGCCTTTCTTTCTTTATTTCGTATTTCTTACTGCATTTCACCTTTGGTTCTATATTTCGTCTTTCTTTCTATTTTCACCTTTTCTTTCTATTTTCTTTTTTTCTTTCTATGTTTCACCTTTTCTTTCTATATTTTACCTTTTCTTTCTATATTTCATCTTTTTCTTCCACATTTTTCCTTTTCTTTATGTATTTCACCTTTTCTTTCTAAATTTTGCTTTTTCTTTCAATGTTTCGTTTTTCTTTTTATATTTGACCTTTTCTTTCTACAATTCGCCTTTTCTTTTTATATTTCACCATTCTTTCTTTATTTTTTTTCTCTTTTTATATGTCATTTTTCTTTCTATATTTCGCCTTATCTTCATATATTTTGCCATTTCTTTCTATATTTCGTGTTTCTTTTCATTTTTCGTTTTTCTTTCTATATTTTGGCTTTTCTTTCTAAATTTTGCCTTCCTTTATATATTTCATCTTCTTTCTATACATCGTTTGTTTCTATATTTTGTCTTTGTTTCTATATTTCGTCTTGTTTTCAACATTTCATCTTTCTTTATATATTTTGCCTTTTCTTTCTATATTTTTCCTTTTCTTTCTATATATCGCATTTTCTTTATATATTTCATCATTTCTTTCTATATTTTTCCTTTCTATCTTTATTTCATCTTTTTCTTTCTATATTTCAATTTTTATTTTTTTGTTTGCCTTTTTTATATTTCACATTTTCTTCTATGATTCCCTTTTTTGTTCGATATTTAACAATTTTCTAAGTTTCTTATTTTTTTCTATATTTCGTATGTTCTTTTTATATTTAGCCTTTTATTTCTATTTGCCTTTCTTTCTATATTTCATCTTTTATTCGGTACATCGTCTTTCGTCTTACTTTCTCTATTTTGTGTTTTCTTTCTATATTTTATTTTTTATATTTTTTCTTTCTTTCTATATTTTGTCTTTATTACTATATTTTGTCTTTCTTTCTTTACAACGTCTTTATTTCTATATTTCGTGTTTCTTTCTGTATTTTATTTTTCTTTCTACTTTTTTGTCTTTATTTCTATTTTTTGTTTTGCAATATTTCATCTTTCTTTCTAAATTTCACCTTTTCTTTCTATTTTACGTCTTTCTTTCTATATTTCACCTTTTCTTTCTTTATTTTCCCTTTTTTTGCATAGTTCGCCTTTCTTTCTATATTTACTTTCTTTCTTTATTTCCTTGTTCTTTCTATATTTCGTCATTCTTTCTATATTTTATATTTGTTTCTATATTTCGTCTTTCTTTCTATACTTTATATTTCTTTCTATATATCATCATTCTTTCTATGTTTCGAATTTCTTTATATATTTTCGTCTTTCTTTCTATATTTCGTCTATCTTTCTACATTTTGACTTTATTTCTATATTTCGTGCATCTTTCTAAATTTTCATTTCTCTTTATATTTCATCTTTCTTTATATATTTCGCCCTTCTTCAATATTTCGCCTTTTTTTCTATATTTTGCCTTTATTTCTATATTTGGTCTTTCTTTCTATATTTTGTCTTTCTTTTTTTATTTCGTCTTTCTTTCTATATTTTATTTTTCTTTGTATATTTCACCTTTCTTTCTACATTTCGCTTTTCTTTCTATATTTCACTCTTTCTTTCTGTTTTTTGTGTTTCTCTTAAAATTTCGTCTTTCTTTTGATATTTTGTCGTTCTATATATATGTGAAATTTCTTTTAATATTTCGCATTTTCTTTCTATATTAGGTCTTTCTTTCGACATTTCACCTTTTCTTTCTTATTTTCACCTTTAATTTCCCTATTTGGTTTTTCTTTTTTTATTTCGCCTTTCTTTCTGTATTTCATTTTTCTTTGTATATTTCATCTTTCTTTCTATATTTCACATTTTTTCTATATTTCTCTTTTCTTTTTATATTTCACCTTTCTTTTTATATTTCTCCTTTCTTTTTATAATTCGCCTTTCTTTCTATATTTTGCCTTTTTTTTATATTTCGTCTTTCTTATTCTATGTCTTCTGTCTTTCTATATTTTGTCTTTCTTACTCTATTTGATCTTTCTTTCTATATTTCATTTTTCTTTCTACATTTCGTCTTTCTTTCTTTTGTTTGCCTTTCTTTCTATATTGAACCTTTTCTTTCTACGTTTCACCTTTACTTTCTATATTAGTTTATTTAGAATCAATTGATGCTCATTTTAAGCATTTACATGTTTTCAAATCAATTATTCGAAAACATGGGTTGGTGATATCTGCACCCAAAATGAAATTATTCCAGACCTCTGTTAGATTCTTTTGTCATAATATTAATAAGGGAAAAATAGTTCCTATTGATAGAAGCATTGAGTTTGCTTCCAAGTTTCCGAATGAAATTTTGGATAAAACTCAACTTCAGAGATTTCTAGGAAGTCTCAATTATATTGCTGATTATTATCCAAATATGGCACAAGACTCAACAATATTGCATAAACAACTCAGAAAGAATCCTGAATCATGGACTCCTAAACATACTCAGACAGTCCAATTGATTAAAAAGAAGGTTAGACAACTTCCTTGTCTTAACCTTACCAATCCTTCATACTCGAAGGTAGTTGAAACTGATGCCTCCCACATTGGTTATGGTGGCATATTAAAGCAAATCAACCCAGTTGGTAAAGAAGAACTTGTTCGATATACCTCTGGTAATTGGCGTGATGCACATATTCATTATTCAATAGTAAAACAAGAAATTCTTGTTATTATTAAGTGCATTCATAAATTTTAAGATGATTTATTAAATAAAAAAATTCTATTAAGATTTGATTGCTCGACTGCTAAATCAATTCTTAAAAAGGATGTTAAGAATCTTACATCCAAACAAATCTTTGCCTGATGGCAGGCGGAATTAAGCGCCTTAGATTTTGATATTGAACATATCAAGGGAGAATTGAACTCCTTACCTGATTTTCTAACTCGTGAATTTCTTCAGGGTTCCAATCATGGTTAACCCCGGCAGGGGTAACCCACTCCCAATAAGAGGAAGTGGTTCTTCATCAAGAGGCTGAGGCCTCAATAATCAAGGACGAGGAAATTCCTCTAAAAATAAGGATAAAGTCCCTGTGTCATATAAAGAGACACTCGAATCTAAACCAGAACATATTACTCTTCCTGATAAGGAAATTATTTTGATCCTAAATAAAGAGGATTTAGATGGTACCCTAGATTCTTGGGAGATGATGCAGAAATTCATGCAGGAAAATAGTGGTATTCATTTGAATCAATTTTGGTTCATATGAATTCAATATCAGTGCATCATACACTGTCCAATGTGGCTAAATGGGATAGCCCAAGAGCGTACAACAAATGTACAATTCAGAAATTTATGCATCCCTCAATTTGGGGAAAATTTGATCTGGCTAAATCCGTAACCCTTCCTAATGATAAGGAATTCAATTATTGGGATTATATTGATGCCTAGTCTAATGCATTTTATTACCAAAATCTCACTCATCGACATTCTTGGTTCTTCCAATGGAGTAAATGTGGATATACATGCTTGAAACATGTTAAAGATGCAAGTGACCTTGGATCCAAACCTTTTAAAGAGTATAACAAATCCTCATTAAATTCTCTTGTGAAAGTGCAGAAGGATATTTAACCGAGTCAACACAAGCCATTATTTTGCCCACTTACATAGAGCTGACCTAACAATCATTGATGATTGTAAAGTGATTTATTATGTGTAACGGGCAGTATTTTCTTAAGAAATGAGTTATAGGTTGGGAGTCAACACTTAGTTAAAAATCCCCCGCCTCCACATTTTTTTCCAATGATTGCAAAACCTGATATATAAAAAACTTAAAAGAGTTTACAATCCCTAAAAATCACAAAGACGTTTTTGAGTTATCTCTCTCTACAGTTGTGCATTTCGATTTTAGATGTATAGTCTTTGTTTAGATCAAAACTTGATAAGGCAAAAAGATGACAACCAAATGAAAATTTTATACTTTATGCATGAAAAAATTAAAAACAATAACAAATGTAAGGAAAGAAAGTTGATTAACACAAATGAATACAAAAGTTTGTTATGCAATTTTTGGAAATTCCACTAGTTCAACCCTAATAATAGCTTGGGATATTTCTAATTGATCCTAACATGTTTTAAATGTCGATATGAATGCGTGAAACATGTTGAAGATCCAAGTGACCTACGGATCAAATCCTTTTAAAGACAATAACAAATCATCATTAAATTCTCAAGAGAACTTGCAGTGGGATATTTACCGGAGTCAACACAAACCATTATTTTCCCACTTACAAAGAGCTGACCCAACAGTCATAGATCATTGTAATGGGATTTATCATGCGTACCGGGTTATATTTTCTATGTAATGACTTATGGGTGGGGAGTCAACACTCAGTTAACGATCCCCCGCCTCCCCCTTTGTTCCCGATGATTGCAAAACCAGATATCTAAAAAATTTAAAGGAGTTTACATTCCTTAAAAATCGCAGAGACTTTTTGGAATTATCTCTCTCTACACTTTTACATTTCCATTTTAGATTTATACTCTTTTCTTAAATCAAAACTTGAGTTTTCACTTTCCCATCATCTCCTCGTAAACGAAAAATGATAAGCGAAATATATCACAACCAAATGAACATTTTAGAGTTTATGCATGGAAAAAATTTAAAACAAAAACAAATGTGAGTAAAGAAAATTATTCAGACACCACAAATAAATCCAAAGGTTTTGTTATCCAAGTTTGGGAAATTCCACTAGTTCAACCCTTATAATAGATTAGGAGATTTTTAATTGATCCTAACATGTTTTAATTGTGGATATGCATGCTTGAGACAAGTTAAAGATGCAAGTGACCTACGGATCCAAACCTTTTAAAGAGAATAACGAATGCTCATTAAGTTCTCTAGTGAACATGCAGTGGGATATTTACCTTAGTCGACACAAGCCATTATTTTGCCCACTTTCAAAGAGCTGAACTAAAAATCATAGATGATTGTAAAGTGATTTATCATGCGTAATGGGCTATATTTTTGTGAGAAATGACTTATGGCTTGGGAGTCAACACTTAGTAAAAAATCCCCCTCCTCCCCCTTTTTTCCCGATGATTGCAAAACCTGATATGTAAAAAACTTAAAAGAGTTTACAATCTGTAAAAATCACAGATACTTTTTGGAATTATCTCTCTCTACTCTTGTGCATTTCCATTTTAGATGTATACTCTTTTCTTAAATCAAAACTTGATTTTTCACTTTCCCTTCATCTCCTCGTAAACAAAAAATGATAACGCAAATAGATCACAACCAAATGAAAATTTTATATTTTTGCATGGAAAAAATTAAAAACAATAACAATTGTGAGTAAAGAAAATTAAATCACACACCACAAATGAACACAAAAGTTTTGTTATCCATGTTTGGCAAATTCCACTAGTTCAACCCTAATAATAGCTTGGGAGATTTCTAATTGATCCCAATATGTTTTAAATGTTGATAAGAATGCTTGAAACATGTTAAAGATGCAAGTGACCTATGGATCCAAAAACTTTAAAGAGAATAGCAAATGCTCATTAAATTCTCAAGTGAACGTGCAGTGGGATAATTACCCGTGTCAACACAAGCCATTATTTTGCCAACTTACAAAGAGTGGACCTAACAATCATAGATGATTGTAAAGTGATTTATCATGCGTAACGGGCTATATTTTTAGTAATAAATGACTTATGGGTTTGGAGTTAACACTGCCTTAAAAATTCCCCTCCACCGCCTTTTTTCTCGACGATTGCAAAACCTGAAAACTAAAAAACTTATAAGAGTTTAAAATCCCTAAAAATCACAAAGAGTTTTTAGAATTATCTCTTTCTACAGTTGTGCAATTCCATTTTAGATGTATAGTCTTTTCTTAAATCAAAACTTGATAAGGCAAAAAGATTACAACCAAATGAAAATATGAGAGTTTATGCATGGAAAAAATTAAAAACAATAACAAATGTGAGGAAAGAAAATTTATTCACACACCACAAATGAACACAAAAGTTTATTATCCAATTTTCGGAAATTCCACTAGTTCAACCCTAATAATAGCTTGGGAGATTTATAATTAAGCCTAACATGTGTTAAAAGTGGATAAGCATGCTTGAAACATGTTAAATATGCATGTGACCTACGGATCCAATCCTTTTAAAGAGAATAACAAATCATCATTAAATTCTCAAGGGAACTTGCTGTGGGATATTTACCCGAGTCAACACAAGCCATTATTTTGCCCACTTACAAAGAGCATACCTAACAATCATAGATAATTGTAATGGGATTTATCAAGCGTAACGCGCTATATTTTTGTATGAAATGACTTAAGGGTTGGGAGTCAACACTCAGTTAAACCCCCCCCCCCCCCCCCCCCCCCCCCCCCCCCCCCCCCTTTTTCCCCGATGGTTGCTAAAACTGGTAGATGCAAATGACCTATGGATCCAAACATTTTAAAGAGAATAACATACATTTTAAATTCTCTAGTAAATGTGCAGTGGGATATTTACCCGAGTCAGACAAGCCATTATTTTGCCATTTTACAAAAAGTTGACCTAATAATCATAGATGATTGTAAAGTGATTTATGATGTGTAAAGAGCTATATTTTTGTAAGAAATGACTTATGGATTGTGAGTCAACACTCAGTTAAAAATTCCCAGCGTCTTCCTTTTCTCGACGATTGAAAAACCTAATATATAAAAAATAAAAAGAGTTTACAATCCCTTAAAATTACAGGCACTCTTTCGAATTATCTCTTTCTACATTTGTGCATTGTGCATTTCCATTTTAGATGTATACTTTTTTCTTAAGTCAAAACTTAGAGTTTTCGCTCTCCCTGCATCCCGTAAACAAAACAAGTAAATAGATCAGAACAAAATGAAAATTTTAGAGTTTATGTATTGAAAAAATTTTAAAACAACAACAAATGTAAGTAAAGAAAATTTATTCACCCACTTCAAATGAACACAAATGTTTTGTTATCCAAGTTAGGGAAATTCCACTATTTCAACACGAATAGCTTGGAATTTTATAAGAAAGAGATTTTTTCGACACATGTCTTAAAAATGGATATGCATGCTTGAAACGTGTTAAAGATGAAAATGACCTATGGATCCAAACCTTTTAAAGAGAATTAAAAACGCTCATTAAATTCTCAAGTGAACGTGCGGTGGGATATTTACCCGAGTCAAACAAGCCATTACTTTGACCATTTAGAAAAAGCTGACCTAACAATCATATGATTGTAAAGTGAATTATCATGTGTAACGGGCTATATTTTGGCAATAAATGACTTTATGGATTGGGAGTCAACACTCAGTTAAAAATCACCCGCCTCCCCTTTTCCCGACGATTGCAAAACCTAATATATAAAAACTAAAAAGAGTTTAAAATCCCTAAAAATTACAAACTCTCTTTGGAATTATCTCTCTACATTTGTGCATTGTGCATTTCCATTTTAGATGTATAATATTTTCTTAAATAAAAAGTTTGAGTTCCTTCATCTCGTAAACAAAAAAGCCAAATAGATCACAACAAAATGAAAATTTTAGAGTTTATGTAAAGAAAATTTACAACATGTCTAAGTAAAGAAAATTTATTCACACACCACAAATGAACACAAAAGTTTTGTTATCCAAGTTTTAGAAATTCCACTAGTTATGCCCTAATGACTTGGAATTTTATAAGAAAAGTTTCTTTGACACATGTTTTAGAAATGGATATGCATGCTTGAAACGTGTTAAAGATGAAAATGACCTATGGATCCAAACCTTTTAAAGAGAATAACAAATGCTCATTAAATTCTCAAGTGAACATGCTGTGGGATATTTACTTGAGTTAAACAAGCCATTATTTTGCCCATTTAGAAAAAGTTGACCTAATAATCATAGATGAATGTAAAGTGATTTATCATGCGTAATAGGCTATATTTCTGTAAGAAAGGACTTATTGATTGAGAGTCAACGCTCGCTTATAAATCCCCTGCCTCACCCATTTCCCAACGATTGCAAAACCTAATTTATAAAAACTAAAAAGAGTTTACAATCCCTAAAAATTACAGACACTCTAAGGAATTATCTCTCTCCACATTTGGGGATTGTGCATTTCAATTTTAGATGTATACTTTTTTCCTAAATCAAAACTTTGTGTTTTCACTCTCCCTTCATCACGTAAACAAAATAGGCAAATTGATCACAACATCATGAAAATTTTAGAGTTCATGTATGGAAAAATTTTTAAAAACAACAAATGTAAATAAAGAAAATTTATTCACACACCTGAAATGAACACAAAAGTTTTGCTATCCAAGTTTGGGAAAATTCACTAGTTCAACCTAAATTGCTTGGAATTTTATAAGAAAGAGATTTCTTCTACACATGTTTTAAAAAAGGATATGCATGGTTGAAACGTGTTAAAGATGCAAATGACCAATCGATCGGAATCTTTTAAAGAGAATAACAATCGTTCATTAAATTCTCAAGTGAACGAGTGGAGGGATATTTACTCGAGTCAAACAAGCCATTATTTTTCCCTTTTAAAAAAAGCTGACCTAACAATCATAGATAATTGTAAAGTGATTTATCATGCGTAACGGGCTAAAGTTTTTTAAGAAATGACTTAAGGTTTGGGAGTCAACACTTAGTTAAAAATCCCCGGCCTCCCCCTTTTCCCAATGATTGTAAACCTAATTTATAAAAAACTAAAAAGAGTTTACAATCCCTAAAAATTATAGACACTCTAAGGAATTATCTCTCTCTACATTTGTGCATTGTGCCTTTCCATTTTAGAAGTATACTTTTTTCCTAAATCAAAACGTTGAGTTTTCGCTCTCCCTTCATCCCGTAAACAAAAAAGGCAAATAGATCACAACAAAATGTAAATTTTAGAGTTTATGTATGGAAAAAATTTATAACAAACACAAATGTAAGTAAATAAAATTTATTTAGACACCAGAAATGAACAAATATGTTTTGTTATACAAGTTTGGGAAATTCCACTAGTTCATCCCAAATAGCTTGGAATTTTATAAGAAAGAGATTTCTTCTATAAATGTTTTAAAAATGGATATGCATGCTTGCAACGTGTGAAAGATGCAAATGACCTATGGATCCAAACCTTTTAAAGCGAATAACAATCGCTCATTAAATTCTCAAGCGAACGTGAGGTGGGATATTTACTTGAGTAAAAAAAGCCATTATTTTGCCCATTTACAAAAAGATGACCTAACAATCATAGATGATTGTAAAGAGATTTATCATGCGTAATGGACTATTTTTGTAATAAATGACTTATGGATTGCGATTCAATACTCAGTTAAAAATCCCCTGCCTCCCCCTTCTTCTGATGATATATAAAAAATAAAAAGAGTTTACAATCCCTAAAAATTATAAACACTCTTTCGAATTATTTTTCTTTACATTTGTGCATTGTGCATTTCCATTTTAAATCTATACTTTTTTCTTAAATTAAAACTTTGAGTTTTCGCTCTTCCTGCATCCCGTAAACAAAAAAGGCAAATAGATCACAACAAATTAAAATTTTAGAGTTTATGCATTAAAAAACTTTAAAACAATAACAAATGTAAGTAAAGAAAATTTATTCACACAATAAAAATGAACACAAATATTTTCTTATCCAAGTTAGGTAAATTCCTCTATTTCAACCCTAACAGCTTGGAAGGTTATAAGAAACAGATTTCTTCTACACATGTTTTAAAAATTGACATGCATGCTTGGAACGTGTTAAAGATGCAAATTACCTATGGATCCAAACCTTTTAAAGAGAATAATATAGGCTCACTAAATTCTCAAGTAAACGTGCGGTGGGATATTGACCCGAGTCAAACAAGCCATTATTTGACGATTTACATAAATCTGAACTAACAATCAGAGATGATTTTAAAGTGATTTATCTAGCGTAACAGGCTTTATTTTTGTAAGAAATGACTTATGGACCTGGAGTCAACACTCAGTTAAAAATTTCCCACCTCAACCTTGTCCCGAAGATTGCAAAACCTAATACATAAAAATAAAAAGAGTTTACAATCCCTAAAAATTACAAACACTCTTTGGAGTTATCTCTCTCTACATTTGTGCACTGTGCATTTCCATTTTAGATGTATACTTTTTTATTAAATCAAAACTTTGAGTTTTCGCTCTCCCAGCATCCCATAAACAAAAAAGTCAAATAGATCACAACAAATTGAAAATTTTAGAGTTTATGTATTGAAAAATTTAAAACAACAACAAATGTAAGTAAAGAAAATTTATTCAGACACCAGAAATGAACACAAAAGTTTTGTAATCCAAGTTTGTGAAATTCCATTAGTTCATTTCTTCTACAAATGTTTTAAAAATGGATATGCATGCTTAAAACGTGTTAAAGATGCAAATGACCTATGGATCCGAACCTTTTAAAGAGAATAACATTCGCTCATTAAATTCTCAAGCAAACGTGCGGTGGGATATTTACCTGATTCAAACATGCCATTATTTTGCCCATTTACAAAAAGATGACATAACAATCACATACGATTTTAAAGAGATTTATCATGCGAAACGGACTATATTTTTGTAAGAAATGACTTATGGATTGCGAGTGAACACTCAGATAAAAATCCCCCGCCTCCCCCTTTTCCCGACGATTGCAAAACCTAATATATGAAAACTAAAAAGAGTTTACAATCCCTAAAATTTACAGACACTCTTTGGAATTATCTCTCTCTACTTTTGTGCATTGTGCATTTCCATTTTAGATGTATACTTTTTTCTTTAATCAAAACTTTGAGTTTTCGCTCTCCCAACATCTCGAAAACTAAAAACGCAAAAAGATCACAACAATATGAAAAATTTAGAGTTTCTGTGTGGAAAAAATTTAAAACAACAACAAATGTAAGTAAAGAAAATTTATTCATACACCACAACTGAACACAAAATTTTTGTTATCCAAGTTAGGGAAATTCCACTAGTGCTACCCTAATAGCTTGTAATTTTATAAGAAAGAGATTTCTTCTACACATGTTATAAAAATGGATATGCATGCATGAAATGTGTTAAAGATGCATATGACCTATGGATCCAAACCTTTTAAAGATAATATCAAATGCTCATTGAATTCTCAAGTGAACATGCGGTGGGACATTTAACCAAGTCAAAAAAGCCATTTTTTTCCCATTTATAAAAAGCTGACCTAAAAATCATAGATGACTGTAAAGCGATTTATCATGCATAACGGGCTAAATATTTGTCAGAAATGACTTATGGATTGGGAGTCAACACTCAGTTAAAAATTCCCCGCCTCTCCCTTTTCCCGACGATTTCCAAACCTAATATATAAAAACTAAAAAAAGTTTACAATCAATAAAAATTACAAACATTCTTTGGAATTATCCCTCTCTACATTTGTGCATTGTGCATTTCCATTTTAGATGTATAATTTTTTCTTAAATCAAAACTTTGAGTTGTCGCTCTCCCTTCATCCTGTAACAAAAAAGGCAAATAGATCACAACAAAATGAAAATTTTAGAGTTTATGTAAGGAAAAATTTTAAAACAACAACAAAGGTAAGTAATGAAAATTTATTCACACACCAAAAATGAACACAAAATTTTGTTATCCAAGTTTGGAAAATTCCACTTGTTAAACCTTAATAGCTTGGAATTTTATAAGAAAGATGTTTCTTTTACACCTGTTTTAAAAATGGATATGCATTCTTGAAACGTGTTAAAGATGCAAATGACCTATGGATCCAAAACCTTTAAAGAGAATAACAAATTCTCATTAAATTCTCAAGTGAACGTGCGGTGGGATATTTACCCTAGTCAAACAAGCCATTTTTTAGCCCATTTACAAAAAGTTGACCTGACAATCATAAATGATTGTAAAGTGATTTATCATGCGTAGTAGGCTTTATTTTTGTAAGAAAGGACTTATGGATTGGGAGTGAATGCTAAGTTAAAATCCCCCGCCACCCCCTTTTACCGACGAATGCAAAACATAATATATATAAAAACTAAAAAGTGTTTACAATCCCTAAAAATTACAGACAATCTAAGGAATTATCTCTCTCTACATTTGTGCATTGTGCATTTTCATTTTAGAAGTATACTTTTTTCTTAAATCAAAACTTAGAGTTTTTTATCTCCATTAATCTCGTAAACAAAAAAGGCAAATAGATCACAACATAATGAAAATTTTAGAATTTAGGTATGGAAAATTTTTTAAAAATAACAAATGTTAGTAAATAAAATTAATTCACACACCAGAAATGAACACAAAAATTTTGTTATCTAAGTTTGGGAAATTCCACTTGTTCAACCCTAAAAACTTCGAATTTTATAAGAAGGAGATTTCTTCTACACATGTTTTAAAAATGGATATGATTGCTTGAAACTTGTTCAAGATGAAAATGACCTACGGATCCAAACCTTTTATAAAGAATAACAAACGTTCATTAAATTCTCAAGTGAATGTGTAGTGGGATATTTACCCGGGCCAAACAAGCCATTCTTTTGCTTATTTACAAAAAGTTGACCTAACAATCATAGATGATTGTAAAGTGATTTATCATGCGTAACGGGCTATATTTTTTTAAGAAATGACTTATGGATTGAGAGTCAACACTCAGTTAAAAATCCCCCGCCTCCCCCTTTTCCCGATGATTGCAAAAGCTAATATATAAAAATTAAAAAGAGTTTACAATCCCTAAAAATTACAGACATTCTTTGGAATTATCTCTCTCTACATTTGTGCATTGTGCATTTCCATTTTAGATGTATACCTTTTTCTTAAATCAAAACATTGAGTTTTCGCTCTCTTTCATCCCGTAAACAAAAAAGGCAAATAGATCACAAAAAAATGAAAATTTTAGAGTTTACGTTGTGAAAAAATATAAAACAACAAAAAATGTAAGTAAAGAAAATTTATTCACACTCTACAAATGAACACAAATGTTTTGTTATTCAAGTTAGGGAAATTCCACTAGTTACCCCCTAATAGCTGGAATTTTATAAGAAAACATTTCTACTACACATGTTTTAAATATGGATAAGCATGCTTGAAACGGGTTAAAGATGCAAATGACCTATGGATCCAAACCATTTAAAGAGAATAACAAACACTCATTAAATTCTCAAGTGAACGTGCGGTGGGATATTTACACGAGTCAAACAAGTCATTATTTTGACCATTGACAAAAGGCTGATCCAACAATCAGAGATGATTTTAAAATGATTTATCATGTATAACGGGCTAGATTTTTGTAAGCAATGACTTATGGATTGGGTGTCAACACTCAGTTAAAAATTCCCCACCTCCCCCTTTTCCCGACGATTGCTAAACCTAGTATAAAAAAACTTAAATGAGTTTAGAATCCCTAAAAATTAAAGACACTCTTTGAAATTATCTCTCTCTGAAGTTTTGCATTGTGCATAACCATTTTTGTTGCATACTTTTTTCTTAAATCAAAACTTTGAGTTTTCGCTCTCCCTTCATCCCGTAAAAAAATGCAAATAGATCACAACAAAACGAAAATTTTAGAGTTTATGTATGGAAAAATTTAAAACAACAACAAATGTAAGTAAAGAAAATTTATTCACACCCCACAAATGAACACAAAAGTTTTGTTATCCAAATTTGGGAAATCCACTAGTTCAATCCTAATAGCTTGGAATTTTATAAGAAAGTGATTTCTTCTACACATGTTTTAAAAATGGATGTACATGCTTGAAACTTGTTGAAAATGCAAATGACCTATGGTTCCAAACCTATTAAGGAGAATAATAAACGCACATTAAAATCTCAGGTGAACATGCGATGGGATAATTACCATAGTCAAACAAGCCATTATTTTGCCCTTTTACAAAAAGCTAACCTAAAAATCATAGATGATTGCAAAGTGATTTATCATGCGTAACAGGCTATAATTTTTGTAAGAAATGACTTATGGATTGGGAGTAAACACTCAGTTAAAAATCACCCGCCACTTCCTTTTCCCGACGATTGCAAAACCTAATATATAAAAACTAAAAAGAGTTTAAAATTCCTAAAAATTAGAGACACTATTTGGAACAATCTCTCTCTACATTTGTGCATTGTGCATTTCCATTTTAGAAATATACTTTTTTCTTAAATCAAAACTTTGAGTTGTCACTCTACCTTCATCCCGTAAACAAAAAAGTCTAATAGATCACAACCATATGAAAATTTTAGAGTTTATAAATGGAAAAAATTTAAAACAACAACAAAGGTACGTAAAGAAAATTTATACACACACCACAAATGAACACAAAAGTTTTGTTATCCAAGTTTGGGAAATTCCCCTAGTCAACCCTAATGGCTTGGAATTTTAAACGAAAGAGATTTCTTCTACACATATTTTAAAAATGGATATGCATTCTTGAAACATGTTAAAGATGCTAATGACCTATGGATCCAAACCTTTTAAAGAGAATAACAAACGCTCATTAAATTCTCAAGTGAACGTGCGGTGGGATATTTATCCGAGTCAAACAAGCCATTATTTTGCCCATTTACAAAAAGTTGACCTAAAGTCATAGATGATTGTAAAGTGATTTGTCATGCGTAACAGACAATACTTTTGTAAGAAAAGACTTATGGATTGGGAGTCAATACTTAGTTAAAAATACCCCGCCTCCCCTTTTTCCCGACAATTGCAAAACCTGAGATATAAAAACTAGAAAGAGCTTACAATCCGTAAAAATTACAGACACTCTTCAGAATTATCTCTCTCTACATTTGTGCATTGTGCATTTCCATTTTGGATGTACACTTTTTTCTTAAATCAAAACTGAAACTTTCAGTTTTTGCTCTCTCTTCATCCTGTAAACAAAAAAGGCAAATAGATCACAACAATATGAAAATTTTAGAGTTTATATATGGAAAAATTGAAAAAAAATAACAAATGTAAGTAAAGAAAATTTATTCACACACCACAAATGAACACAAAAGTTTTGTTATCCAAGTTTGTGATATTCCACTAATTAAACCCTTATAGCTTGGAATTTTATCAGAAAGAGATTTCTTCTTCACCTATTTTAAAAATGGATATGCATGTTTGAAACATGTTAAAGATGCAAATGACCTCTGAAACCAAACCTTTTAAACAGAATAACAAACGCTCATTAAATTCTCAAGTGAACGTGTGGTGGGATATTTACACGAGTCAAATTAGCCATTATTTTGCCCATTTACAAAACTCTTACCGAACAATTATAGATGAATGTAAAGTGATTTATCATGCATAACGGGCTATATTTTTTTTAGAAATGACTTATGGATTGGGAGTCAACACTCATTTATAAATCCCCCGCCTCCCCTTTTCCCCGACGATTGCAAAACCTTATATATAAAAACTAAAAAGAGTTCACAATCCCTAAAAATTATAGACACCCTTTGGAATTGTCTCTCTGTAGATTTGTTCATTGTGCATTTCAGTTTTCGATAAATACTTTTTTCTTAAATAGATTTGTCTCTCTCCCATCATCCCATAAACAAAAAAGGCAAATAGATCACAACAATATGAAAATTAAAGAGTTTATGAATAGAAAAAACTTTAAAAACAAATGTAAGAAAATAAAATTTAGTCACACACCACAAATGAACACAAAAGTTTTGTTATCCAAGTTTGGGAAATTCCACTAGTTCAATCTTAATAGCTAGGAATTTTAGAAGAAATAGATTTCTTCTACACCTGTTTTAAAAAAGGGTATGCATGCTTGAAACCTGTTAAAGATGCAAATGACAAATGGACCCAAACCTCTTAGAAAGAATAACAAATGCTCATTAAATTCTTAACTGAACGTGTGGTGGGCTATTTACCCGAGTCAAACAAGCCATTATTTTGCCCATTTAAAAAAAGCTGACCTAACAATCATAGATGATTTTAAAAAGATTTATCATCCGTAACGGGCTATATTTTTGTAAGAAATGACTTATGGATTGGGAGTCAACACTCAGTTAAAAATCCCCCGACTCACCCTTTTCCCGACCATTGCAAAACCTAATATATAAAACCTAAAAAGAGTTTAAAATCCAAAAAAATTACAAACACTCTTTGGAATTATATCTCTCTACATTTTAGCATTGTGCATTTCCATGTTAGATGTATACTATTTTCTTAAATCAAAACTTTGAGTTTTCGCTCTCCCTTCATCCCGTCGAAAAAAAAGACAAATAGATCACAACAAAATAAAAATATTAGAGTTTAGGTGTGGGAAAAATTTAAAACAACAACAAATTTAAGTAAATGAAATTTATTCACACACAAAAAATGAACACAAAAGTTTTGTAATCCAAGTTTGTGAAATTCCTCTAGTTCATCCCAAATAGCATGGAATTTTAGAAGAAATAGATTTCTTCTTCACCTGTTTTAAAAATGGATATGCAAGCTCGAAACGTGTTAAAGATGCAAATGACCTATGGATCCAAACCTTTTAAAGAGAATAACAACCGCTCATTAAATTCTCAAGTGAAAGTGTGGTGGGATATTTATTCGAGTTAAGCAAGCCATTATTTTTCCCATTTATAAAAAGCTAACATAACAATCATATATTATTATAAAGTGATTTATCATGCGTAATGGGATAAAATTTAGTAAGAAATGACTTCTGGATAGGTAGTCAACACTCAGTTAAAAATCCCCCGCCTCCCCCTTTTCTCGACGATTGCAAAACATACTATATAAAAACTAAAAAGAGTTTAAAATTCCTAAAAATTACAGCCATTCTTTGCAATTATCTCTCTCAAAATTTGTGCATTGTGCATTCCCATCTTAGATGTATACTTTTTTCTTAAATCAAAACTTTGAGGTTTCGCTCTCCCTTCATCCCATAAACAAAAAAAGCAAATAGATCCCAACAAAATGAAAATTTTAGAGTTTATGTATGGAAAAAATTTAAAACAACAACAAATGTAAGTCAAGAAAATTTATGCACACACCACAAATTAATACAAAAGTTTTGTTATCCATGTTTTGGAAATTCCACTTGTTCAACCCTAAAAGCTTGGAATTTTATAAGAAAGAGATTTCTTCTACACATGTTTTAAAAATGGATATGCATGCTTGAAACGTGTTAATAATGCAAATGACCTATGGATGAAAACCTTTTAAAGAGAATAACAAACGCTCATTTAATTCTCAAGTGAACGTGCGGTGGGATATTTACATGAGTCAAACAAGACATTATTTAGACCATTTAAAAAAAGGTGACCTAACAATCATATATGATTGGAAAGTGAATTATCATCCATAAAGGGCTATATTTTTGCAAGAAATGAGTTATGGATTGCGAGTCAACACTCAGTTAAAAATACCTGCCTCCCCCTTTTCCCTACGATTGTAAAACAAAATATATAAAAGTTAAAAAGAGTTTATAGTCCCTAAAAATTATAGACATTCTTTGGAATTATCTCTCTCTACATTTGTGCATTGAGCATTTAATTTTTAAATGTTTATTTTTCTTAAATTAAAACTTTGAGTATTCACTCTTCCTACATCCCGTTAAGAAAAAAGGCAAATAGATCACAACAAAATGAAAATTTTAGATTTTATGTATTCAAAACTTTTAAAACAACAAAAATGTACGTAAAGAAAATTTAATCACACACCACAAATGAACACAAAAGTTTTGTTATCCAAGTTTGGGAAATTCCACTAGTTCAATCCTAATAGCTTGGAACTTTATAAGAAAGAGATTTCTTCTACACATATTTTAAAAATGGATATGCATGCGTGGAACGACCTATGGATCCAAACCTTTTAACGAGAATAACAAACGCTCATTAAATTCTCAAGTGAACGTGCAGTGGGATATTTATTTGTGTTAAGCAAGCCATTATTTTTCCTAATTATAAAAAGCTAACCTAAAAATCATAGATTATTTTTAAGTGATTTATCATGCGTAATAGGATAAATTTTAGTAAGAAATGACTTCTGGATTGGTAGTCAACACTCAGTTAAAAATCCCCCGCCTCCCCCTTTTCCCGACGATTGCAAAACATACTATATAAAAGCTTAAAAGAGTTTAAAATTCCTAAAAATTGCAGCCACTCTTTGCAATTCTCTCTTTCAACATTTGTGCATTGTGAATTTCCATTTTAGATGTAAACTTTTTTCTTAAATCAATACTTTGAGATTTCGCTCTCCCTTCATCCCATAAACAAAAAAAGCAAATAGATCCCAACAAAATGAAAAATTTTAGAGTTTATGTATGAAAAAAATTTAAAACAATAACAAATGTAAGTCAAGAAAATTTATTCACACACCACAAATTAATACAAAAGTTTTGTTATCCAAGTTTGGGAAATTCCACTTGTTCAACTCTAATAGCTTGGAATTTTATATGAAAAAGATTTCTTCTACACATGTTTTAAAAATGGATATGAATGCTTGAAAAGTGTTAAAGATGCAAAGGACCTATGGATCCAAAGCTTTTAATGACAATAACAAATTCTCATTAAATTCTCAAGTGAACGTGCGGTAGGATGTTTACCCCCGAGTCAAACATGCCATTATTTTGCCCATTTACAAAAAGCTGATGTAACAATCATATATGATTGTTAAATCATTTATCAGGCGTTATGGGCTATATATTTTTGTAAGAAATGACTTATGGATTGGGAGTCAACACTCAGTTAAAAATTCCCCGCCTCCCCCTTTTCCCGACAAAAGCAAAACCTAATATATAAAAACTAAAAGGAGTTTAAAATCCTTAAAAACTATAGACACTCTTTGGAATTATCTCTCTCTACATTTGTGCACTGTGCATTTCCATTTTAAATGTATACTTTTTTCTTAAATCAAAACTTTGAATTTTCGCTCTCCCTCAATCCCGTAAACAAAAAAGGCAAATAGATCACAACAAAATGAAAATTTTAGAGGTTATATATGGAAAAATTGAAAACAACAAAAAATATAAGTAATGAAAAATATTCACACACCACAAATGAACACAAAAGTTTTGTTATCCAAGTTAGGGAATTTCCACTACTTCAACTCTTATAGCTTGGAATTTTATAAGAAACAAATTTCTTTTACACTTGTTTTAAAAATGGATATGCATGCTTGAAACATGTTAAAGATGAAAATGCCCTATGGATCCAAACCTTTTACAGAGAATAAAAAACGCACATTAAATTCTCAAGTGAACGTGCGGTGGGATATTTACCCGAGTCAAACAAGCCATTATTTTGCCCATTTACAATAAACTGACCTAACAGTCCTAGATGATTGTAAAGTGATTCGTCATGTGTAACAAGCTATCTTTTTGTAAGAAATGACTTATGGATTGGGAGTCAACACTTAGTTAAAAATCCCCCGCCTCCCCCTTTCCCCAACGATTGCAAAACCTAGTATATAAAAACAAAAAATAGTTTAGAATCCCTAAAAATTACAGACACTCTTTTGAATTATCTCTCTCTATTTGTGCATTGTAAATTTCCATTTTAAATGTATACTTTTATTTTAAATAAAATTTTTGAGTTTTCGCTCTCCCTTCATCCTGTAAACAAAAAAGGCAAATAGATCACAAAAAAATAAAAATTTTAGAATTTATGCATGGAAACAATTTAAAATGTTGGAAGATAAGGTCAAGCCCAAACAACCAAGGAAGGCCCACATATGTAAGATTTTTATAAGATGGGCCACATGACCAAAGGAAGGCACACAAGATGGGCCCAAGCCCATAAGAAGTAGGACCCACAATGATTACCAATAACTGGCATCCTTATCACATCAGTTGGAACGTCAAGAAGGACTCACAAAAGTATCTTTATCTTATGGTCATGTCCAAGTAGAGTTTTTGTTTAAGTTATATTTGTCTTTTATCAATATTCAGTTACCTAATTATGTTAGGACATACCTTAAGTGTTAGAGTTTGGGTGTAATTGGGACAAGGGTAGTATTATTGTAATTGAACTCTACTACCTTCCTCTATTATAAATAGAGCTTCATGTACTCTGATTACAACAAGTTATTGATGTCGATGAAGTATTTTAATTTTCCATAAATTCAGCATGGTATCAGAGCAGGTTCTTTGACTTGACTTGGTCAACTCACAGAGGTAATGGGATCCTTTTCTCTAAACCCTAAACCCTAAGTCTAGGTTCGTAGTTATTTTTTATTCAGTCCCTTCTCCCGTAGGTTGCTTTGATTTTGTTTCCTCTATACGTAGTCTTTTATATTGCAAATTATATATTGGCAGAAATATATTTGAGTCTAATTTCCAAAGAAAACCTATTTGTTCCAATCGGAGTTATCTATAGAGAGATATCGATATTGAATGAGCGAAGGTCAGATTGCAAAAAGTTTCGAGCAGCAGCAGAAATCTTCCAAATCCGAGGTATTTTTTGCTATCAAGAGCTAGACTTTATATGGATATATATATATATATATATATATATATATATATCAAAATAAATATCTGTAAGTCTATTCTTTTACCTATCTAACCAATTTTTTTATCTGAGTTATCTACAAAGAGAAATCGATATTTGAAGCAGCAAAGGTCAGATTTAAAAAGAGGTTCAAGGGCAGCAGAAAGCCTCAACTTCCGAGATATTTTATGCTATCAAGAAAGAGACTTTATATGGAGAATTATATATAAAAAAAATCTATACGTCTATTTTATTACCTATTCAACCAATTCTCGGTATGATTTGTTTATAATGAGATATTGATCTTGGAAGAGTCAATGGTCGTTCAGGAAAAACAGGAGAAACAAAACTTAGTTCGGCCATATGACAGAGACTGAAACCTGTCAGATTATTTATCTTCTAATAATTATATTTTATTAAGAGATATTATACTTGTATGAAATTTATCTAATTCTAGCTTCAGAATGAAAAAAAAAATCATGTCAATCTGATCTATATTGAAAGATAGATTTGATTTGGAAGAATCAAAGGTCATGCTGGTGTCCCGTTGTATTGAAAAATCCAAATTTATGCCGATTGTTTTGCGTCACTGTTTGAGTTGATATATCAGGAAAATATCTCTCTTCTCCCTGGTTTGAGGGCTTATTTACAAATTTCTGTTATTTGGGATTATTTTTACTTCTATGATATTTGGGATCACTGCCATTACCTCCCAGCTTGAGGGGGAGAAGTAAAAGAAGAACAAGAAAGTGGTATTTTATTCCTTATGTTGTGGATAAGTTTATGTGACCAAAATATTCAAGAAATGGGGATCACAAAAGCTGAAGCTTGTGCATCAAAGAAGAAATTTTTATATCAGATTATTTCATTGAAGATAAGATCAAACCCAAACGAAAAAGGAAGGCCCACAAATGTAAGACTATTATAAGATGGGCCACATGACCAAGGAAGGCCCACAAGATGGGCCTAAGCCCATCAGAAGTAGGACCCACAATGATTACCAAGAGCTGGCATCCTTATCACATCAGTTGGAAGATCAAGAAGGACTCACAAAAGTATCTTTATCTTAGGGTCACGACCAAGAAGAGTTTTAGTTCAAGTTATATTTGTCTTTTATCACTATTCAGGTACCTAATTATGTTAGGACTTACCTTAAGTGTTAGATTTTGGGTGTGATTGGGACAAGGGCGGTTTTATTGTAAATGGACTCTACTGCCTTCCTCTCTTATAAATAGAGGTTCATGTACTCTGATAACATTAAGTTATTGATGTCAATGAAGTATTTCACTTTTCCATAAATTCAACATCAAACAACAAAAAATTTATGTAAAGAAAATTTATTCACACACCACAAATGACCACAAAAGTTTTCTTATCCAAGTTTGGAAAATTTCGCTAGTTCAAACCTAATTGCAAGGAATTTTATGAGAAAGAGATTTCTTGTACACGTGTTTTAAAAATTGATATGCATGCTTGAAACATGTTACAGATGTAAATGACCTACAGATCCAAACATTTTAAAGAGAATAACAAATGCTCATTACATTCTCAAGTGAACGTGTGGTGGGATATTTACCCGAGTCAAACAAGCCATTATTTTGCCCATTTACAAAATGCTGACCTAACAATCATAGATGATTGTAAAGTGATTTATCATGCGTAATGGGCTATATTTTTGTAAGAAATGATTTATGGACTGGGAGTCAACACTCAGTTAAAAATCCCCCGCCTCCCCCTTTTCCCGACGATTGCAAAACCTAATATATAAAAACTAATAAGGGTTTACAATCCCAAAAAATTATAGACACTCATTGGAATTGTCTCTCTCTACATTTGTGCATTGTGCATTTCCATTTTAGATGTATAATTTTTTCTTAAATCAAAACTTTGAGTTTTCACTCTCCCTTCATCCCGTAAATAAAAAAGGCAAAAAGACCACAAATAAATGAAACTTTTAGAGTTTATGTATGGAAAAAATTTAAAACAACAACAATTTTAAGAAAAGAAAATTTATTCACACACCACAAATGAACACAACAGTCTTGTTATCCAAGTTTGGGAAGTTCCACTAGTTCAACCTAATAGCTTGGAATTTTATAAGAAAGAAATTTCTTCTACACATGTTTTAAAATTGGATATGCATGCTTAAAACATGTTAAAGATGCAAATGACCTATGGATCCAAACCTTTTAAAGAGAATAACAAACGCCCATTAAATTTTCAAGTGAACATGCAATGGGATATTTACCCGAGTCAAACAAGCCATTATTTTGCCCAATCATAGATGATTGTAAAGTCACTTATGATGCATAACGGGCTATATATTTTTTTAATAAATGACTAATGGATTGGGAGTCAACACTCATTTAAAAATCCCCCGCCTCCCCCTTTTCCTGACGATAGCAAAACCTAATATATAAAAACTAAAAAGAGTTTACAATCCATAGAAATGAAAGACACTCTTTGGAATTATCTCTCTCTAAATTTGTGCATTGTGCATTTCCATTTTAGATGTATACTTTTTTCTTAAATCAAAACTTTGAGTTGTCGCTCTCCCTTAATCCTGTAAAGAAAAAGGCAAATAGATCACACAAAATGAAAATTCAAGAGTTTATGTATGGAAAAAATTGAAAACAACAATAAATGTAAGTAAACAAAATTTATTCACACACCACAAATGAACACAAAAGTTTTGTTATCCAATTTTTGGAAATTCCACAAGTTCAACCCTAATAGCTTGGAATTTTATAAAAAAAAAGATTTCTTCTACACCAGTTTTAAAAATGAATATGCATGCTTGAAACATGTTAAAGATCCAAATGACCTATGGATCCAAACCGTTTAAAGAGAATAACAAACGCTCATTAAATTCTCAAGTGAACGTGCGGTGGGATATTTACCCGACTTAAACAAACCATTATTTTGCCCATTAACAAAAAGCTGACCTAAATATCATAGATGATTGTAAAATGATGTATCATGCATAACATGCAATATTTTTCTAAGAAATGTCTCATGGATTGGAAGTCAACACTCAGTTAAAAATCCCCTGCCTACCCCTTTTCCAGACGATTGCAAAACCTAATATATAAAAATGGAAAAGAGTTTACAATCCCAAAAAAATACAGACACTCCTTGGAATTATCTCTCTCTACATTTTTGCATTGTGCATTTCCATTTCAAATGTTTATTATTTTCTTAAATCAAAACGTTGAGTTTTCACTCTCCCTTCATCCCGTAAAAAAAAAGGGAAATAGATCACAAAAATGTAAATTTTAGAGTTTATGGATGGAAAAAATTTAAAACAACAACAATTGTAAGTAAAGAAAATTTATTCACACACCAGAAATGAACACAGAAGTCTTGTTATCCATGTTTTTTAAATTCTACTAGTTCAACCATAATAGATTAAAATTTTATAAGAAAGAAATTTCTTCTACACATGTTTTAAAAAATGGATATGCATCCTTGAAACATGTTAAAGATGCAAATGACCTATGGATCCAAACCTTTTAAAGAAGATAACAAACACTCATTAAATTCTCAAGTGAACGTGCGGTGGGATATTTTCCCTACTCAAACAATCCATTATTTTGCCCATTTATAAAAAGTTGACCAAAAAATCATAGATGATTGTAAAGTCATTTATCATTCGTAACGGGCTATATTATTTTTTAAGAAATGACTTATGGATTGGGAGTCGACACTTAGTTAAAAATCCTCCGCCTCCACCTTTTCCCAACGATAGCAAAAACTAATTTATAAAAATTAAAAAGAGTTTACAATCCTTAAAAATTACAGACACTCTTTGGAATTGTCTCTCTCCACACTTGTGCATTGTGTGTTTCCATTTTAGATGTATTCTTTTTTCTTAAATCAAAATTATGAGTTTTCACTCTCCCTTAATCCCGTAAACAAAAAAGGCAAATTGATCACATAAAAATTTAAATTTTAGAGTTTATGTATGGAAAAAATTGAAAACAACAACAAATGTAAGTAAAGCAAATTTATTCACACACCACAAATGAACACAAGAGTTTTTTTATCCAAGTTAGGGAAATTCTACTAGTTCAACCCTAATAGCTTGGAATTTTATAAGAAAGAGATTTCTTCTACACATGATATAAAAATTGATATGCATGCTTCAAATGTGTTAAAGATGCTAATGACCTATGGATTCAAACCTTTTAAAGATAATATCAAACGCTCATTGAATTCTCAAGTGAACGTGCAGTGGGACATTTACCCAAGTAAAACAAGCCATTATTTTGCCCATTTACAAAAAGCTGACCTAAAAATCATAGATGCTTACAAAGTGATTTATCGTGAATAACGGGCTAAAACTTTGTCAGAAATGACTTATGCGTTCGGAGTCAAAACTCAGTTAAAAATTCCCCACCTCTCCCTTTTCCCGACGTTTGCCAAACCTAATATATAAAAACTTAAAATATTTTACAATCTATAAAAATTCTAGACACGCTTTGGAATTATCTCTCTCAACATTTGTGCATTGTGCATTTCAATTTTAGATGTATACTTTTTTCTTTAATCAAAACTTTGAGTTGTCGCTCTCCCTTCTTCCCGTAAACAAAAAAGGCAAATAGATCACAACAAAATGAAAATTTTAGAGTTTATGTACGGAAAAATTTTAAAACAACTACAAAGGTAAGTAAAGAAAATTTATTCACACAGAAACTATTCCACTTGTTCAACCCTAATAGCTTGGAATTTTATAAGAAAGAGATTTCTTCTACACCTGTTTTAAAAATGGATATGCATGCTTGAAACGTGTTAAAGATGCAAATGACCTATGGATCCAAAACCTTTAAAGAGAATAACAAACGCTCATTAAATTCTCTAGTGAACGTGCGGTGGGATATTTTCCCGAGTCAAACAAGCCATTTTTTTGCCCATTTACAAAAAGTTGACCTGACAATCATAAATCATTGTAAAGTGATTTATCATGAGTAATAGGCTTTATTTTTGTAAGAAAGGACTTATGGATTGCGAGTGAACGCTCAGTTAAAAATCCCCTGCCACCCCTTTTTCCCGATGATTGCAAAACCTAACATATAAAAACTTAAATGAGTTTACAATCCCTAAAAATTACATACAATCTAAGGAATTATCTCTCTCTACATTTGCGCATTGTGCATTGTGCATTTACATTTTATAAGTATATTTTTTTCTTAAATCAAAACTTAGAGTTTTCGCTCTCCCTTAATCCCGTAAAAAAAAAGGCAAATAGATCACAACAAAATGAAAATTTTAGAATTTATGTATGGAAAAAGTTTAAAATAACAACAAATGTTAGTAAAGAAAAATTATTCACACACCAGAAATGAACACAAAAGTTTTGTTATCCAAGTTTGAAAAATTCCACTTGTTCAACCCTAATAACTTGCAATTTTATAAGAAGGAGATTTCTTCTACACATGTTTTAAAAATGGATATGATTGCTTGAAACTTGTTAAAGATGCAAATGACCTATGGATCGAAACCTTTTATAGAGAATAACAAACGCTCATTAAATTCTCAAGTGAATGTGTAGTGGGATATTTACCCGAGCCAAACAAGCCATTCTTTTGCCTATGTACAAAAAGCTGACCTAACAATCATAGATGACTGTAAAGTGATTTATCATGCGTAACGGCCTACATTTTTTTAAGAAATGACTTATGGATTGAGAGTCAACACTTAGTTAAAAATACCCCGCCTCCCCTTTTTCCCGATGATTGCAAAACCTAATATATAAAAACTAAAAAGAGTTTACAATCCCTAAAAATTATAGACACTCTTTGGAATTATCTCTCTCTACATTTGTGCATTGTACATTTCCATTTTAGATGTATACATTTTCCTTAAATCAAAACATTGACTTTTCGCTCTCTTTGCATCCCGTAAACAAAAAAGGCAAATAGATCACAACAAAATGAAAATTTTAGAGTTTACGTATTGAAAGAATTTAAAACAACAACAAATGTAAGTGAAGAAAATTTATTCACACACAACAAATGAACACAAATGTTTTGTTATCCTAGTTAGGGAAATTTCACTAGTACAACCCTAATAGCTTGGAATTTTATAAGAAAGAAATTTCTTCTACACATGTTTTAAAAATGGATATGCATGCTTGAAAAATGTTAAAGATGCAAATGATCTATGGATCCAAACAATTTAAAGAGAATAACAAACACTCATTAAATTCTCAAGTGAACGTGCGGTGGGATATTTACCCGAGTCAAACAAGCCATTATTTTGATCATTAACAAAAAGTTGATCTAACAATAAGAGATGATTTTAAAGTGATTTATCATGCGTAATAGTCTAGATTTTTGTAAGCAATGACTTAACGTGCGGTGGGATATTTACCTGAGTTAAACAAGCCATTATTTTCCCCATTTAACAATCATTGATTAATGTAAAGTGATTTATCATGCATAACGAGCAATATTTTTTTAATAAATGACTATGGGATTGGGAGTCAACACTCTCTTAAAAATTCCCCACCACCCCCTTTTATCATCTATTGCAAAACCCTAATATATAAAAACTAAAAAGATTTTACAATCCTTAAAAATTAGAGACACTCTTTGGAAATATCTCTCTCTACATTTGTGCATTGTGCATTTCCATTTTAGATGTATACTTTTCTCTTAAATCAAAACATTGAATTTTCACTCTTCCTTCATCCCGTAATTCAAAAAGGCAAATATATCACAAAAAATGAAAATTTTAGACTTTATGTATGGAAAAAATTTAAAACAAAAAAAATGTAGGTAAAGAAAATTTATTCACACCCACAAATGAACACAAAAGTTTTGTTATCCAAGTTTGGGAAATTCCACTTGTTCAACCCCAATTTCTTGGAATTTTTAAGAAAGATATTTCTTCTACACATGTTTGAAAAATGGATATGCATGCTTCACACGTCTTTAAGATGCAAATGACCTCTGGATCCAAACCTTTTAAAAAGAATAACAAATGCTCATTAAATTCCCAAGTAAACGTGCGTTGGGATATTTACCTGAGTCAAACAAGCCAATAATTAGCCCATTTACAAAAAGCTGACCTAACAATCATTGATTAATGTAAAGTGATTTATCATGCATAATGGGCTATATGTTTGCAATAAATGACTTAAGATTTGGGTGTTAACACTCAATTAAAAATTCCCCGCCACCCCCTTTTCCCGACGATTGCAAAACCTAATATTTTAAAACTATAAAGATTTTACAATCCCCAAAAATTACAGACACTCTTTGGTATTATCTCTCACCAACATTTGTGCATTGTGCATTTCCATTTTAGATATTTATTTTTTTCTTAAATAAAAACTTTGAGTTTTTGCTCTCCCTTCATCCCGTAACAAAAAACGGCAAATAGATCACAACAAAATATATATTCTAGAGCTTCTGTATTGAAAAATTTTAAAACAACAACAAATGTAAGTAAAAAAATTTATTCACACTCCTCAAATGAACACAAAAGTTTTGTTATCCTAGTTTGGGAAATTCCACTAGTTGAACCCTAATAGCTTGGAATTTTATAAGAAAGAGACTTCTTCTACACATGTTTTCAAAATGGATATGCATGCTTCAAACGTGTTAAAGATGCAAATGACCTATGGATCCAAATCTTTTAAAAAGAATAACAAATTCTCATTAAATTCTCAAATGAACGTGCGGTGGGATTTTTACCCAAGTCCAACAAGCCATTATTTTTCCCATTTACAAAAAGCTGACCTAACAATCATAGATGATTGTAAAGAGATTTATCATGCGTAATGGGATATATTTCTGTAATAAATTACTTATGGATTGGGTGTCAACACTTAGTTAAAAATCTCCCGCCTCCCCCTTTTCCTAACGATTGATAAACCTAATTTTTAAAAACTAAAAATAGTTTACAATCCCTAAAAATTACAGACACTCTTCGGAATTATCTCTCTCTACATTTGTGCATTGTGCCTTTTCCTTTTAGAAGTATACTTTTCTCTTAAATCAAAACTTTGAATTTTGGCTCTTCCTTCATCCCATAATTCAAAAAGGCAAATAGATAACAACAAAATGAAAATTTTAGATTTTAAGAATTGAAAAAATTTAAAAAAACAAAAAATGTAAGTAAAGAAAATTTATTCACACACCACAAGTGAACATAAAAGTTTTTTTATCCAAGTTTGGGAAATTCCACTAGTTCAACCCTAATAGCTTGGAACTTTTTAAGAAAGAGATTTCTTCTACACATGTTTTAAAAATGGATATGCATTCTTAAAATGTGTCAAAGATTCAAATGACCTTTGGATCTAAACCTTTTAAAGAGAATAAAAAACGCTCATTAAATGCTCTTGTGAACGTGCGGTGCTGAGTCAAACAAGCCAATATTTTGCCCATTGACAAAAAGCTGACCTAACAATCATTGATTAATGTAAAGTGATTTATCATGCGTAACAGGCAATATTTTTGTAATAAATGACTTATGAATTGGGAGTCAACACTCAGTTAAAAATTCCCCGCTATCCCCTTTTCCCAATAATTTAAAAACCCAATATGTAAAAACTAAAATGATTTTACAGTCTCTAAAAATTACAGACACTCTTTGGAATTATGTCTCTCTACATTTGTGCATTGTGCATTTCCCTTTTAGATGTATACTTTTTTCTTAAATCAAAACATTGAGTTTTCACTCTCTCTTCATACCGTAAATAAAAAAGGCAAATAGATCACAACAAAATGTAAATTTTAGTATTGATGTATTCAAAAAATTTAAGGCAACAAAAAATTTAAGTAAAAAATTTATTCACACACAAAAAATGAACAAAAAAATTTTGTTTCCCAAATTAGGGAAATTCCAGTAGTTCAACCCTAATAGCTTGGAATTTTATAAGAAAGAGATTTCTGCTACACATGTTTTAAAAATGCATTTGCATTCTTCAAATGTGTTAAAGATCCAAATGAACTATGGATCCAAACCTTTTAAAGAGAATAACAAACGCTTATTAACTTCTCAAGTGAAAGTGCGATGGGATATTTTTCGGAGTCAAACAAGCCATTATTTTTCCCATTTACAAAAAGCTGACCTAACAATCATAGATCATTGAAAAGAGAAATATCATGAGTAACGGGTTATATTTTTATAAGAAATGACTAATGGATTGGGCGACAACACTCAGTTTAAAATCCCCCGCCTCCTCCTTTTCCCGACGATTGCAAAACCTAATATATAAAAACTAAAAAGAGTTTACAATCCTTAAAAATTACTGACACTCTTTGGAATTATCTCTCTCTACATTTGTGCATTGTGCATTTCCATTTTAGATGTATCTTTTTCTTAAATCAAAACTTTGAGTTTTCGCTCTCCTTTCATCCCCTAAACAAAAAAGGCAAATAGATCACAACAAAATGAAAATTTTATATTTTATGTATAGAAAAAAAATTAAAACTATAAAATGTAATTAATGAAATTTTACTCCCACACCACAAATGAAAACAAAAGTTTTGTTACCCATGTTTGGGAAATTCTACAAGTTCAACCCTTATAGTTTGGAATTTTGTAAGAAAGAGATTTCTTCTACACATGTTTTAAAAATGGATATGCATGCTTCAAACGTGTTAAAGATTCAAAAGACAAATGGATCCAAATCTTTTAAAGAGAGTAACAAATGTTAGGTCAGCTTTTTGAAAATTCTTAAGTGAACGTGCGTGGGATATTTACCCGAGTCAAACAAGCCATTTTTTTGACCATTTACAAAAAGCTGACCTAACAATCATAGATGATTGAAAAGAGAAATATCATGAGTAACGGGTTATATTTTTATAAGAAATGACTAATGGATTGGGAGACAACAATCAGTTAAAAATCCCCTGCATCCCCCTTTTCCCGACGATTGCAAAACCTAATATATAAAAACTAAAGAGAGTTTACAATCCCGAAAAATTACAAACACTCTTTGGAATTATCTCTCTCTACGTTTGCGCATTGAGCATTTCCATTTTAGATGTAGACTTTTTTCTTAAATCAAAACTTTGAGTTTTGCTCTCCCTTCATCCTGTAAACAAAAAAGGCAAATAGATCACCTCAAAATAAAAAATTTAGAATTTATGCATGGAAAAAAATTTAAAACATCAACAAATGTAAGTAAAGAAAATTTATTCACACACCACAAATGAACACAAAAGTTTTGTTATCCACATTCTGGAAATTCTACTATTTCAATCCTAATAGCTTGGTTTTATAAGAAAGAGATTTCTTCCTCACATGTTTTTAAAATGGATATACATCCTTGAAACATTTTACACATGAAAATAACCTTTGGATCCAAACCTTTTACAGAGAATAACAAACACTCATTAAATTATCAAGCGAACATTTTACTGAGTTTACCCAAGTCAAACAAGCCATTATTTTGCGCATTTACAAAAAGCTGATCTTACAACCATAGATGATCTCTCTCTTCATTTGTGCATTGTTCATTTCCATTTTAGATGTACACTTTTTTCTTAAATCAAAACTTTGAGTTTTCGTTCTCTCTTAATCCCGTAAACAAAAAAGGCAAATAGATAACAACAAAATGAAAATTTTAGATTTTATGTATTGAAAAAATTTAAATCAACAACAAATGTAAGTAAAAACAATTTATTCACACACAACAAATGAACACAAAAGTTTCGTTATCCAAGTTTCGGAAATTCCACTAGTTCAACCCTAATAGCTTGGTATTTTATAAGAAAGAGATTTCTTCATCATATGTTTTAAAAATGGATATGCATTCTTGAAAAATGTTATAGATGCAAATGTCCTATAGATCTAAACCTTTTAAATAGAATAACAAACACTCATTAAATTTTCTTGTGAACGTGCGGTGTCATGTCAAACAAGCCATTATTTTGCCCATTTACAAAAACCTGACCTAACAATCATAGATGATTTTAAAGTGATTTATCATGCGTAACGGACTATATTTTTGTACGAAATGACCTATGGTTTTGGAGTCAACACTCAATTAAAAATCCCCCGCCTCCCCCTTTGCCCGATAATTTCAAAACCTAATATATAAAACCTAAAAAGAGTTTACAATCCCAAAAAATTACAAACACTCTTTGGAATTATCTCTCTCTACATTTGTGCATTGTGCATTTACATTTTAGATGTATACATTTTTTACTAATCAAAGCTTTGAGTTTTCACTCTTCCTTCATCCCGTGATCAAAAAAGGCAAATAGATCACAACAAAATGAAAATTTTAGAGTTTATGTATGGAAAACATTTATACCAAAAACAAATGTAAGAAAAGAAAATTTATTCACACACCACCAATGAACACAAAAGTATTTTTATCCAAGTTTGGGAATTTCAACAAGTTCAACCCAAATAGCTTGGAATTTTATAAGAAAGAGATTTCTTCTACACATGTTTTAAAAATGGATATATGTGCTTCAAACTCGTTAGAGATGCAAATGACCTATGGATCCAAACTTTTTTATGAGAATAACAAACGCTCATTAATGTCACAAGTTGGTATGCGGTGGGATATTTACCCGAGTCAAACAAGCCACTATTTGGCCCATTCACAAAAACCTGACCTAACAATCATTGATTAATGTAAAGTGATTTATCATGCTTAACGGGCTATATTTTTGTAATAAATGACTTATGGATTGGGAGTCAACACTCAGTTAAAAATTCCCGGCCACCCCCTTTTCCCGACAATTGCAAAACCTAATATATAAAAACTAAAAAGATTCTACAATCCCTGAAATTGCATACACTCTTTGGAATTATCTCTCTCTACATTTCTGCATTGTGTATTTCCATTTTAGATGTATATTTTTTTCTTAAATCAAAACTTTGAGTTTTCGCTCTCCCTTCACCCCGTCAACAAAGAAGGCAAATAGATCACAACAAAATGAAAATATTAGAGTTTATGTATTGAAAAAAATTAAAACAACAACAAATGTAAGTAAAGAAAATTTATTCACACGCCACAAATGAACACAAAAGTTTTGATATCCAAGTTTGGGAAATTCCACTAGTTCAACCCTAATAGCTTGGAATTTTATAAGAAAGAAATTTCTTCTACACATGTTTTAAAAATGGATATGCAAGCTTCAAACGTGATAAAGATGCAAATGACCTATGGATCCAAACCTTTTAAAGAGAATAACAAACGCTCATTAAATTTTCAAGTGAACGTGCGGTGGGATATTTACCCGAGTCAAACAAGACATTATTTTGCCCATTTACGAAAAGCTGACCTAACAATCATGGATTGGGAGTCAAAACTCATTAAAAATTTTCCCGCCACCCCCTTTTCCCAACTCTTGCAAAACTTAATATATAAAAACTAAAAAGATTTTACAATCCCTAAAAATTACAGACACTCTTTGGAATTATCTCTCTCTTCATTTGTGCATTGTTCGTTTCCATTTTAGCTGTACACTTTTTTCTTAAATCAAAACTTTGAGTTTTCATTCTCCCTTAATCCCGTAAACCAAAAAGGCAAATAGATAACAACGAAAAGAAAATTTTAGATTTTATGTTTTGAAAAAATTTATATCAACAACAAATGTAAGTAAAACAAATTTATTCACACACAACAAATGAACACAAAAGTTTTGTTAACCAAGTTTGGGAAATTCCACTAGTTCAACCCTAATAGCTTGGTATTTTATAAGAAAGCGATTTCTTCTACACATGTTGTAAAAATTGATATGCATTCTTGAAAAGTGTTAAAGATGCAAATGTCCTATGGATCTAAATGTTTTAAAGAGAATAACAAACGCTCATTAAATTTTCTTGTGAACGTGCGGTGCCGAGTCAAACTAGAAATTATTTTTCCCATTTAAAAAAACCTGACCAAAAAATCATAGATGATTGTAAAGTGATTTATCATGCGTAACGGGCTATATGTTTGAACGAAATGACTTATGGTTTTGGAGTCAAACCTCAATTAAAAATCCCCCGCCTCCCCTTTTCCCGATAATTTCAAAACCTAATATATAAAACCTAAAAAGATTTTACAATCCCTAAAAATTATTGACACTCTTTGGAATTATCTCTCTCTACATTTATGCATTGTGCATTTCCATTTTAGATGTATACTTTTTTCTTTAATCAAAGCTTTGAGTTTTCGCTCTTCCTTCATCCCATAATCAAAAAAGGCAAATAGATCACAACAAAATGAAAATTTTAGAGTTTAAGTATGGAAAAAATTTAAAACAAAAACAAATGTAAGTAAAGAAAATTTATTCACACACCATAAATGAACACCAAAGTTTTGTTATCCATGTTTGGGAATTTCAACTAGTTCAACCCTAATTTCTTGGAATTTTATAAGAAAGAGATTTCTTCTACACATGTTTTAAAAATGGATATGCGTGCTTCAAACATGTTAATGATGCAAATTACCTATGCATCCAAACCTTTTCAAGAGAATAAAAAACGCTCATTAAATTCTCAAGTGAACGTGCGGTGGGATATTTACCTGAGTCAAACTTGCCATTAGTTTGCCCATTTACCAAAAGCTAACCTAAGAATCATAGATGATTGTAAAGACATTTATTATGCATAATGACCTATTTTTTTTAGGAAATGACTTATGGGTTGGGTGCCAACACTGAGTGAAAAATCCCTCGTCTCCCCCTTTTTGCCGACGATTGAAAAACCTAATATATAAAAACTAAAAAGAGTTTACAATCCCTAAAAATTGCAGACACTCTTTGGAATTATCTCTCTCTACATATTTGCATTGTGCATTTTCATTTTAGATGTATACTTTTCTCTTAAATCCTAACTTTGAGTTTTCGATCCCTTCATCCTGTAAACAAAAATGGCAAATAGATCACAACAAAATAAAAAATTTAGAGTTTATGTATTGAAAAAAATTAAAACAACAACAAATGTAAGTAAAGAAAATTCATTCAGACACCACAAATGAACTCAAAAATTTTGATATCCAAGTTTTGGAAATTCTACTTGTTCAATCCTAATAGCTTGGAATTTTATAAGAAAGAGATTTCTTCAACACATGTTTTAAAAATGGATATGCAAGCTTCAAACGTGATAAAGATGCAAATGACCTATGGATCCAAACCTTTTAAAGAGAATAATAAACCCTGATTAAATTCTCAAGTGAACATGCAGTGGGATATTTACCCGGGTCAAACAAGCCATTTTTGCCCATTTACAAAAAGCCGACCTAACAATCATACATAATTGTAAAGAGATTTATCTAACGTAACAAGCTCTTTTTTTTTTAAGAAATGACTTATGGATTGGGAGTCAACATTCAGTTAAAATCCCCCCGCGTCCCCCTTCTCCCGACGAATGCAAAACCTAATATATAAAATTAAAAAGAGTTTACAAACCCTAAAAATTAAAGAAACTCCTTGAAATTATCTCATTCTACATTTGTGCATTGTGCATTTCCATTTTAGATGTATAGTTTTTTTTTTAAATCAAAACTTAGAGTTTGCACTCTCCCTTCATCCCGCAAACAAAAAAGGCAAATAGATAAGACAAAATGAAAATTTTAGATTTTATATATAGAAAAAATTTTAAACAACAAGAAATATAAGTAAAGAAAATTTATTCACACACCACAAATGACCACAAAATTTTTGTTATCCAAGTTTGGGAAATTCCACTTGTTCAACCCTAATAGCTTGGAATTTTATAAGAAGAGATTTCTTCTACACATGTTTTAAAAATGGATATGCATTCTTAAAATGTGTTAAATATGCCAAAGACCTATGGATCTAAAGCTTTTAAAGAGAATATAAACGCTCATTACATTCTCTAGTAAACGTGCGGTGTCGAGTCAAACAAGCCATTATTTTGCCCATTTACAAAAAGTTGACCTAACAATCATAGAAATGACTTTTATCATGCATAATGGGCTATATTATTGTAAGAAATGACTTTTGGTTTGGGAGTCAACACTCAATTAAAAATTCCCCGCCTCCCCCTTTTCTCAATAATTGAAAACCCGAATATATAAAAACTAAAAAGAGTTTACAATCCCTAAAATTTACAGACAATCTTGGGAATTGTCTCTTTCTACATTTGTGCATTTTGGATTTCCATTTTAGATGTATACATTTTTCTTAAATCAAAACTATGAATTTTTGCTCTTCCTTCTTCCCGTAACAAAAAAAGGCAAATAGATCACAACAAAATGAAACTTTTAGAGTTTATGTATACAAAAAATTTAAAACAAAAACAAATGTATGTAAAGAAAATTTATTCACACACCACAAATGAGCACAAAATTTTTGTTATCCAAGTTTGGTCAATTCCACAAGTTCAACCTAATAGATTTGAATTTTATAAGAAAGAGATTTCTTCTACACATGTTTTAAAAATAGATATGCATCCTTGAAACGTGTTAAAGATGCAAATGACCTTTGTATCCAAACCTTTTAATGAGAATAACAAACGCCCATTAAATTCTCAAGTGAACGTGCAGTGGGATATTTACCCGAGTCGAACAAGCCATTATTTTGCCATTTTCAAAAAGCTGACCAAACAATTAATGATTAATGTAAAGTGATTTATCATGCGTAATGGGCTATATTTTTGTAATAAAAGACTTATGGATTGGGAATCAACACTCAGGAAAAAATTCCCTACCACACCCTTTTCTTGATTATTGCAAAACCTAATATATAAAAATTAAAAACAGTTAACAATCCCTAAAAATTAAAGGCACTATTTGGAATTAACTCTCTCTACATTTGTGAATTGTGCATTTCCTTTTTAGATTTGTACTTTCTCATAAATCAAAACTTTGAGTTATCGCTCTTCCTTCATCCTGTAATCCAAAAAGGCAAATAGATCACAACAAAATGAAAATTTAAGAGTTTAAGTATGGAAAAATTTTAAAACAAAAAAAAATGTAAGTAAAGAAAGTTTATTAACACACCACAAATGAACACAAAAATTTTGTTATCCATGTTTGGGAAATTCCACCAGTTCAACCCTAATTGCTTGGAATTTTATAAGAAAAAGATTTCTTCTACACATGTTTTAAAAAAGGATATGCATGCTTCAAAAGTGTTAAATATGCAAAAGACCTATGGATTCAAACAATTTAAAGAGAATAAAAAATGCTCATTAAATTCTCATGTGAACGTGCGGTGGGATATTTACACGAGTAAAATTAGCCATTATTATGCCCATTTACCAAAAGCTGACTTAACAATCATTGATTAATGTAAAGTGATTTATCATGCATATCGGGCTATATTTTTGTAATAAATGACTTATGGATTTGGAGTCATTACTCAGTTAAAAAGTCCCCTCCACCCCTTTTTCCGATGATTGCAAAACCTAATAAATAAAAGCTAAAAAGAGTTTACAATCCCTAAAAATTACAGACACTCCTCTGAATTATCTCTCTCTACATTTGTGCATTGCACATTTCCTTTTGAGATGTATACTTTTTTCTTAAATCAAAACTTTGAGTTTTCGCTCTGCCTTCATCCCGTAAACAAAAAAGGCAAATAGATCACAACAAAATGTAAATTTTAGAATTTATGTATTGGAAAAATTTAAAACATCAACAAATGTAAGTAAAGAAAATTTATTCACACAACACAAATGAACACAAAAGTTTTGTTATCAGAGTTTGGAAATTCCACTAGTTCAATCCTAGTAGCTTGGTTTTATAAGAAAGAGATTTCTTCTACACAAGTTTTAAAAATGGATATACATTCTTGAAACATATTAAAGATGCAAATGACATTTGGATCCAAACCTTTTAATGAGAATAACTAACGCTCATTAAATTCTCAAATGAACATGCGGTGGGAAATTAACCCGACTCAAACAAGCCTTTATTTTGCCCATTTACAAAAAGCTAACCTTACAATCAAAGATGATTGTAAAGTGATTTATCATGCATAAGGGCCAAATTTTTTGTAACAAATGATTTATGGATTGTGAGACAATACTCAGTTAAAAATTGCCCGCCACCCCCTTTTCCCGATGATTGCAAAACCTAATATATAAAAACTAAAAAGATTTTACAATCCCTAAAAATTACAGATACTCTTTGGAATTATCTCTCTCTACATTTGTGCATTGTGCATTTCCATTTTAGATGTATACTTCTTTTCTTAAATCAAAACTTTGAGTTTTTGTTCACCCTTTTATACCGTAAAAAAAAAAGGCAAATAGATCACAACAAAATGAAATTTTTAGAGTTTATGTATTGAAAAAATTTAAAACAACGACAAATGTATGTAAAGAAAATTTATTCACACACCACAAATAAACACAAAAGTTTTGTTATCCAAGTTTGGGAAATTCCACTAGTTCAACCCTAATAGCTTGGAATTTTATGAGAAAGATATTTCTTCTACACATGTTTTAAAAATGGATAAGGACGCTTCGAACGTGTTAAAAATGCAAATGAACTATGGAAACAAACCTTTGAATGAGAATAACAACCGCTCATAAAATTTTCAAGTGAATGTGTTGTGGGATATTTGCCCGAGTCAATCAAGCCATTATTTTGCCCATTTACAAAAAGCTGACCTAACAATCATAGATGATTGTAAAGTGATTTATCGTGTGTAACATGTTATATTTATGTTAGAAATGACTAATGGATTGGGAGACAACACTCAGTTAAAAATCCCTCGCATCCCCCTTTTCCCGACAATTTCAAAACTTCCCTAAAAATTGTAGACACTCTTTGGAATTATCTCTCTCTACATTTGTGCATTGTTCACTTCCATTTTAGATGTATGTTTTTTTCTTAAATCAAAACTTTGAGTTTTCGCTCTCCCTTCATCTCGTAAACAAAAAAGGCAAATAGATCACAACAAAATGAAAATTTTTTAGTTTAGGAATTGAAAAAATTTAAAACAACGACAAATGTAAGTGAAAAAAATTTATTCATACACCAAAAATGAACACAAAATTTTTGTTATCCATGTTTGGGAAATTCCACTAGTTCAACCCTAATAGCTTGGAATTTTATAAGAAGGAGATTTCTTCTACACATGTTTTAAAAATGGATATGCATGTTTCAAACGTGTTAAAGATACAAATGACCTATGGATCCAAACCTTTTAAAGTGAATAACAAAAGTTCACTAAATTATCAAGTGAACGTGCGGTGGGATATTTACCCGAATCAAACCAGCCATTATTTTGCCCATTTACAAAAAGTTGACCTTACAATCATAGATGATTGTAAAGTGATTTATCATCCATAACAGGCTATATTTTTGTAATAAATGACTTATGGATTGGGAGACAACATTCAGTAAATAATTCCCCGCCTCCCCCTTTTCTCGACGATAGGAAAACCTAATATATAAAAACTAAAAAGAGTTTACAATCCCTAAAAATTATAGATACACTTTGGAATTATTTCCCTCCACATTTGTGCATAGTGCAATTCCATTTTGGATGTATACTTTTTTCTTAAATCAAAACTTTGAGTTTCCGCTCTCCCTTCATCCCGTAAACAAAAAAGGCAAATAGATCACAACAAAATGAAAATTTTAGAGTTTATGTATTGAAAAAAGTTAAAACAAGAACAAATGTAAGTAAAAAATTTTTATTCACACACCACAAATGAACACAAAAGTTTTGTTATCCAAGTTTGGGAAATTCCACTAGTTCAACCCTCATAGCTTCGTATTTTATAAAAAAGAGATTTCTTCTACACATGTTTTAAAAATGGATATGCATGCTTCAAACATGTTAAAGATGCAAATGACCTATGGATCCAAACCTTTTAAAGAGAATAACAAACACTCATTAAATTCTCAAGTGAAAGTGCGATGGGATATTTCCCCGAGTCAAACAAGCCATTATTTTGCTCATTTACGAAGAGCTGACCTAACAATCACAGATGATTGTAAAGTGTTTTATCAGGTGTAACGGGCTATATTTTTGTAAGAAATTACTAAAGGATTGGGAGACAACACTCAATTAAAAATCTCCGGCTTCCCTGTTTTCCAGACTATTGCAAAAACTAATATATAAAAACTAAAAAGAGTTTACAATCCCTAAAAATTACAAACACTCTTTGGAATTATCTCTCTCTACATTTGTGCATTGTGCATTTCCATTTTAGATGGATACATTTTTCTTAAATCAAAACTTTGAGTTTTCGCTCTCCCTTCATCCCGTTAACAAAAAAGGCAAACATATCACCATAAAATGAAAAATTTAGAGTTTATGTATGGAAAAAATTTAAAACAAAAAAAAAATATATGTATAGAAAATTTATTCACACACCACAAATGAACACAAAAGTTTTGTTATCCAAGTTTGGGAAATTCCACTAGTTCAATCCTAATAGCTTGGTTTTATAAGAAAGAGATTTCTTCAACACATGTATTAAAAAATGGATATGCATGCTTCAAATGTGTTAAAGATGTAAATGACCTATGGATCCGAAGCTTTTAAAGAAAATAACAGACGCTCAATAAATTCTCAATTGAAAGTGTGGTGGCATATTTACCCGAGTAATACAAGCCATTATTTTTCCCATTTACAAAAAGCTGACCTAAAAATCGTAGAAGGTTGTAAATTGAATTGTCATGCGTAACGGGCCATATTTTTGTAAGAAATGACTTATGGATTGGGAGTCAATGCTCAGCTAAAAATCCCTCGCCTCCCCCTTTTCCCGACGATTGCAAACCTAATATATAAAAACTAAAAAGAGTTTATAATCCCTCAAAATTACAGACACACTTTGGAATTATGTCTCTCTACATTTGTGCATTGTGCATTTCCATTTTAGATATATAATTTTTTCTTAAATCAAAACTTTGAGTTTTCGCTCTCCCTTCATCATGTAAACAAAAAAGGCCAATTGATCACAACAAAATGAAAATTTTAGAGCTTATGTATTGAAAATGTTTTAAAAAACAACAAATGTAAGTAAAGAAAATTTATTCACACATCACAAATGAACACAAAAGTTTTTTTATCCAAGTTTGGAAAATTCCACTAGTTCAACCCTAGTTGCTTGGAATTTAATAAGAATGAGATTTCTTCTACACATGTTTTCAAAATGGATATGCATGCTTCAAATGTGTTAATGATGCAAATGACCTATGGATCCAAACCTTTTCAAGAGAATGACAAACGCTCATTAAATTCTCAAGTGAAAGTGCGCTGGCATATTTACCCGAGTCAAACAACCCATTTTTTTGCCCATTTACAAAAAGCTGACCTAATAATCATAGATGACTGTAAAGTAATTGATCATGTGTAACGGGCTATATTTTTCTAAGAAATAATTTATGGATTCAGAGTCAACACTCAGTTAAAAATCCCCCGCCTCCCCCTTTTTCCGACGATTGCCAAACCTAAAATATAAAAACTAAAAATAGTTTACAATCCCTAAAAATTAGAGGAACTCTTTGGAATTATCTCTCTCTACATTTGTGCATTGTGCATTTCCATTTTAGATATATAATTTTTTCTTAAATCAAAACTTTGAGTTTTCTCTCTCCCTTTATCGTAAACAAAAAAGGCAAATAGGTCACCATAAAATGAAAATTTTAGAGTTAATGTGTGGGAAAATTTTAAAACAACAACAAATGTAAGTAAAGAAAATTTATTCACACCCCACAAATGAAGACAAAAATTTTGTTGTCCAAGTTTGGGAAATTCCTCTAGTTCAATCCTAAAAGCTTTGTTTTATAATAAAGAGATTTCTTCTCCACATGTTTTAAAAATGGAAATGCATGCTTGAAACATATTAAAGAAGCAAATGACCTATGGATCCAAACTTTTTAAAGAGAATAACAAACACTCATTAAATTCTCAAGTGAACGTGTAGTGGGATATTTGCCCGAGTCAAACAAGCCATTATTTTGCCCATTTACAAAAAGTTGACCTACCAATCATAGATGATTGTAAACTGATTTATCATGTCTAACGGGTTATATTTTTTTTACAAATGACTAATGGATTGGGAGACAACACTCAGTTAAAAATTCCTGCCAGCCCCTTTTCCTGACGATTGCTAAACTTCCCTAAAAATTGCAGACACTATTTGAAATTATCTCTCTCTACATTTGTGCATTATGCATTTCCATTTTAAATGTGTACTTTTTTCTTAAATCAAAACTTACAGTTTTTGCTCTCCCTTCATCCCGTGAACAAAAAAGGCAAATAGATCACAACAAAATAAAAAAATTCAAGTTTATGTATTGAAAAAATTTAAAACAACAAAAAATGTAAGTACATAAAATTTATTCACACACCACAAATGAACACAAAATTTTTCTTATCCAATTTTGGGAAATTCCTCTAGTTCAACCCGAATAGCTTCGAATTTTATAAAAAAGAGATTTCTTCTACACATGTTTTAAAAATGGATATGCATGCTTCAAACGTGTTATATATGCAAATGACCTATGGATCCAAACCTTTTAAAGAGAATAACAAATGCTCATTAAATTCTCAAGTGAACGTGAGTGGGATATTTACCCAAGTCAAACAAGTCATTATTTTTCCCATTTGCATAAAACTGACCTAACAATCATAGATGATTGTAAAGTAATTTATCATGTGCAACAGGTTATATTTTTGTAAGAAATTACTAAAGGATTGGGAGACAACACTCAGTTAAAAATCCCCCACCTCCCCGTTTTCCCGATGATTGCAAAACCTAATATATAAAAACTAAAAAGAGTTTACAATCCCTAAAAATTATAGACACTCTTTGGAATTATCTCTTTCTACATTTGTGCATTGTGAATTTCCATTTTAGATGTATAATTTTTTCTTCAATCAAAACTTTGAGTTTTCTTTTTCCCTTTATCGTAAACAAAAAAGGCAAATAGGTCACCACAAAATGAAAATTTTAGAGTTAATATATGGGAAATTTTTAAAACAACAACAAATGTAAGTAAAGAAAATTTATTCACACACCACAAATGAACACAAAAGTTTTGTTATCCAAGTTTGGGAAATTCCACTAGTTTAATCCTAATAGCTTGGTTCTATAAGAAAGAGATTTCTTCTATACATGTTTTAAAAATGGATATTCATGCTTGAAACATATTAATGATGTAAATGACCTATGGACTCAAATCTTTTAAAGATAATAACAAACATTCATTAAATTCTCAAGTAAACGTGTGGTGGGATGTTTGCTCGAGTCAAACAAGCCATTATTTTGCCCATTTACAAAAAGCTGACCTTACAATCATAGATGATAGTAAAGTGATTTATCATGCGTAACTAGCTATATTTTTTTAATAAATGACTTTTGAATTGGGAGTCAACACTCGTTAAAAATCCTCTGCCTTCGCCTTTTCCCGACGATTGCAAAACCTAATATATAAAAACTAAAAGGAGTTTACATTCCCTAAAAATTACAGACACTCTTTCGAATTATCTCTCTCTACATTTGTACATTGTGCATTTCCATTTTTTATGTATACTTTTTTCTTAAATCAAAACTTTGATTTTTCTCTCTCCCTTCATCTTGTAAACAAAAAAGGCAAATAGATCACAACAAAATGAAAATTTTTGAGTTTATGTATTGAAAATTTTTAAAACAACAACAAATGTAAGAAAATAAAATTTATTCACACACCACATATGAACAAAAAAATTTGTTATTGTTACAATATGGTGCCCACCATGGTGCTCGAGCAGGTGGGACCCACCATGAGGACATAGGTCATCAAGAAGGATCCTAGAGGACTTGGGACACCAAGAAGAGTCCTCTCCCAAAGCCAGCACGAGTTAAGGAATCAAGAAGCACAAGTTGAATTGATTTAGAAGACTTGAAGATCAAGTGGGACCCACAAAGATCTCACGAGCTGGCATTATTATCAAGGTGCACTGAAGGATCATGAGGGGCCCACAAGGATAAGGCCATGAGCTGGCTTATACCTTATAATCTCATGGGTAATAATGGACTCCTAGTTCTTCTCCAATTAGTTTTCTAGGAGTTCTTGTTTGAATAGACTTACTTATATTGAAGAGTTACAGTTGCAATGCAATTAGGATTGAATGACAAGTTGTATAAGGACTCTACCTCCTCCTCTACTATAAATAGAGGATTTTTAATTTAGAATTAATCAAGTCACACATTCATTCTCGAGATGGTTCTCTTTCTCGCTCTCCTTACTTGACGCAGCTCAATCTTTTCTTTTAATTTTTTTTTCTTCTCTACCGAGAGCTTTCCTCCCCTTTTCTCATTTTCTTACTTCTTTATCTTGTTCATGATCATGGAAAAGGGATCCTAAATTCAACATGGTATCAGAGCAACATATTTAGGATCCCTTGAAAAAGGAATGCTCTAGAGAAATGATGATCAACAACACTCAAGAGAAGGCTCTTGTATGAAGGAAGAACACTAGCCAAGAGATAAGTGTCCAAAAATATTTGTTTTTACGCTAATGGTTCTAGTTTTTAGATGATGATTCAAGGATGAATAAGTTATTACTTTCATGTTTTTATGTTATGAATATGCATGCCCCTCTAGCTAGAAGAGCTATCCAAACAGTTTTATCGATTTGGAAATTCTGTTTGCCAAGACTAGTTCATACTCAGACTATTGAATTTTTTTCATGGTATAAGATTTCCTTGATACTAGAAGATTGCTATTGAGCCTCTTATGAGTGGATATCTGGAAAAAAATTATTTAGCATTGATGCTATATTTACATATACCGAGTTGATTGAAGAAGTGCTACTTGCTGATATTATTTGAAGTTTTTTGAAGAAGAAAAGCCTATCATGGCTGATGAGAATATGAATATCAAAGGTGAGATACTGAAAATCACCACCATACCCTTACATGGGGTATCAAATTTTATGAGTTGGTCCACCTCGGTTAGGAGGTTTCTCATAACCAAAGACCTACTTGGTCACCTCACTACCCGAGGACCACCTATTGATGAAGATGATATTTTTTATATGAAACGGCTGAAGAATGATACTTTGGTAATTGGTTGGCTGATAAATATCATGGAATCACATGTCTCTAGTAATGTTATTCATCTTGACAATGCTAAACATATTTGGGAGACATGTACTAAACTATATTCAAGCCCTGATACACTGAATAGACCCATAGTGCTGGTCTAACAGATGATATTAAATGCACTCATAGTAAATTTCAGGGCCACACTATAGACCAGCGCCGTTATAGGCCATGCACTTACTATGGTAGATGTGGCCACTATAAATAAATATGCTATAAGGCTAATGACAAGTCAGAATCAACAAAAGCTAATCAAGCCCTCATTAGTGATGCGCAAGCAGACCATCCCCCAACACCAGTTGGACAAAAAATTATTACTGATAATGAGTATGAATTATTTTAGAAAATAAAGACCATGCTATGGTCTTCTCCTAGCCCCTTTGCCTCTACTATTGCCACTACTACTTCAAGTATGCTATCTGGCTCCTCTTCATCCTTATCTCCTAGTCTTTCAAACAAGTTTGTTACCATAGCTAACGATTCTCAAACCAAAGTCCAAGGAAAAGGTTCCACTTCTGTCACCCCATCACTTCTGCTCAATGATATTCTTTTTGTTTCTTCCTTTCCTTTAAACTTGCTCTCTGTAGTCAGCTTACAAAATATTTTAATTGCTCGGTTATCTTCTCACCTACTTCACGTGTTTTTCAGAATCTTATAACCAAGCAAGTGATTGGTGGAGGCCATGAACAAGGGGGGTTCTACTACTTTGATGTGCCAAAGGTCCATATGGTGTCTACTACTAAGAATGAGACACGAGTATGGCACAATTGGTTGGGACATCCTTCCATACAATCTCTTTATCATATGTTTCCATCTCTTAAGATAAGGTCAGAATTTAGTTGTGAGGTATGTCAGTTAAGAAAACATCAAAGGAGTACATACTCTCCTCATCATGAAGTCAAAAGTAACATTCCTTTTTCATTGATTCATTCTGATGTTTGGAAGCCTTTGAGTGTCTCTAATATTTCTCAAGCCAAATATTTTATCACTTTTATTGATGATTTCACTCATACAACTTTGTTGTTTATTTTTAAGGAGCGTTCTGAGATACCATCTATTTTTAAATATTTTTATACGATGGTACACACTCAATTTGGTTAGAAGATAAAAATCCTCCGATCTAATAATGCCAAAGAGTATATTTTAAAAGACCTTAACTCCTTTGTCAAGATAATGACATTATCCATCAGACATCATGTGCCTACACTCCTCAACAAAACAATGTAGCCGAATGGTCGTCATATTCTTGAGGTAGCTCGAGGTCTATTATATGCCATGAAAGTTCCATATTTTTATTGGCCCCTTGCTGTCCTTACAATGTGTTTTCTTATAAATCATCTACCGTCTACTGTTCTTGGGAATAAATCCCCCTACTCTAAACTTTTACCACATGATGATCCATTTGTATTACCATTGAAAGTCTTCGATTGTCAATGTTTTGTTCAAAATACTTTACCTAGACACAGCAAACTTGACCATAAATCTATAAAGTGTATCTTTTTGGGATACTCTCGAGCACGACAGGGTTATGTTTTTTATAGTCCCTCTTTGCAATGTTTATTTGTGTCTAGGGATGTAACATTCTCTGAAGACTCCTCAAATTATTCTGATAGCGCTCCACTTGGTATGTCATCAGTACCAAGTTCTCCTCGACCGGTTGTGCCTTATGATACAGAGATTTTTCAGCCCCCAGATACAGTGGCCGATACCACACCTGCCGAGTTGTCGGATCCACCAAAGGTAAGTCCTTCATCACCAGTCATTTTTGGTCTTGAATTTGATACTCGTCCTATTGCTATAAGAAAAGAACCTTGTTCATGCACTCAACCTTCTACTTCTCATCTTATCTCCAATTTTGTGTCTCATCATCGCCTCTCACCTCTATGTTGTCAATTTCTTTCTTTTATTTCATCCATATATGTTCCACAGTCATATCAGAAGGCTCTACAACATCCATGGTGGAAGGTAGCAATGGACGAAGAGATGAAGGCCCCTAATGATAATCACACATGGTCTCTGGTTCCACTACCTATAGATAAAAATCCCATTGGTTGTAAGTAGGTTTATACAATAAAACATTATCCAGATGGGACCATTGCACGGCTGAAGGCTTGACTGGTTGCAAAAGGTTACACTCAATGCTATGGTATTGATTATGATGAGACATTCTCTCTAGTGGCAAAAATGACCGTGGTACATATATTATTATCCTTGGCAACTAATTATTCTTGGCCCATATATCAACTGGATGTTAAAAACTCATTTCTCAAAGTGATATCAAAGAAGTGATTTATATGCGACAACCACCTGGATATGTGGTTGAGGGGGAGTCCATATGTCACCTTAAAAAATCTCTATATGGGCTAAAGCAATCCCCACTGGCATGGTTTGAGAAATTTAGTCAACCATCATACGGGCAGGTTTTTACAGATGCTCTGCAGACCACTCAGTCTTTATTGAGAACACAGCAAGAGGTAAGGTGATTCTAGTTATTTATGTTGATGATATTATTTTAACTGGGAATGATTCTGAGGGCATTCAAAAAATAAAAGAAAGAATATGTGCTGAATTCAAGACGAAGGATCTTGGATTTCTGAAATACTTTTTGGGGATTGATGTCTTACAATCCAGACATGGGATTATTCTATCCCAAAGAAAATATGAACTTGATCTAAAAGAAGAAACATGTATGATGGGATGCAAACCAGTAGACGCTCCTATGGATGCAAATACAAAATTATGTGGAGGCATTGGAGAAGATGTTGATATTGGCAAATATCAAAGGTTACTGGGATGACTTATTTACCTGTGTAACAAGGCCAGACATTTCATATGCAGTAAGTGTGGTAAGTCAGTACATGCACAAGCCACAACTTAGTCATTGGAAAGCACTTGAGAGGATACTACGTTATCTGAAAGGTGCTCCTGGAAGGGGGCTCCTCTATAAAAAAAATGCTCACTTCAACATTGAGGGATTCGTGGATGTAGACTGGGCTGGATCCCCAGATGATAGAAAATCTTCTTTTGGTTTTTGCACGATGGTTGGAGGAAATCTCGTGACATGGAAAAGTAAAAAACAAAATGTAGTAGCACGGTCAAGTGCAGAAGTAGAATACAGAGCCATGGCACACACTGTAATTAACCTTTTATGGATAAGGTCCCTTCTCACTGAATTGGGATTTTATAAAGAAGCTCCAATGGACCTATACTATGATAACCAAGCAGCAATACATATTGCATCGAATCCAGTCTTCCATGAGAGGACAAAGCACATTGAGGTCGATAGCCACTTTATACGAGAAAAATTCCAAGCTGGTCTCTTATCCCTAAAGCACATCTCATCACAAAATGAAGTTGCAGACATCCTTACCTAACCAGTCACTCACAAGATTATGTCTACCATATGCAACAAGTTGGGTGTTTATGACGTCTTCTCACCCTCAGCTTGAGGGGGAGTGTTACAATGTGGGGCCCACCATGGTGCTCCAACTGGTGGGACCCACCATGAAGACAGTAGGTCATCAAGAAGAATCCTAGAGGACTCGGGACACCAAGAAGAGTCCTCTCCCAAAGCAAGCACGCGTTAAGGAATCAAGAAGCACAAGCTGAATTGATTTAGAAGACTTGAAGATCAAGTGGGACCCACAAAGATCTCACGAGTTGGCACTCTTATCAAGGTACGCTGGAGGATCATGAGGGACCCACAAGGATAAGGCCATGAGCTGGCTTATACCATATAATCTCGTGGGTAAAAAAGGACTCCTAGTTTTACTCCAATTAGTCTTCTAGGAGTTCTAGTTTGAATAGACTTACTTATATTGAAGAGTTAGAGTTGGAATGTAATTAGGATTGAATGACAAGTTGCATAAGGACTCTACCTCCTCCTCTACTATAAATAGAGGAGTTGTAATTCGAAATTAATCTAGTCACACATTCAATCCTGAGTTGGTACTCTCTCTCCCTCCTTACTTGACATAGCTCACCCTTTTCTTTTTTATTTTTTCTCTTCTCTACCGAAAGCTTTCCTCCCCTTTTTTCATTTTTCTTTCTTCTTTCTCTTGTTCATGATCATGGAAAATGGATTCTAAATTCAACAGTTATCCAAGTTTGGGAAATTCCACTAGTTCAACCCTAATAGCTTGGAATTTTATAAGAAAGATATTTCTTCTACACATGTTTTAAAAATGGATATGCATGCTTGAAACATGTTAAAGATGCAAATGACCTATGCATCCAAATCTTTTAAAGAGAATAACAAACGCTCATTAAATACCCAAGTGAACGTGCAGTGGGATATTTACCCGAGTCAAACAAGCCATTATTTTTCCCATTTACAAAAAGGTGACCTAACAATCATAGATGATTGTAAATTGATTTATCATGCGTAACAGGCTAAATGTTTTTTAATAAATGACTTATGGATTGGGAGTCAACACTCAGTTAAAAATTCCCTGCCTCCCCCTTTTCCCGACGATTGCCACACCTAATATATAACAACTAAAAACAGTTTACAATCCCTAAAAATTACAGACACTCTTTGGAATTATCTCTCTTTACATTTGGGCATTGTGTATTTCCATTTTAGATGTATACTTTATTCTTAAATAAAAACTTTGAGTTTTCGCTCTCCCTGCATCCCGCAAAAAAAAAGGTAAATAAATCACAAAAAAATAAAAATTTAAGAGTTTACGTATTTAAAATATTTAAAACAAAAAAAATGTAAGTCAAGAAAATTTATTCACACACAAAAATTGAACATAAATGTTTTGTTATCCAAGTTTGGGAAATTCCACTAGTTCAACCCTAATAGCATGAAATTTTATAAGAAAGAGATTTCTTCTACACATGTTTTAAAAATCAATATGCATGTTTTAACGTGTTAAAGACGCAAATAACCTATGGATCCAAACCTTTTAAAGAGAATAAAAAACACTCATTAAATTCTAAAGTGAACATGCAGTGGGATATTTACATGAATCAAACAAGCCATTATTTTGCCCATTTAAAAAAAGCTGACCTAACAATCATAAATGATTGTAAAGTGATTTATCATGCGTAACAGGCTATATTTTTGTAAAAAATGACTTATGGATGGGGAGTCAACACTCAGTTAAAAATCCCCCATCTCCCCCATTTCCCGATGATTGCAAAAACTAATATATAAAAACTAAAAAGAGTTTACAATCGCTAAAAATTATAGACACTCTATGGAATTATCTCACTCTACATTTGTGCATTGTGCACTTCCATTTTAGATGTATAGTTTTTTCTTAAAGTAAAACTTTTAGTTTTCGCTCTCACTTCATCCCGTAAACAAAAAAGGCAAATAGATCACAACAATATGAAAATTTTAAAGTTTATGTATGGAAAAAAGTTAAAAAAACAACAAATGTAAGTAAATAAAATTTATTCACACTTCACAGATGAACACAAAAGTTTTGTTATCCAAGTTTGGGAAATTCCAATAGTTCAACCCTAATAGCTAGATATTTTATAAGAAAGAGATTTCTTCTACACATGTTTTAAAAATGGATATGCATGCTTGAAGCGTGTTAAAAATGCAAATGACCTATGGATCCTAACCTTTTAAAGAGAATAACAAATGCTCATTAAATTCTCAAGTGAACGTGCGGTGGGATATTTACCCGAGTTAAACCAAACATTATTTTGACCATTTAAGAAAAGCTCACTAACAATCATACATGATTGTAAACTAAATTATCATGCGTAACGGATTATATTTTTGAAAGAAATGACTTAATGGATTTGGAGCCAACACCCACCTTCCCCTTTTCTTGACGATTGCAAAACCTAACATATAAAAACTAAAATGAGTTTACAATCGCTAAAAATTACAGACACTCTAAGAAATTATCTCTCTCTACATTTATGCATTTTGCATTTCCATTTTAGATGTATACTTTTTTCTTAAATCAAAACTTTTATTTTTCGCTCTCACTTCATCCCGTAAACAAAAACGGCAAATATATCACAACAAAATGAAAATTTTAGAGTTTATGTACAAAAAAAATTAAAAAAATAACATATGTAAGTAAAGAAAATTTATTCACACACCACAAATGAACACAAAGGTTTTCTTATCCAAGTTTGGGAAATTCGACTAGTTCAACCCTAATAGCTTGGAATTTAACACATATTTTAAGAAATTTCTTCTATATATGTTTTAAAAAGGGATATGCATCCTTGAAATATGTTAAAGATGCAAATCACCTATGGATCCAAACCTTTTAAAGAGAATAAAAAACACTCATTAAATTCTCAAGTGAACGTGCGGTGGGATATTTACCCGAGTCAAACAAGCCATTATTTTGCCCATTTACAAAAATCTAAGCTAACAAACATTGATGATTGTAAAGTGATTTAACATGCATAATGGGCTATATATTTTTGTAAGAAATGACTTAAGGATTGGGAGTCAACGCTCAGTTAAAATTCCCCCGCCTCCACCTTTTCCCAACGATTGCAAACCCTAATATATAAAAACTAAAAAGATTTTACAATCCCTAAAAATTACATATAGTCTTTGGAATTATCTCTCTCTACATTTGTGCAATGTACATTTAAATTTTAGATGTATACTTTTATTTTAAATCAAATCTTGGAGCTTTCGCTCTCCCTTCATCCTGTAAACAAAAAAGACAAATAGATCAGAACAAAATAAAATTTTTAGAGTTAACGTATGGAAAAAATTTAAAACAACAAAAAGTGTAAGTAAATAAAATTGATTCACACACCACAAATTTTTACGGTCCCGGATCTGACACAAGAATTCGTTGGGAGGATCTTGGGTCTGCCACGCGTTACAAGTCTGCCATGCATTACTGTAGGGATAGTAGGAAGACTTGGGGAAGACAAAGAATGGAGGATGAGAGAATACGTGGGTTTTTGAAGAAAAACCTAACCTCGAGATCAAGAAGGTGATCTCAAGCCTCTTTACAGTAGATTTAACCTAATTCTCAATGCTTGTCTTTTCTCATTACTCTTACCCCTTAAATAGGGTTCACCCAGTTAGGGTTTAAGATAAAATATTACAAAAATACCCCTATAAATAAAATATTCCAAAAATACCCCTGTGGCCTAAAACTGAAATAAATAAAGTAAATTATAGAAAAATAATTAAAATAATAATGTTATTGTGTGCATAACATTACACCCCCTCAAGCTCAAAACTAGGGCCTGTATGTCGACGTCTCCACCTGGTCCCCATTTGCATCCGCGAGTGCTATGTCTACCCTCCTGACGCCCAAAACAAGAGCATTCCCTCTAGAAACGTTTTTAATTTATTTATTTTTATAGTCGAATATAGGAATGCATGCCGAATATCGCTACATCTCCCCAAGTAGCATCTCTATTTGCCTTCAGTCCCGGATGGCACTACCTACACTCTGCCCACATTGTACCCACAATCAACCCAATGAAGACTTTAGGTGTCAAAACATCTATTGTTGAAATTGCAGCCCGGCTCACAAAACCCCTCAAAAAGACCTAAAGACACCAGGGTGGCTGAACCAATCGCAAAGCCCTTTCCAATAGCAGCAGTAGTGTTTCCAGCAGTAACAAGGGCATCGGGTCTCTCACGTATCCTGTGGCTCATGCCCGCCATCTCAGCAATACCTCCGGCATTGTCACTCATGGGTCCATATGCATCAATTGCCAACCTAGTGGCGATGGTGCCCAGCATCCCAAGAGCAGCCACTGCAAACCATACATAGAAGCAAGACTAAAACAGAAAAAAATGTTGACTGCAATAGCAAAAATGGGAATAATGATAGACTTATATCCCAAAGCCAGCCCAAAGATCACATTTGTGGCAGCTCCTGTCCTGCAGGAATCAACAACATCTTGCACAGGGCTGTAAGCATTACTAGTATAGTATTTAGTTACAAGCCCAATGACAAGTGCAGCCCACAGACCAACAACAACACAGAAGAACAGCTCCCAGTTCTTCACAACCTTCTGGGCTCCAAAATTATAGATTGTAAAGGACCATGGCAAGCCAATCCAGCTAACAATAGCAATACCAACAGACATCAGAGCAGCGGAAATGATGAGCTGCTTTTTCAAAGAAGGTTCAATACCATTTTCAGATAAGAAGACTGTTGAGTTATTGAAATGCTCCTTTACGTACTTAACTGTTTTATACATTCCCCATGGGATGATGTAGAGCCACACTGAATTTTCTCTAGGACCAATTGGCACTCCATCATGTTCATAATAAAAACCAGCATTGCAATATCTTACGGCCTGATATGTCGATCCAGAATCATAAATAGAAGTTGAAGCATACTGATTGATACCGACAAAATCAGTGAACCCTTAACTAATCTGATTGCTCCTTTTGTGAATCGTGGGACCCTCTCTCCTACAATTAGTTCCCTCCACTCAACCGTTGATATTTTCTCCACCAATATGCTACTTGAAGCCCGCATAATCTTGCATGAAGTAATTATACCCAACTCAGAAAACACTTCAATCAGCTTCTCATCAGCTATAGCCTCTAAGACCAATTCCAGAAAACCCAACAGAATGTCTATTAACACACACCCTCTATGATAATTAAGCCCTTTCTCAAACAAAAAAGGACCAACATCGTTGATCCCACTATCAATGGCATTCAGCTCCCTCCAACTCACGCCAGAAATTCCAACAGAATTTCCAGCCGGCAACTGACTCATGGAAAGCAATGGAAAATGAGAGGTAAAAGAGGATTCCAATTTCTGTGTTCTCACTTGTAGTGCATAATGACAACCTTTTGTGAAAACAAAACTAATAACATAATTACACAACCAACCAAGCATCTTTACTACACCAAAAAATTTTGTATCTCCATTTCAAACCTTGATGGATCCCTCCCCATATGCTGCACTCCCATTGAAATGAAACTTATCCACTAACAGTGCCCGAGCAGCAAATAAAGCTGGAATGCCTCTTTCAAGTGCAATTTGAACTTGAATTTCATGTTCATCCTTGGGAACAAAAGACATAGTAATAACATCTCTATCAAAGAGATAACCTCCAAAGTTGGCAACCCCACAGCCAACGTCCAATACAACACGACTTCATTTCCCCCATGCAATGTTAGGAAGTGTCTCTTGAACGAAATCAACATAATGCAGAGCACCATGCTTAGACTGTGTTCCACCTCTAGGGAACGTAAGGTACTCGGCAGTAACTTTCACCCAATTCTGGTGTCCTTTTACCACTGCAAGCTTGGTATGCAGAACATTGTGGTACCAAATCTTGATCCTGCTGTCAGGCCAAGAGATGGGCCGCTTGTATCCTTCAGGAAGAGGGACAAGACAAGGAGGTCCTTCCTCTGGGCAGTTGTAAACTCTTATTAGTTTTTATATATTACGTTTTGCAAGTGTCGAAAAAAGGAGGAAGCGGGGGATTTTTAACTGAGTGTTGACCCCCAATCTATAAGTCATTTCATACAAAAATATAACCCTTTATGCATGATAAATCACATTACAATCATCTATGATAGTTTGGTCAGCTTTTTGTAAATGGGAAAAATAATGGCTTGTTTGACTGGAGTAAATATCCCACCACACATTCACTTGAGAATTTAATGAGTGTTTTCTATTCTCCTTAAAAGGTTTGGATCCATAGGTCATTTGCATCTTTAAAAAATTCCAAGCTATTAGGGTTGAACTAGTGGAATTTCCCAAACTTGGATAACAAAACTTTTGTGTTCATTTGAGTTGTGTCAAAAAAAATTCTTTACTTAAAATTGTTATTGTTTTAAATTTCTTCCAAACATAAACTCTAAAATTTTCATTTTGTTGTAAACTATACACCTTTTTTGTTTACTGGATGAAGGGAGAGCGAAAACTCAAAATTCTGATTTATGAAAAAAGTATCATCTAAAATCGAACTGCACAATGCACAAACGTAGAGAGAGATAATTCCACAGAGTGTCTGTAGTTTTTAGGGATTGTAAACTCTTTTTAGTTTTTATATATTAGGTTTTGCAATTGTTGGGAAAAGGGGGAGGCAGCGGGATTTTTAACTGAGTGTTGACTCCCAATCCATAAGTCATTTCTTAAAAAAATATAGCCCATCATGCATGATACATCACTTTAAAATCATCTATGATTGTAGGTCAGTTTTTCTGTAAATGCAAAAAATAATGGCATGTTTGACTCGGGTAAATATCCCACAGCACGTTCACTTGAGAATTTAATCAACATTTGTTATTCTCATTAAAATGTTTGGATCCATTGGTCATTTGCATTTTTAACATGTTTCAAGCATGCATATCCATTTTTAAAACATGTGTAGAAGAAATCTCTTTCTTATAAAATTCCAAGCTATTAGGGTTGAACTTGTGGAATTTCCTAAATTTGAATAACAAAACTTTTGCGTTCATTTGTGGTGTGTGAAAAACTTTTTTACTTACATTTATTGTTGTTTTAAATTTTTTCCATACATAAACTCTAAAATTTTAATTTTGATGTGATCTATTTATCTTTTTTGTTTATGGGATGAAGCGAGAGCGAAAGCTCAAAGGTTTGACTTAAGAAAAAAGTACACATTTAAAATGGAAACACACAATGCACAAATGTAGAAAGAGATATTTCCAAAGAGTGTCTATATTTTTTAGGGATAGTAAAATCTTTTTAGTTTTTATATATTAGGTTTTGCTATCATCGGGAAAAAGGGGAAGCGGGGGATTTTTAACTGAGTGTTGACTCCCAATCCATAAGCCATTTCTTACAAAAATATAGCCATTTATTCTTGATAAATCACTTTACCATCTATGATTTTTAGGTCAGCTTTTTGTAATCGGGCAAAATAATGACTTGTTTGACTTGGGTAAATATCTCACCGCAAGTTCACTTGAGAATTTAATGAACGTTTGTTATTCTCTTTAAAAGGTTTGGATCCGTAGGTGATTTGCATCTTTAACATGTGTCAAACAAGCATATCCATTTTCAAAACATGTCTAGAAGAAATCTCTTTCTTATTCAATTCCAAGCTATTAAGGTTGAACTAGTGGAATTTCCAAAACTTGGATAAAAAACTATTGTGTTCATTTGTGGTGTGTGAATAAATTTTCTTTACTTATTTTTTTTGTAGTTTTAAATTTTTCCTTACATAAACTCTAAATTTTTCATTTTGTTGTGATCTATTTGCCTTTTTTTTTAGGATGAAGAGAGAGCGAAAACTCAAAGTTTTAATTTAAGGAAAAAGTGTAAATCTAAAATGGAAATGCACAATGCACAAATGTAGAGAGAGAAAATTCGAAAGAGTGTCTATAATTTTTAGGGATTGAAAACTCTTTTATTTTTTATATTTTAGGTTTTGCAATCGTCAGGAAAAGGGGGAGGCAGGGGATTTTAAACTGAGTGTTGACTCCCAATCAATGAGTCATTTCTTTAAAAAATATAGTCTGTTACGCTTTATAAATCACTTCGCAATCATCTATGGTTGTTCGGTCAACATTTTGTAAATGGGCAAAAAAATGGCTTGTTTGAGGGGTAAATATCCCACCGCACGTTCGCATGAGAATTTAATGAGCGTTTTTTATTCTCTATAAAAGGTTTAGTTCCATAGGTCATTTGCATCTTTAACATGTTTCAAGCATGCTTATCCATTTTTAAAACATGTGTGGAAGAAATCTCTTTCTTATAAAATTCCAAGCTATTAGGGTTGAACTAGTCGAATTTCCAAAACTTGGATAACAAAACTATTGTGTTCATTTTTGGTGTGTGAATAAATTTTCTTTACTTACATTTGTTGTAGTTTTAAATTTTTTCCACACATAATCTCTAAAATTTTCATTTTGGTGTGATCTATTTGCCTTTTATGTTTACGGGCTGAAGGGCAAGCGAAAACTCAAAGTTTTGATTAAAGAAAAAAGAACCCATAAAAATGGAAAGGCACAATGCACAAATGTAGAGAGAGAAGATTCCAAAGAGTGTCTGTAATTTTTGTGGATTGTAAACTCTTTTTAGTTTTTTAATTTTAGGTTTTGCAATCATCGGGAAAAGGGGGAGGCGGCGAATTTTTGATTGAGTGTTAACTCCCAATCCATAAGTCGTTGCTTTCAAAAATATAGCCTGTTACGCATGATAAATCACTCTACAATCATCTACGATTGAGAAGTCAACTTTTTGTAAATGGGCCAAATAATGGCTTGTTTGACTCGGGTAAATATCCCACCGCACGTTCACTTGAGAATTTAATGAGAGTGTTTTATTCTCTTTAAAAGGTTTGGATCCATAGGTCATTTGCATCTTTAACATGTTTCAAGCATGCATATCCATTTTTAAAACTTTTGTAGCTGAAATGTCTTTCTTATAAAATTCCAAGCTATTAGGGTTGAACTAGTGGAATTTCCAAAATTTGAATAAGTAAGCTTTTGTGTTCCTTTGTGGTAAGTGAATAAATTTTATTTACTTACATTTGTTGTTGTTATAAATTTTTTCCATACATAAACTCTAAAAGTTTCATTTTGTGGTGATTTATTTGCCTTTTTTGTTTACAGAGTGAAGGGAGAGTGAAAACTCAATGTTTTTATTTAAGAGAAAAGTATACATATAAAATGGAAATGCACAATGAAAAAATGTAGAAAGCAATAATTCCAAAGAGTGTCTGTAATTTTTAGCGATTTTAAACTTGTTTTATTTTTTATAGATTATGTTTTGCATTCGTCAGGAAAAGGGGGAGGCAAGGGGGTTTTTAACTTAGTGTTGACTCCCAATCCATAAGTCATTTCTTTAAAAAATATAGCCCAATTGCGCATGATAAATTACTTTACAATCATCTATGATTGTTAGGTCAGCTTTTTGTAAATGGGCAAAATAATGGTTTGTTTGACTCGAGTAAATATCCCACCGCACGTTGACTTGAGAATTTAATGAGCGTTTGTTATTCTCTTTAAAAGGTTTGGATCCATAGGTCATTTGCATCTTTGACATGTTTAAAGCATGCATATCCATTTTTAAAACATGTGTATAAGAAATTTCTTTCTTATAAAATTACGAGCGTAATGGGTTGAACTAGAGGAATTTCCCAAACATAGATCACAAATATTTTGTGTTCATTTGTGGTGTGTGAAAAACTTTTCTTATCTTACATTTGTTGTTTTTAAAACAACTTTCATACATAAACTCTGAATTTTTTTTTTGTTGTGACCTATTTCCCTTTTTTGTTTACGGGATGAAGGGAGAGCGAAAACTCAAAGTTTTGATTTAAGAAAAAAGGATACATCTAAAATTGAAATGCACATTGCAAAAATATAGAGAGAGATAATTCCAAAGAGTGTCTGTAATTTTAAGGGATTGTAAACTCTTTTTAGTTTTTATATATTAGGTTTTGCAATCGTCAAGAAAAGGGGGAGTGGGGCATTTTTAATTGAGTGTTGACACCCAATCCATAAGTCATGTCTTAAAAAAAATAGCCCGTTATGCATGATAAATAACATTAAAATCATCTATGATTGTTAGATCAGCTTTTTGTAAATGGGGAAAATATTGGCTGGTTTGACTCGGGAAAATATCCCACCTCACGTTCACTTAATTATTTAATGAGCATTTTTTATTCTTTTTAAAACTTTTGGATCCATAGATCATTTACAACATTAATGTGTTTCAAGCATGCATATCCATTTTTAAAACATGTGTAGAAGAAATCTCTTTTTGATAAAATTCCTTGCGTAATGGGTTGAACTTGTGAAATTTCCCAAACTTGGATAACAAAAATTTTGAGTTCATTTGTGGTCTGTGAAAAAATTTTATTTACATAGATTTTTTGTTTTTTTAATTTTTTTCATACATAAACTCTTAAACTTTCATTTTGTTGTGATTTATTTGCCTTTTTTGTTTTCGGGATGAAGGGAGAGCGAAAACTCAAAGTTTTGGTTTATGCAAAAAGTATTCATCTAAAATGGAAATGCACAACACACAAATGTAGAGAGAGAGAGAATTCCAAAGAGTGTCTGTAATTTTTAGGGATTCTAAACTCTTTTTAGTTTTTATATTTTTATGTTTTGCAATCATCAGGAAAATGGGAGGCGGGGGATTTTTAACTGAGTGTTGACTCCCAATCCATAAGTCATGTCTTACAAAAATATAGCCCATTACGCATGATAAATTACTTTACAGTCATGTATGATTGTTAGGTTAGCTTTTTATAAATGGGCAAAATAATGGCTTGTTTGACTCGGGCAAATATCCCACCGCACGTTCACTTGAGAATTTAATGAGCGTTTGTTATTCTCTTTGAAAGGTTTGGATCCATAGGTCATTTCCATCTTTAACATGTTTCAAGAATGCATATCCTTTTTTAAAACATGTGTAGAAGAAATCTCTTGCTTATAAAATTCCAAGCGCAATGGGTTGAACTAGTGGAATTTCCCAAACTTGGATAACAAAACTTTTGTGCTCATTTTTGGTGCGTAAATAAATTTTGTTTACTTACATTTGCTTTTGTTATAAATTCTTTCCATAGCTAAAATAAAAAAATTTAATTTTGTTGTGATCTATTTGCCTTTTTTGTTTACGGGTTGATAGGAGACCGAAAACTCAAAAGTTTTGATTTAAGAAAAAAGTGCAGATCTAAAATGGAAATTTAGAAAGCACAAATGTAGAGAGAGATAATTCCGAAGAGTATCTATAATTTTTAGGGATTGTAAACTCTTTTTAGTTTTTATAAATTAGGTTTTGCAATCATCGGGAAAATGTAGAGGAGGGGGATTTTTAACTGAGCATTGACTCCCAATCCATGAGTCATGTCTTACAAAAATATAACCCGTGACGCATGATAAATAACTTAACAATAATCAATGATTGTTAGGTCAGCTTTTTGTAAATGGGCAACATAATGGCTTGTTTGACTCGGGTAACAATCCCACCGCACATTTTCTTGAGAATTTAATAAGCGTTTGCTATTTTATTTTAAAGGTTTGTATCCATAGGTCATATGCATTTTTAACAAGTTTCAAGCATGCATATCCATTTTTAAAACATGCTCTTTCTTATAAAATTCCAAGCGTAATTGGTTGAACTAGTCAAATTTCCAAAACTTGGATAACAAAAATTATGTGTTCATTTGTGGTGTGTGAATAAATTTTCTTTACTTACATTTGTTGTTTGTGTAGATTTTTTTCATACATAAACTCTAAAATTTTCATTTTGTTGTGATCAATTTGCCTTTTTTGTTTACGGGATGAAGGGAGATCGAAAACTCAAATTTTTTATTTAAGTAAAAAGTATACATCTAAAACGGAAATTCACAATGCACAAATGAAGAGAGAGATAATTCCAAAGAGTTTCTATAATTTTTATGGATTATAAACTCTTTTAAGTTTTTATATATTAGGTTTTGCAATCTTCGGAAAAAGAGGGAAACATGGGATTTTTAACTGACTGTGGACTCCCAATCCATAAGTCATTTCTTGCAAAAATATAGGTCATTACACAGGATAAATAACTTGACAATCATCTATGATTGTTAGGTTAATTTTTATAAATGAGCAAAATAATGGCTTGTTTGACTCGGGTAAATATCCCACCGCACGTTCACTTGAGAATTTAATGAGTGTTGGTTATTCTCTTTAAAAGGTTTGGATCCATATGTCATTTGCATCTTTAACATGTGTCAAACATGCATATTCATTTTAAAAACTTGTGTAGAAGAAATCTCTTTCTTATAAAATTCAGAGCGTAATGGGTTGAACTAGTGGAATTTCCCAAACTTGGATAACAAAACTTTTAAGTTCATCTGTTTAGTGTGAATAAATTTTTCTGTACTTACATTATTTTTTTTTAAATTTTTACGTACTCTAAAATTTTCATTTTATTGTTTTCTATTTTCCTTTTTTGTTTACGGAATGAAGGGAGAGTGAAAACTCAAACTTTTGATTTAAGAAAAAAGTATACATCTAAAATGGAAATGCATAATGCACAAATGTAGAGAAAGATAATTACCAAGAGTATCTGTAATTTTTAGGGATTGTAAACTCTTATTAGTTTTTATATATTAGTTTTTGCAGTCGTCGAGAAAGGGGGAGGCGGGGAATTTTTAACTGAGTGTTGACCCCCAATTAATAAGTCTTTTCTTACAAAAATATAGCTCATTACGCATCATAAATCACTTTATAATCATCTATTATTGTTAGGTCAGTTTTTTTGTAAATGGGCAAAATAATGGCTTGTTTGACTCAAATAAATATCCCACCGCACGTTCCCTTGATAATTTAATGAGCGTTTGTTATTCCCTTTAAAAGGTTTGGATCCATAGGTCATTTGCATCTATAACATGTTTCATGCGTGCATATCAATTTTTAAAACATGTGTAGAAGAAATCTCCTACTTATAAAATTCCAAACGTAGTGGGTTGAACAAGGGGAATTTCTAAAACTTGGATAACAAAAATTTTGTGTTCATTTGTGGTGTGTAAATAAATATTATTTAATTACATTTTTTGTTGTCTTAAATTTTTTCCATACATAAACTCTAATATTTTCATTTTGTTGTGATCTATTTTCCTTTTTTATTGATGGGATGAAGGGAGATTAAAAATCAAAGTTTTGATTTAAGAAAAAAGTGTACATCTAAAATGAAAATGCACAATGCACAAATTTAGAGAGAGATAATTCCAAAGAGTGTCTGTAATTATTATGGATTGTAAACACTTTTTAGTTTTTATATATTAGGTGTTGCAATCGTCGGGAAAAGGGGGAGGCGGGGGATTTTTAACTGAGTGTTGACTCCCAATCAATAAGTCTTTTCTTTAAAAAATATAGCCCATTATTCATGATAAATCACTCTACAATTATCTATGATTCTTAGGTCAGTTTTTTGTAAATGGGCAAAAAAATTGATTGTTGGACTCGGGTAAATATTCCACCGCACGTTCACTTGAAAATTTAATGAGCGTTTGTTATTCCCTGTAAAAGGTTTTGATCCATAATTCATTTTCATCTTTAACATGTTTCAAGCATTCGTATCCATTATTAAAACAAGTGTAGAAGAAATCTCTTGCTTATAAAATTCCAAGCATAGTGGGTTGAACTAGTGGAATTTCCAAAACTTAGACGAAAAAACTTTTGTGTTCATTTGTGGTGTGTGAATAAATTTTCTTTACTTACATTTGTTGTTGTTTTAAATTTTATATACATAAAATCTAAAATTTTCATTTCGTTGTGATCTATTTACCTTTTTTGTTTACGGGATGAAGGGAGAGAGAAAACTCAAAGTTTTGATTTAAGAATAAAGTATACATCTAAAATAGAAATGGACAAAGAACAAATGTAGAGAGAGATAATTCCGAAGAGTGTCTAAAAATTTTAGGGATTGAAAACTCTTTTTAGTTTTTTGCAATCGCCGGGAAAAGGGGGAGGCGATGGATTTTTAACTGTTTGTTGACTCCCAATGCATAAGTCATTTCTTACAAAACTATAGCACATTATGCATGATAAATCACTTTAAAATCATCTATGATTGTTAGGTCAGCCTTTTGTAAATGGGTAAAATAATGGCTTGTTTCACACAGGTAAATATCCCACTGCACGTTCACTTGAGAATTTAATGAGTGTTTGTTATTCACTTTAAAACGTTTGGATCCATAGGTCATTTGCATCTTTAACATGTTTCAAGCATGCATATCCATTTTTAAAACATTTGTAGAAGAAATCTCTTTCTTATAAAATTCCGAGCATAATGGGTTGATCTAGTGTAGTTTCCCAAACCTTGATAACAAAACTTTTGTGTTCATTTTTGGTGTGTTAAAAATTTTTCTTAACTTACATTTGTTGTTTTTTAAATTTTTTTATACATAAACTCTAAAATTTTCATTTTGTTGTGATCTATTTGCCTTTTTTGTTTACGGGATGAAGGGAGAGCGAAAACTCAAAGTTTTGATGTAAGAAAAAAGTATACATCTAAATTTGAAATGCACAATGCACAAATGTAGAGTGAGATAATTCCAAATAGTGTCTTTAATTTTTAGTGATGGTAAACTCTTTTTAGTTTTTATATAGTAGGTTTTACAATCGTTGGGAAAAGGGGGAGGCAGGGGATTTTTAACTGAGTGTTGACTTCCAATCCATAAGTCATTTGTCACAAAAAAATTGCCCGTTAGGCATGATAAATCACTTTAAAATCATCTATGATTGTTAGGTCAGCTTTTTTAAAATGGGCAAAATAATGGCTTGTTTGACTCGGGTAAATATCCCACCTCATGTTCACTTAATTATTTAATGAGTGTTTTTTATTCTTTTTAATAGTTTTGGATCCATAGATCATTTACATCTTTAAAATATTTCAAGCATGCATATCCATTTTTAAAACATGTGTAGAAGAAATCTCTTTCTGATAAAATTCCTTGCGTAATGGCTTGAATTTGTGGAATTTCCCAAACTTGGATATCAGAACTTTTGTGTTCATTTGTGGTGTGTGAAAAAATTATACGTACTTACATTTGTTGTCTTTTTAAATTTTTTCATACATAAACTCTGAAACATTCATTTTGTTATGATCTATTTGCCTTTTTTGTTTACGGGATGAAGGGAGAGGGAAAACTCAAAATATTGATTTATGCAAAAAGTACACATCTAAAATGGAAATGCACAACACACAAATGTAGAGAGAGATAATTCCAAAGAGTGTCTGTAATTTTTAGGGATTCTAAACTCTTTTTAGTTTTTATATGTTATGTTTTGCAAACATCGGGAAAGTGGGAGGCTGAGGATTTTTAACTAAGTGTTGGCTCCCAATCCAGAAGTCATGTCTTAAAAAAATATAGCTCGTTATGCATGATAAATAACTTTACAATCATCAATGATTGTTAGGTCAGCTTTTTGTAAATGGGAAAAATAATGGCTTGTTTGACTCGGGTTATAATCCCACCGCACGTTCACTTGAGAATTTAATAAGCGTTTTTTATTCTCTTTAAAAGTTTCTTATCCATAGATCATATGCATCTTTAACATGTTTCAATCATGGACATCCATTAAAATTCATGTAGAAGAAATCACTTTCTTATAAAATTCCAAGCGTAATGGGTTGAATTAGTCGAATTTCCTAAACTTGCATAACAAAACTTTTGTGTTCATTTGTGGTGTGAAAATAATTTTTTTTACTTAAATTTGTTGTTGTTTTAGATTGTTTTCCATACATAAACTCTAAAATTTTCATTTTGTTTTGATCAATTTGCCTTTTTTGTTTACGGGATGAAGGGAGATCGAAAACTCAATGTTTTGATTTAAGTAAAAAGTATACATCTAAAATGGAAATGCACATTGAACAAATGAAGAGAGAGATAATTCCAAAGAGTGTTTATAGTTTTTAGGGATTATAAACACTTTTTAGATTTTATATAGTAGGTTTTACAATCGTTGGAACAAGGGGGAGGCAAGGGATTTTTAACTGACTGTGAACTTCCAATCCATAACTCATTTCTTACGAAAAAATAGCCCGTTACCCAAGATAAATCACTTTACAATCATCTATGATGGTTAGGTCAGCCTTTTGTAAATGGGAAAAATAATGGCATGTTTGACTCGGGTAAATATCCAACATCACGTTCACTTGAGAATTTAATGAGCGTTTGTTATTCTATTTAAAATGTTTGGATCCATAGGTCATTTGAATCTCTAACATGTTTCAAGCATGCATATCCATTTTTAAAACATGTGTAGAAGAAATCTCTTTCTTATAAAGTTCCGAGCGTAATGGGTTGAACTAGTGGAATTTCCCAAACATGGATAACAAAACTTTTGTGTTCATTTGTGGTGTGTGAATAAATTTTATTTAATTACATTTGTTGTTGTTTTAAATTTTTTCCATACATAAACTCTTATATTTTCATTTTGTTGTGATCTATTTTCCTTTTTTGTTTATGAGATGGAGGGAGATCGAAAAATCAAAGTTTTTATTTAAGAAAAAAGTATACATCTAAAATGGAAATGCACAATCAAAAATGTAGAGAAAGATAATTTCAAAGAGTGTTTGTAATTTCTAGGGATTTTAAACACTTTTTAGTTTTTATATATTAGGTTTTATGATCGTCGGGAAAAGAGGGATGCGGGGGATTTTTAACTGTGTGTTGACTCCCAATCAATAAGTCATTTCTTACCAAAATATAGCCCACTATGCATGATAAATCACTTTACAATCATCTATGATTGTTAGATCAATTTGCTGTAAATGGGAAAAATAATAGCTAGCTTGACATGGGTATTATCTCACCGCATGTTCACTTGAGAATTGAATGAGATTTTGTTATTCTCTTTAAAAGGTTTGGATCCATAGGTCATTTGCATCTTTAACATGTTTCAAGCATTCATATCCATTTTTAAAACAAGTGTAGATGAAATCTCTTGCTTATAAAATTCCTAGCGTAAAAGGTTGAACTAGTGGAATTTCCAAAACTTGGATAACCAAACTTTTGTGTTCATTTGTGCACTGTGAATAAATATTCTTTATTTACAATTGTTGTTGTTTTTAATATTGTATATACATAAACTCTAAAATTTTCATTTTGATGTGATCTATTTGCCTTTTCTGTTTACGGGATGAAGGGAGAGAGAATACTCAATGTTTTGATTTAAGAAAAAAATATACATCTAAAATGGAAATGGACAAAGCACAAATGTACAGAGAGATAATTCCAAAGCGTGTCTATAATTTTTAGGGATTGTAAACTCTTTTTAGTTTTTATATTTTAGGTTTTGCAATCGTCGGGACAAGGGTAGGCGATGGATTTTTAACTGAGTGTTGACTCCCAATCCATAAGTAATTTCTTACAAAAATATAACCCATTACACATGATAAATCACTTTACAAACATCTATAATTGTGAGGTCAGCTTTTTGTAATTGGGAAAAATAGTGGCTTGTTTGACTCGGGTAAATATCCCATCGCACTTTCACTAAAAAATTTATTGAGTGTTTGTTATTCTTTTTAAAAGGTTTGGATCCAAAGGTCATTTGCAGCTAAACATGTTTCAAGCATGCATATCCATTTTTAAAACATGTGTAGAAGAAATCTCTTTGTTATAAAATTCTAAGCGTAATGGGTTGAACTAGTGGAATTTCCCAAAATGGATAACAAAACTTTTGTGTTAATTTGTGGTGTGTTAAAAATTTTCTTCACTATTATTTTTTGTTTTTAAAACTTTTTTCATACATAAACTCTGAAATTATGATTTTGTTGGAATCTATTTGCCTTTTTTTTTTACTGGATGAGGGGAGAGCAAAAACTCAAAGTTTTGATTTAAGAAAAATGTATACATCTAAAATTGAAATGCACAATGCACAAATGTAGAGAAAGATAATTCCAAAGAGTGTCTGTAATTTTTAGGGATTGTAAAATCTTTTTAGCTTTTATATATTAGGTTTTGCAATCGTTGGGAAAAGGGGAAGGCGGGGGATTTTTAACTGTGTGTTGACTCCCAATCCATTAGTCATGTCTTACAAAAATATAGCCCGTTACACAAGATAAATAACTTTAAAATGATCTATGATGGTTAGGTCAGCTTTTTGTAAATGGGAAAAATAATGGCTTGTTTGACTCGGGTAAATATCCCACCTCAAGTTCACTTAATTATTTAACGAGAGTTTTTATTCTGTTTAAAAGTTTTGGATCTATAGATCATTTACATCTTTAACATCTTTCAAGCATGCATATTCATTTTTAAAACATGTGTAGAAGAAATATCTTTCTGATAAAATTCCTTGCGTAATGGGTTGAACTTGTGGAATTTCCCAAACTTGGATAAACAAAACTTTTGTGTTCATTTGCGTTGTGTGAAAAAAAATTATTTACTTACATTTGTGTTTTTTTTTTTAAATTTCATACATAAACTCTAAAACTTTCATTTTGTTGGTATATATTGACCTTTTTAATTTATGGGATGAAGGGAGAGCGAAAACTCAAAGTTTTGATTTATGCAAAAAGTATACATCTTAAATGGAAATGCACGACGCACAAATGTAGAGAGAGATAATTCCAAAGAGTGTCTGTAATTTTTAGGGATTCTAAACTCTTTTAAGTTTTTATATATTATTTTTTGCAATCATCGGGAAAATGGGAGGCAGAGGATTTTTAACTGTGTGTTGACTCCCAATCCATAAGTCATTTCTTATTAAAATATAGCCCGTTGCGCATGATAAATCACTTTGCAATCATCTATGATTGTTAGGTTAGCATTTTATAAATGGGCAAAATAATGGCTTGTTTGACTCGGGTAAATATCCCACAACACGTTCACTTGAGAATTTAATGAGTGTTTTTTATTCTCTTTAAAAGGTTTGGATGCATAGGTTATTTCCATCTTCAACATGTTTCAAGAATGCATATCCTTTTTTAAAACATGTATAGAAGAAATCTCTTGCTCATAAAATTCAAAGTGTAATGGGTTGAACTAGTGGAATTTCCCAAACTTGGATAACAAAACTTTTGTTCTCATTTGTGGTGCATAAATAAATTTTCTTTACTTACATTTGTTGTTGTTATAACTTTTTTCCATACATAAACTCTAAATTTTTCATTTTGTTGTGATATATTTGCCTTTTTTGTATACGGGCCGAAGGGAGAGCGAAAACTCAAAGTTTTGATTAAAGAAAAAAGTAAAAATCTAAAATGGAAATTCACAATGCAAAAATGTAGAGAGAGAAAATTCCAAAGAGTGTCTGTAATTTTTAGGGATTGTAAACTCTTTTTTGTTTTTAAATATTAGGTTATAGATCGTCGGAAAAAAATGGGGAGGTGGGGGATTTTTAACTAAATATTGACTCCAATTCCATAAGTCATGTCTTAAAAAAATGTAGGCCGTTACGCATGATAAATAACCTTACAATCATCAATGATTGTTAGGTCAACTTTTAGTAAATGGGCAAAATAATGGCCTGTTTGACTTGGGTAATAATCCCACCGCATGTTCACTAGAGAATTTAATGAACGTTTGTTATTCTCATTAAAAGGTTTGTATCCATAGTTCATATGCATCATTAAAATGTTTCAAGCATGCATATCCATTTTTAAAATATGTGCAGACAAAATCTCTTTCTCAAAAAATTCAGAGTGTAATGGGTTGAACTTGTGGAATTTCCCAAACTTTAATAAAAAAACTTTTAAGTTCATTTTTGGTGTGTGAATAAATTTTATTTACTTAAATTTTTTAATGTTTAACATTTTTTCCATACATAAACTGTAAAATTTTCATTTTGTTGTGATCAATTTGCCTTTTTTGTTTACGGGATGAAGGGAGATCGAACACTCAATGGTTTGATTTAAGTAAAAATTATACATGTAAAATGGAAATGCACAATGCAAAAATGAAGAGAGATATAATTCCAAAGAGTGTCTATAAGTTTTAGGGATAATAAACTCTTTTTAGATTTTATATATTATGTTTTGCAATCATCGGAAAAAGGGGGAGGAAGAGCATTTTTAATGGACTGTGGACTCCCAATCCATATGTCATTTTTTACAAACATATAGCCCTATACGTATGATAAATCACTTTACAATCATCTATGATTGTTAGGTCAGCTTTGTGTAAATGGGCAAAATAATGGCTTGTTTGACTCTGGTAAATATCCAATCGCACATTCACTTGAGAATTTAATGAGCGTTTGTTAATCTCTTTAAAAGGTTTGCATCCATAGGTCATTTGCATCTTTAACATGTGCCAAGCATGCATATCCATTTTTAAAACATGTTAAGAAGAAATCTCTTTCATATAAAATTCAGAGCGTAATGGGTTAAACTAGTGGAATTTCCCAAACTTGGATTACAAAAGTTTTAGTTCATTTTTGGTGTGTGAATAAATTTTCATTACTTACATTTTTTGTTTTTTTAAATTTTTTCCATACATAAACTCTAAAATTTTCATTTTGTTGTGTCCTATTTTTCTTTTTGTATATTGGATGAAGGGAGAGCAAAAACTCAATGTTTTTATTTAAGAAAAAAGTATACATCTAAAATGGAAATGCACAGTGCACAAATGTAGAGAAAGATAATTCCAAAGGGTTAGGGATTGTAATCTATTTTTAGCTTTTATATATTAGTTTTTGAAATCGTCAAGAAAAGGGAGAGCTGAGGGATTTTTAACTGAGTGTTGACCCCAAATCCAAAAGTCTTTTCTTACAAAAATATTGCCCATTATGCATGATAAATTACTTTATAATCATCTATTTAGGTCAATTTTTTGTAAAGGGGCAAAATAATCTCTTTTTTAACTCGAATAAATATCCTACCACACGTTCACTTGATAATTTAATGAGCGTTAGTTATTCTCTTTAAAAGGATTGGATCCATAGGTCATTTGCATCTATAACATGTTTCATCCATGCATATAAATTTTTAAAACATGTGTGGAAGAAATCTCTTGGCTATAAAATTCCAAGCGCAGTGGGTTGAACAAGTGGAATTTCCCAAACTTGGATAACAAAACTTTTGTGTTCATTTGTGGTGTGTGAATAAATTTTATTTAATTACTTTTTTTGTTGTATTAATTTTTTTCTGTACATAAACTCTAATATTTTCATTTTTTTGTGATCTATTTTCCTTTTTTGTTTCTGGGATGAAGGGAGAGGAAAAAATCAAAGTTTTGATTTCAGGAAAAAGTATACATCTAAAATGGAAATGCACAATGAAAAAATGTAGAGAGAGATCATTCCAAAGAGTGTCTGTAATTTTTAAGGATTGTAAACACTTTTTAGTTTTTATATATTAGGTTTTGCAATCGTCGGGAAAAGGGGGAGGTGGGGGGGAGGTGGGGGATTTTTAACTGAGTTTTGACTCCCAATCAATAAGTCATTTCTTAAAAAAATATAGCCCATTACGCTTGATAAATCACTTTACAATCATCTATGATTGTTAGGTCAGTTTTTTTTAAATGGGCAAAATAATGGCTTGTTTGACTCGGGAATATATCCCACCGCACGTTCACTTGAGAATTTAATGAGCGTTTGTTATTCTCTTTAAAAGGTTTGGATCCATAGGTCATTTTCATCTTTAACATGTTTCACACATTCATATACATTTTTAAAACAAGAGTAGAAGAAATCTCTTGCTTATAAAATTCCAAGCGTAATGGGTTGAACTAGTGGAATTTCCCAAACTTGGATAACAAAACTTTTGAGTTCATTTGTGGTGTGTGAAAAAATTTTCTTTACTTACATTTGTTGTTGTTTTAAATTTTTTCCGTACATAAACTCTATAATTTTCATTTTGTTGTGATCTATTGGCCTTTTTTGTTGACGGGATGAAGGGAGACCGATAACTCAAAGTTTTGATTAAAGAAAACAGTATACATCTGAAATGGAAATGCACAATGCACAAATGTAGAGAGAGATTATTCAAAAGAAAGTTTGAAAGTTTTTGGGATTGTAAACTCTTTTTAGTTTTTATATATTAGGTTTTGCAATCGTCAGGAAAATTGGGAGGCCGGTGATTTTTAAATGAGTGTTGACTCCCAATACATAAGTCATTTCTTAAAAAAATCTAGCCCATTACGCATGATAAGTAATTTTACAATCATCTATGATTGTTATTTCAGTTTTTTTTTTAAATGGGCAAAATAATGGCTTGTTTGAATCGAATAAATATCCCATCGCACGTTCACTTGAGAATTTAATGAGCATTTTTTATTCTCTTTAAAAGGTTTGGATCCTTAGGTCATTTGCATCTATAACATGTTTTAAGCATGCATATCCATTTTTAAAACACGTAGAAGAAATCTCTTTCTTATAAAATTCCGAGCGTAATGGGTTGTACTAGTGGAATTTCCCAAACTTGGATAACACAACTTTTGAGTTTATTTGTCGTGTATGAATAAATTTTCTTTACTTACATTTGTTGTTGTTTTAAATTTTTTCCAAACATAAACTGTAAATTTTTTATTTTGTTGTGATCTATTTGTCTTTTTTATTTACGGGATGAAGGGTGAGCGAAAACTCAAAGTTTTGTTTTAAGAAAAAAATATACATCTAAAATGGAAATACACAACGCACAAATGTAGAGAGAGATAATTCCTAAGAGTGTCTATAATTTTAGGAATTGTAAACTCTTTTTAGGTTTTATATATTAGGTTTTGCAATCATCGGGAAAAGGGGGTGGCGGAGGATTTTTAACTGAGTGTTGACTCCCAATCCATAACTCATTTTTTACAAAAAAAATAGCATGTTACGCATGATAAATAACTTTACAACTATCTATGATTGTTAGGTCAGCTTTTTCGTAAATGGGCCAAATAATGGCTTGTCTGACTCGGGTAGATATCCAACCGCATGTTCACTTGAGAATTTAATGAGTTTTTCTTATTCTCTTTAAAAGGTTTGGATCCATAGGTCATTTGCATTTTTAACATGTTTCAAGCATGCATATCCATTTTTAAAACATGTCTGGAAGAAGTCTCTTTCTTATAAAATTCCGAGTGTAATGGGTTGAACTAATGGAATTTCCCAAACTTGGATAACAAAACTTTTGAGTTCATTTGTGGTGTGTGAATAAATTTTCTTTACTTACATTTTTTGTTGTTTTAATTTTTTTCTATACGTAAACTCTAAAATTTTAATTTTTTTGTATTCTTTTTGCTTTTTTTTTTAACAGAATGAAGGGAGAGCGAAAACTCAAAGTTTTGATTCAAGAAAAAACTAAATATCTAAAATTGAAATGCAAAATGGAGAAATGTAGAGAGAGATAATTCCTAAGAGTGACTATAATTTTTAGGGATTTTAAACTCTTTTTAGTTTTTATATATTAGGTTTTGCAATCGTCAGGAAAAGGGTGAGGCGGGGGATTTTTAACTAGTGTTGACTCCCAAACCATAAGTCATGTCTTAAAAAATATAGCCCATTTCGCATGATAAATAACTTTAAAATCATCTATGATTGTCAGGTCAGCTTATAGTAAATGGGCAAAATAATAGCTTGTTTGACTCTGGTAAATATCCTACCTCACGTTCACTTAATAATTTAATGAGAATTTTTTATTCTTTTTAAAACGTTTGGATCCATTGATCATTTACATCTTTAACATGTTTCAAGCCTGCATATCCATTTTTAAAACTTGTATAGAAGAAATCTCTTTCTAATAAAATTCCTTGCGTATTGGGTTGAACTTGTGGAATTTCCAAAACTTGGATAAAAAAACTTTAGTGTTCATTTGTAGTGTGTGAAAAAAAATTCTTTACTTATATTTTTTTTGTAATTTTTTTTATACATAAAATCAAAAATTTTCATTATGTTGTGATCTATTTGCCTTTTTTGTTTATGGGATGAAGGGAGAGCGAAAACTCAAAGTTATGATTTTTACAAAAAGTATACAACTAAAATGGAAATGCACAACGCACAAAAGTAGAGAGAGAAAATTCCAAAGAGTGTCTTTAATTTTTAGGGATTCTAAACTCTTTTAAGTTTTTGTATATTATGTTTTGCAATCATCGGGAAAATTGGAGGCGGGGGATTTTTAACTCAGTGTTGACTCCAAATCCATAAGTCATGTCTTACAAAATATCGTCCGTTACGCATGATAAATCACTTTACAATCATCTATGATTGTTTGGTCAGCTTTTTATAAATGGGCAAAACAATGGCTTGTTTGACTCGGGTAAATATCCCACCGCACAATCACTTGAGAATTTAATGAGCGTTTGTTATTCTCTTTAAAAGGTTTGGATCCATAGGTCATTTCCATCTTTAACATGTTTCAAGCATGCGTATCCTTTTTTAAAACTTGTCTAGAAGAAATCTCTTGCTTGTAAAATTACAAGCGTAAAGGGTTGAAGTAGTGGAATTTCCCAAACATGGATAACAAAACTTTTGCTTTCATTTATGGTGTGTGAATAAAATTTCTTTACTTACATTTGTTGTTATTTTAAATTTTTTCCAAACATAAAATCTAAAATTTTCATTTTGTTGTGATCTAATTGCCTTTTTTGTTTATGGGATGAATGGAGAGCAAAAACCCAAAGTATTTTTTAAAGAAAAAATTATACATCTAAAATGGAAATGCACAATGCACAAATGTAGAGAGAGATAATTCCTATGAGCGTTTGAAATTTTTAGGGATTGTAAACTCTTTTTAGTTTCTATATATTAGGTTTTGCAATCGTCGGGAAAAGTGGGAGGCAGGGGATTTTTAACTGAGTGTTGACTCCCAAACCATAAGTCATTTCTTACAACAATATAGCCCATTACGCATGATAAATCACTTTACAATAATCTGTGATTGTTAGGTCAGTTTTTTGTAAATGGGTAAAATAATGGCTTGTTTGACTCATATAAATATCCCACTGCACGTTCTCTTGAGAATTTAATGAGCATTTGTTATTCTCTTTAAAAGGTTTGGATCCAAAGGTCATTTGCCTCTTGAACATGTTTCAAGCATGCATACCCTTTTTTAAAACATTTGTACAAGAAATCTCTTTCTTATAAAATTCCGATCGTAATGGGTTGAACTAGTGGAATTTCCCAAACTTGGATAACATAACTTTTGAGTTCAATTGTGGTGTGTGAATAAAATTTCTTTACTTACATTTGTAGTTGTTTTAAATTTTTTTTCCACACATAAACTCTAAACTTTTCATTTTGTTGTGATCTAGTTGCCTTTTTTGTTTATTGGATGAAGGGATAGTGAAAATTCAATGCTTTGATCTAAGAAAAAAGTATACATCTAAAATGGAAATGCATAATGCACAAATGTAGAGAGAGATAATTCCAAAGAGTGTCTGTAATTTTTTGGGATTGTAAACACTTTTTAGTTTTTATAAATTAGGTTTTTCAATCGTCGGGAAAAGGGGGAGGCGAGGGATTTTTAAGTTCGTGTTGACTCCCAATCAATAAGTCATTTCTTACAAAAATATAGCCCATTACACATGATAAATCACTTTACAGTCATCTATGATTGTTAGGTCAGCTTTTTGGACATGGGCAAAATAATGGCTTGTTTGACTCGGGTAAATATCCAACTGCACGTTTACATGAGAATTTAATGAGCGTTTGTTATTCTCTTTAAAAGGTTTGGATCCATAGGTCATTTGCATCTTTAACATGTTTCAAGCATGCATATCCATTTTTAAAACACTTGTAGAAGAAATCTCTTGCTTATAAAATTCCAAGCGTAATGAGTAGAACATTGTGGAATTTTCCAAACTTGAATAAAAAAAATTTTGAGTTAATTTGTGGTGTGTGAATAAATTTTCTTTTCTTACATTTGTAGTTGTTTTAAATTTTTTCCACACAAAAACTCTAAGCTTTTCATTTTGTTGTGATCTATTTGCCTTTTTAGTCTACAGAATGAATGGAGAGTGAAAACTATAAGTTTTAATGTAAGAAAAAAGTATACATCTAAAATTGAAATGCACAATGCACAAATGTAGAGAGAGATAATTCCGAAGAGTGTCTTTAATTTTTAGGGATTGAAGCATTGTTTACTTTTTATATATTAGGTTTTGCAATTGTCGGGAAAAGGGCGAAGCTGGGGATTTTTAACTGACTTTTGACTCCCAATCAATAAGTCATTTCTTAAAAAAATATAGCCCATTACGCATGATAAATCATTTTACAATCATCTATGATTGTTAGGTCGGTTTTTTGTAAATGGGCAAAATAATGGCTTGTTTGACTCGAATAAATATCCCACCACACGTTCACTTGAGAATTTATTGAGAGTTTTTTATTCTCTTTAAAAGGTTTGGATCCATAGGTCATTTGCATCTTTAAGATGATTCAAGCATGCATATCCATTTTTAAAACATGTGTTGAAGAAATATCTTTCTTAAAAAATTCCGAGCGTAAGGTGTTGAACTAGTGAAATTTCCCAAACTTGGATAATATAACTTTTGAGTTCGTTTGTGATGTGTGAATAAATTTTCTTTACTTACTATTGTTGTTGTTTTAAATTTTTTCCATACATAAACTCTAAAATTTTCATTTTTTTTGTGATCTATTTGCCTTTTTTGTTAACAGGATGAAGGGAGAGCAAAAACTCAATGTTTTCATGTAAGAAAAATGTATGCATCTAAAATGGAAATGTACAATGCACAAATGTAGAGAGAGATAATTCCAAAGAGTGTCTGTAATTTTTAAGGATTGTAAACTTTTTTTAGTTTTTAAATATTAGGTTTTGCAATCTTCAGGAAAATGGGGAGGCGGGGGATTTTTAACTGAGTGTTGACTACCAATCCTTAAGTCATTTCTTACAAAAAAAAATAGCCCATTTCAGATGATAAATCACTTTATAATCATCTATGATTGTTAGGTTAGTTTTTTGGAAATGGGCAAAATAATGGCTTTCTTGACTCGAATAAATATCCCATTACTCGTTCACTTGGGAATGTAATGAGCCTTTGTTATTCTCTTTAAAAGGTTTGGATCCATATATCATTTGCATCTATAACATGATTAATGCATGCATATCCATTTTTAAAGCATTTTTACAAGAAATCTTTGGCTTATAAAATTCCAAGCGTAATGGGTTGAACTAGTGGAATTTCCCAAACTTGGATAACAAAAGTTTTGTGTTCATTTGTTGGGTGTTAATAAATTTTCAATAATTAAATTTATTAGTGTTTTAAATTTTTTCCATACATAAACTTTAAATTTTGTATTTTGTATTGATCAATGTTCCTTTTTTGTTTACGGGAAGAAGGCAGAGCGAAAAATCAAAGTTTTGATTTAAGAAAAAAGTATAGATCTAAAATGGAAATTCACAATGCTCAAATGTAGAGAGAAATAATTCCAAAAAGTGTCTATAATTTTTAGGGATTTTAAACTCTTTTTAGATTTTATTTATTAGGTTTTAAAATCGTCGGGAAAAGGGGGGATTTTTAACTGAGTGTTGACTCCCAATCTATAAGTCATTTCTTACAAAAATAGCCTATTACACATGATAAATCACTTTACCATCATCTATGATTGTTAGGTCAACTTTTTGTACATGGGGAAAATAATGGCTTATTTGACTCGGGTAAATATCCAACCGCACGTTCACATGAGAATTTAATGAGCGTTTATTATTCTCTTCAAAAGGTTTGTATCCATAAGTCATTTGCATCTTTAACACGCTTCAAGCTTGCATATCCATTTTAAAAACATGTGAAGATAAAATCTCTTTCTTATAAAATTCCAAGCGTAATGGGTTGAACTAGTGCAATTTCCCAAACTTTGATAACACAACTTTTGAGTTCATTTGTGGTGTGTGAATACATTTTCTTTACTATTTGTTGTTGTTTTAAATGTTTTCAACACATAAACTCTAAACTTTTCATTTTTTTGTGATCTATTTACCTTTTTGTTTACGGGATGAAGGGACAGAGAAAACTCAAAATTTTTATTTAAGAAAAAAAATTTCATCTAAAATGGTAATGCACAATACAAAAATGTGGAGAGAGATAATTCCAAAGAGTGTCTGTAATTTTTTGGGATTGTAAACACTTTTTAGTTTTTATATATTTGGTTTTGCAATCGTTGGGAAAAGGTGAAGTCAGGGGATTTTTAACTGACTATTGACTACCATACCAAAAGTCATTTCTTTCAAAAATATAGCCCGTTACGCATGTAAAATCACTTTATAATCATATATGATTGTTAGGTCAGCTTTTGGTAATTGGGAAAAATAATGGCTTGTTTGACTTGGGTAAATATCCCACCGCACGTTCACTTGAGAATTTAATGAGCATTTGTTATTCTCTTTAAAAGTTTTGGATCCATTGGTCATTTGCATCTTTAACATGTTTCAAGCATGCATATCCATTTTTAAAACATGTGGTGAAAAGATCTCTTTCTTATAAAATTCCAACTTGGGGGATTCTTAACTAAGTGTTGACTCCCAATCCATAAGTCATTTCTTAGAAAAATATAGCCCGTTACGTATGATAAATAACTTTACAATCATCTATGATTGTTAAGTCAGCTTTACGTAAATGGGCAAAATAATAGCTTGCTTGACTCGGGTAAATATCCAACCGCAAGTTCCCTTGAGAATTTAATGAGCGTTTGTTATTCTCTTTAAAAGGTTTGGATCCATAGGTCATTTGCATCTTTAACATGTTTCAAGCATGCTTATCCATTTTTAAAACATGTGTAGAAGAAATCTATTTCTTATAAAATTCGGAGCGTAATGGGTTGAACTAGTGGAATTTCCCAAACCTGGATAACACAACTTTTGAGTTTATTTGTGGAGTCCGAATAAATTTTCTTTACTTACATTTGTAGTTGTTTTAAATTTTTTCCACGCATAAACTCTTAACTTTTCATTTTGTTCTGATCTATTTACCTTTTTTGTTTACGGGGAGAAGGGAGAGAGAAAACTCAAAGTTTTTATTTAAGTAAAAAGTATACAGATAAAATGGAATTGCACAATCCACAATGTAGAGAGAGATAATTCCAAAAAGTGTATGTATTTTTTAGGGAATGTAAACACTTTTTAGTTTTTATATATAACTTTTTGCAATTGTCAGTAAAAGGGGGAGGTGGGGGATTTTTAATTGAGTGTTGACTCCCAATCCATAAGTCATTTCTTACAAAAATATAGCCCATTACACATTATAAATAACTTTACAATCATCTGTGATTGTTAGGTCACCTTTTCGTAAATGTGAAAATAATTGCTTGTTTGACTCGGGTAAATATCCCACCGCAAGTTCACTTGAGAATTTAATGAGCTTTTGTTATTCTATTTAAAAGGTTTGGATCCATAGGTCCTTTGCATCTTTAACATGTTTCAAGCATGCATATACATTTTTAAAACATGTGTGGAAGAAATCTTTTTCTTATAAAATTCCAAGCGTAATGGGTTGAACTAGTAGAATTTCCCAAACTTGGATAACAAGACTTTTGTGTTCTTTTGTGGTGTGTGAATATGTTCTCTTTACTTACATTTGTTGTTGTTATAAATTTTTTCCATACATAAACTCTAAAATTTTCATTTTGTTGTGATCTGTTTGCCTTTTTTGTTTTCGAGGGAAAGGGAGAGAGTAAACTCAATGTTTTGATTGAAGAAAAAAGTATACATTTAAAAAGGAAATGTAAAATTTAAAAATTTAGAGAGAGATAATTCCAAAGAGTGTCTGTAATTTTAAGGGATTGTAAACTCTTTTAGTTTTTATATATTAGGTTTTACAATTGTCGGGAAAAGGGGGAGGGGGGATTTTTAACTGAGTGTTGACACCCAATCCATAAGTCATGTCTTACAATAATATGGCCCGGTAAGCATGATAAATCACTTTACAATTATCTATGATTGTTAGGTCAGCTTTTTCTAAATGGACAAGATAATGGCTAGTTTTCATCGGGTAAATATCCCACCGCACGATCACTTCAGAATTTAATGTGCGTTTGTTCTTCTCTTTAAATGGTTTGGATCCATAGGTAATTTACAACTTTAACATGTTTCAAACATGCATATCCATTTTTAAAATATGAGTAGAAGAAATCTCTTTCTTATAAAATTCCATGCTATTAGGGTTCAAATGGTGGAATTTCCCAAACTTGGATAACAAAACTTTTTTGGTCATTTGTGGTGTGCGAATAAATTTTCTTTACTTACATTTGTTGTTGTTTTAAATTTTTTCCATACATAAACTCTAAAATTTTCATTTTTTAGTGATCTATTGGCCTTTTTGGTTTACGGGATGAAGGGAGAGCGAAAACTCAATGTTTTGATTTAAGAAAAAAGTATACATCTAAAATGGAAATGCACAATGCCAAAATGTAGAGAGAGATATTTCAAAGAGTGTCTGCAATTTTTAGGGATTGTAAACTCTTTTTAGCTTTTATATATTAGGTTTTGCAATCGTCGGGAAAAGGGGAGGCGGGGGTTTTTTAACTAAGCGTTGACTCCCAATCCATAAGTCATTTCTTACAAAAATGTAGCCCGTTACACAAGATAAATCACTTCAAATCATCTATGATTGTTAGGTCAGGCATTTGTAACTGTGCAAAATAATGGCTTGTTTCACTCAGGTAAATATCCCACCACACGTTCACTCAAGAATTTTGATGAGCGTTTGTTATTCTCTTTAAAAGGTTTCGATCCATAGGTCATTAACATCATTAAGATGATTCAAGCATGCATATCCATTTTTAAAACATGTGTAGAAGAACTCTCATTCTTATAAAATTCCGAGCAATTAGGGTTGAACTGGTGGAATTTCCCAAACTTGGATAAAAAACTTTTGTGTTCATTTGTGGTGTGCAAATAAATTTTCTTTACTTACATTTGCTGTTGTTTCAAATTTTTTCCATACTTAAACTCTATAATTTTCATTTTGTTTTGATCTATTTGCCTTTTTTGTTTACAAGATGAAGGGAGAGCGCAAACACAAATTTTTTATTTAAGAAAAAAGTGTACATAAAAAATGGAAATCCACAATGCAAATATGTAGAGAGAGATAATTCAGAAGAGTGTCTATAATTTTTAGGGATTCTAAACTCATTTTAGTTTTTATATATTAGGTTTTGCGATGGTCAGGAAAAGGGGGAGGTGGGGGATTTTTAACTGAGCGTTGACTCCCAATCCATAAGTCATTTCTTAAAAAAATATAGCCCATTAGGCATGATCAATGACTTTAAAGTCATCTATGATTGTTAGGTCAGCTTTTTTTATATGGGCAAAAAATGGCTTGTTTGACTCGGGTAAATATCCCACCGCATGTTTACTTGAGAATTTAATGAGCGTTAGTTATTCTCTTTAAAATGTTTGGATCCATAGGTCATTTGCATCTTTAACATGTTTCAAGCATGCATATCCATTTTTAAAACATGTGTAGAAGAAATCTCTTTCATATAAAATTTCAAGCTATTAGGGTTGAACTAGTGGAATTTCCCAAACTTGGATAACAAAACTTTTCTGTTCATTTGTGGTGTGCGAGGAAATTTTCTTTCTTTACATATGTTGTTGTTATAAAATTTTTCCATAAATAAACTCTAAAATTTTCATTTTGTTGTGATCTATTGGCCTTTTTTGTTGACGGGATGAAGGGAGAGAGAAAACTCAAAGTTTTGATTTATGAAAAAAGTATACTTCTAAAATGGAAATGCCCAATGCACAAATGTGGAGAGAGATAATTCCAATGAGTGTCTTTAATTTTTAGGGATTTTAAACTCTTTTTTGTTTTTATAAATTAGGTTTTGCAATAGTCTAAAAAAGGGGGAGGTGGGGGATTTTTAATTGAGTGTTGACTCCCAATCTTTAAGTTCTCTCTAAAAAAAATATAGCCTGTTATGCATGATAAATCACTTTGAAATCATCTATGATTTTAAGGTCAGCTATTTATAAATGGGTAAAATAATAGCTTGTTTGACTCAGGTAAATATCCCACCGCACGTTCACTTGAGCATTTAATGAGCGTTTGTTATTCTCTTTAAAAGGTTTGGATCCATAGGTCATTTACATCTTTACCATGTTTGAAACATGCATTTCCATTTTTAAAACATGTGTAGAAGAAATCTCTTTCTTATAAAATTCGAAGGTAATAGGGTTGAACTAGTGGAATTTCCCAAACTTGGATAACAAAACTATTGTTTTCATTTAAGCTGTGTGAATAAATTTGATTCACTTATATTTGTAGTTTTTTCAAATTTTTCCAGACATAAACTCTAAAATTTTCATTTTTTTGTGATCTATTTGCCTTTTTATTTTACGGGATGAAGGGAGAGCGAAAACTCAAAAGTTTTGATTTAAGAAAAAAGTATACATCTAAATTGGAAATGCACAATGCACATATGTAGAGAGAGATAATTCCTAAGAGTGTCTATAATTTTTAGGTATGGTGAACTCTTTTTACTTTTTATATATTAGATTTTACAATCATCAGGAATAGGGGGAGGCAGGGGATTTTTAACGGAGCGTTGACTCCCAATCCATAAGTCATTTCTTACAAAAATATAGCCTGTTACGCATGATAAATCACTTTACAATCATATATGATTGTTTGGTCAGCTTTTCGTAAATCGTCAAAATAATGGCTTGTTTGACTCCAGTAAATTTCGCACTCCACGTTCATTTGAGAATTGAATGAGCGTTTGTTATTCTCTTTAAAATGTTTGGATACATAGGTCATTTGCATCTTTAACATGTTTCAAGCATGAAAATCCATTTTTAAAACATGTGTAGAAGAAATATGATTCTTATAGAATTTCAAGCTATTGGGGTTGAACTGGTGGAATTTCCCAAACTTGGATAACAAAACTTTTGTGTTCATTTGTGGTGTACGAATAAATTTCTTTTGCTTACATTTTTCTTAAAAATTTTTCCATACATAAACTCTAAAATTTTCATTTGGTTTGTGATCTATTTGTCTTTTTTTTACGGGATGAAAGGAATGCGAAAACTAAAAGTTATGATTTAAGAAAAAACTATACATTTAAAATAGAAATGCACAATGCAAGAATGTAGACAGAGATAATTCCAATGAGTGTCTGTAATTTTTAGGGATTGTAAACTCTTTTTAGTTTTTATATATTCGGTTTTTCAATCATTGGGAAAAGGGGGAGGTGGGGGAATTTTAACAGAGCGTTGACTCCCAATCTTTAGTCATTTCTTAAAAAAATATAGTCTGTTACACATGATAAATCACTTTAAAATCTTCAATTATTGTTAGGTCAGCTTTTGGTAAATGGGCAAAATAATGGCTTGTTTGACTCAGGTAAATATCCCACTGCACGTTCACTTGAGAATTTAATGAGAGTTTTTATTCTCTTTTAAAGCTTAGGATCCATAGGTCATTTGCATCTTTAACATGCTTCAAGCATGCATATCCATTTTTAAAACATGTGTAGAAGAATTCTCTTACTTATAAAATTCCAAGATATTATGGATGAACTAGTGGAATTTCCAAAACTTGGATAGCAAAACTTTTGTGTTCATTTGTGGTGTGGGAATACATTTTCTTTTCTTACATTTGTTGTTATTTTAAAATTTGCCATATATAAACTCTAAAATTTTCATTTTGTTGTGATCTACTTGCCTTTTTTGTTTACGGGATGAAGGGAGAGTGAAAACTAGAAGTTTTGATTTAATAAAAAATTATACATATAAAATGGAAATGCAAAATACACAAATGTAGATAGAGATAATTCCAAAGAGTGTCAGTATTTTTTAGGGATTGTAAATTATTTTTAGATTTTATATATTAGGTTTTGCAATGGTCGGGAAAAGGGAGAGGTGTGGGATTTTTAGCTGTGCGTTGACTCCCAATCCATAAGTCATTTCCTACCAAAAATATAGCCTATTACGCATGGTAAATCACTTTACAATCATCAATGATTGTTACATCAGCTTTTTGTAAATGGGAAAAATAATGGCTTGTTTGACTCGGGTAAATATCCTACCGCACGTTCTCATGAGAATTTAATGAGCGTTTGTTATTCTGTTTAAAAGGTTAGGATCCATAGGTCATTTGCATCTTTAACATGTTTCAAGCATGCATATCCAATTTTAAAACATGTGTAGAAGAAATCTCTTTCTTATAAAATTTCAAGCTTATAGGGTCGAACTAGTGGAATTTCCCAAACTTGGATAACAAAAATTTTGCGTTCTTCTCTAGTTTACGAATAAATTTTCTTTACTTACATTTGTTTTTGTTTTAAATTTTTTTCACACATAAACTCTAAAATTTTCATATTGTTGTGATCTTTTGGCCTTTTTTGTTTACGGCATGAACAGTGAGTGAAAACTCAAAGTTTTGATTTAAGAAAAAAATATATATCTAAAATAGAAAAGCACAATGCAAAAATGTAGAGAGAAATAATTCCAAAGGGTGTCAGTAATTTGTAGGGATTGTAAAGTATTTTTATTTTTTTATATATTTGGTTTTTAATTCATCGGGAAAAGGGGGAGGGGGGGGGGGATTTTTAACCAAGATTTGACTCCCAATCCAGAAGTCATTTCTTAAAAAAAAATATAGCCTGTTACGCATGATAAATAACTTTACAATCATCTACAATTATTAGGTCAGCTTTTTGTAAATGGGAAAAATAATGGCTTGTGTGACTCGGGTAAATATCCTACTACACGTTCACTTGAGAATTTAATGAGCAGTTGTTATTCTCTTTAGAAGGTTTGGATCCATAGGTCATTTGTATCTTTAAAATGTTTCAAGCATGCTTATCCCTTTTTAAAACATGTGTAGAAGAAATCTCTTTCTTATAAAATTCCAAGCTATTATGGAAGAACTAGTGAAATTTCCTGAACTAGGATAACAAAACTTTTGTGTTCATTTGTGGTGTGCGAATAATTTTTCTTTACTAAAATTTGTTGTTATTTTAAACATTTTCCATACATAAACTCTAAATTTTTTATTTTGTTGAGATCTATTTGCCTTTTTTGTTTACTAGATTGAGGGAGAGAGAAAACTCAAAGTTCTAATTTAAGAAAAAAGTATACATATAAAATGGAAATGAACAATGCACAAATGTAGAGAGAGATAATTCCAAATATTGTTAGTAATTTTTTGGTATTGTAAACTCTTTTTAGTTTTTATATATTAGGTTTTGCATTCGTCGGCAAAAGGCGGAGGCGGGGGATTTTTAACTGATCATTGACTCCAATTCCATAAGTCATTTCTTACAAAAATATAGCCCATTACGCTTGATAAATCACATTGCAATCATCTATGATTGTTAGGTCAGCTTTTTAAAAATGGGCAAAATAATGGCTTGTTTGTCGCGGGTAAACATCCCACAGCACGTTTACTAAAGAATTTTGATGAGCGTTTTTTCTTCTCTTTAAAAGGTTTGAATCCATAGGTCATTTGCATCTTAACATTTTTCAAGCATGCATATCCATTTTTAAAACATGTGTAGAAGAAATCTCTTTCTTATAAAATTCCAACCTATAAGGGTTGAACTAGTGGAATTTACCAAACTTGGATAATAAACCTTTTGTTTTCATTTGTGGTGTGCGAATAAATTTTATTTTCTTACGTTTTTTTTAAAATTTTTGCCATCCATAAACTCTAAAATTGTCATTTTGCTGTGATCTATTTGCCTTTTTTGTTTGCGGGATGAAGGGAGAGCGAAAACTCAAAGTTTTGATTTGAGAAAAAATATACATCTAAAATGGTAATGCACAATGCACAAATATAGAGAGAGATAATTCCTAAGAGTGTCTGTAATTTTTAGGGATTGTAAACTCTTTTTAGCTCTTTTATATTTGGTTTTGCAATCGTCGAGAAAAGAGGGAGGCAGGAGATATTTAACTGATCGTTGACTCCCAATACATAAGTCATTTCTTACAAAAATATACCCCGTTACATGTGATAAATCACTTTACAATCATCTATGATTGTTCAGTCAGCTTTTTTTAAATGGGCAAAATAATGGCTTGTTTGACTCGGGTAAATATCCCACCGCACGTTCAGTTGAGAATTTAATTAGCGTAACAAGCTATATTTTTGTAAGAAATGACTTATGGATTGGGAGTCAATGCTTAGTCAACGCTCAGTTAAACCCCCCCCCCCCCCCCCCCCCCCCCCTTTTCCCGACGGTTGTAAAATCTAATAAATAAAAGCTAAAAAGAGTTTACAATCCCTAAAAATAACATACACTCATTTGAATTCTCTCTCTCTCTCTTCATTTGTGCATTGTGCATTTCCAATTAAGACCTATACTTTTTTCCTAAATCAAAACTTTGAGTTTTCGTCCTCCCTCCATCCTATAAACAAAAAAGGTAAATAGATCACAAGAAAATGAAAATTTTAGTGTTTATGTATGGAAAAAATTTAAAACAACAACAAATGTAAGTCTTGAAAATTTATTCGCACACCACAAATGAACACAAAATATTTGTTATCCAACTTTTGGGAAATTCGACTAGTTCAACCGTAATAGCATGGAATTTTATAAAAAAGAGATTTCTTCTGCACATGTTATAAAAATTGGTATGCATTCTTGAAACATGTTTAAGATGCAAATGACATATGGATCCAAACCTTTTAAACAGAATAACAAACGCTGATTAAATTCTCAAGTGAACTTGCGGTGGGATATTTACCCGAGTCAAACAAGCCATTACTTTGCCCATTTACAAAAAGCTGACCTATCAATCATAGATGATTGTAATGTGATTTATCATGCGTAACAGGCTATATTTTTGTAAGAAATGACTTTTGGATTGGGAGTCAATGCTCAGTTAAATATCCCCCGCCTCCCCCTTTTCCTAACGATTGCAAAACCTAATATATAAAAATTAAAAAGAGTTTACAATCCCTAAAACTGATAAGAATGCTTTTAAATTATCTCTCTCTACATTTGAGCATTGTGCTTTTCGTTTTTAGATGTATACATTTTTCGTAAATCAAAACTTTGAGTTTTCGCCCTCCCTTCATCCCGTAAAAAAAAGGCAATTAGACCACAACAAAATGAAAATTTTAGAGTTTATGTATGGAAAAAATTAAAACAACAATAAATGTAAGTAAAGAAAATTTAATTGGATACCGTAAATGAACACAAAAGTTTTGTCATCCAATTTATCATGCGTAACAGGCTATATTTTTGTAACACAAAACTTTTATGTTCATTTGCGATATCAGAATAATTTTTTTGTTGTTGTTTTAAATTTTTTGCATACATAAACTCTAAAATTTTCATTTTGCTATGATCTATTTGCCTTTTTTGTTTACGGGATGAAGGGAGAGCGAAAACTGAAAGTTTTGATTTGAGAAGAAATTATACACCTATAATGGGAATGCACAATGCACTAATATAGAGAGAGATAATTCCTAAGAGTGTCTGTAATTTTTAGGGATTTTAAACTCATGTTTAGCTTTTATAAATTTGGTTTTGGAATCGTCAGGAAAAGGGGGAGGAGGGGGATATTTAACTGAGCGTTGACCCCAAATCCATTAATCATTTCTTACAAAAATATATCCCGTTACGCGTGATAAATCACCATACAATCATCTATGATTGTTAGGTTAGCTTTTTGTAAATGGGCAAAATAATAGCTTGTTCGACTCGGATAAATATCCCACCGCACGTTCACTTGAGAATTTTATGAGCGTTTGTTAATCTCTTTAAAAGCTTTGGATCCATAGGTCATTTGCATCTTTACCATGTTTCAAGCATGCATATCCATTTTTAAAACATGTGTAGAAGAAATCTCTTTCTAATAAAATTCGAAGCTATTAGGGTTGAAATAGTGGAATTTCCAAAACTTGGATAAAAAATCTTTTTTGTTCATTTGTGGTGAGCGAATAAATATTCATTACTTACATTCGTTGTTTTTAAATTTTTTTCCATACATAAACACTAAAATTTTCATTTTCTTGTGATTGTTTACAGGATGGAGGGATAGCAAAAACTAAAAGTTTTGATTTAAGAAAAATGTAAGTATCCAAAATGGAAATGCACAATGCACAAATGTAGAGAGAGATAATTCCAAAGAGTTTCAGTAATATTTATGGAATAAACTCTTTTTAGTTTATATATATTAGGTTTAAGAATTTTCGGGAAAAGGGGGAGGCGGGGGATTTTTAACTAAGCGATGACTCCCAATACATAAGTCATTTCTTACAAAAATATAGCCCGTTATTCTTGATAAATCACTTTTCAATCATCTATGATTGTTAGGTCAGCTTTTTGTAAATGGGAAAAAAATGGCATGTTTAATGCGGGTAAATATCCCACCGCACGTTCACTTGAAAATTTAATGACCGTTTGTTATTCTCTTTAAAAGGTTTGGATCCATAGGTCATTTGCTTCTTTAACATGTTCCTAGCATGCGTATCCATTTTAAAAACATGTGTAGAAGAAATCTCTTCCTTATAAAATTCCAAGCTATTAGGGTTGAACTAGTGGAATCTCCCAAACTTGGATAACAAAACTTTTGTGTTCATTTGTGGTGTACGAATAAATTTTCTTTACTTACATTCGTTATTTTTTAAATTTTTTCCTTACATAAACTCTAAAATATTCTTTTTTTGTGATTTTTTTACCTTTTTTGTTTACGGGATGAAGGGAGAGTGAAAACTCGAAGTTTTCATTTAAGAAAAATGTATACATCTAAAATGGAAATGCACGATGCACAAATGTAGAGAGAGATAATTACAAAGAGTATTAGTAATTTTTAGGGATTTTAAACTCTTTTTAGTTTTTATATATTAGGTTTTGCAATCATCTAGAAAAGGGGGAGGTGGTAGATTTTTAAATGAACGTTGACTCCCAATCCATAAGTAGTTTCTTACTAAAATATAGCCCGTTACACATGATAAATCACTTTACAATCATCTACGATTTTTAGGCCAGCTTTTTGTAAATGGGAAAAATAATAGCTTCTTTGACTCGCGTAAATATCCCACCGCACGTTCACTTGAGAATTTAAAGATCGTTTGTTGTTCTCATTAAAAGGTATGGATCCATAGGTCTTTTGCATCTTTAACATTTTTCAAGCATGCATATCCATTTTTAGAACATGAGTAGAGGAAGTCTCTTCCTTATAAAATTCATAGCTATTAGGGTTGAACTAGTGGAATTGCCCAAAATTGGATGACAAAACTTTTGTGTTCATTTGCAGTATGCGAATAAATTTTCTTTACTTACATTTGATGTTGTTTTAATTTTTTTCCATACATTAACTCTAAAATTTTTATTTTGTTGTGATCTATTTGCCTTTTTTTTTTACGGGATAAAGGGAGAGCAAAAACTCAAAGTTTTGATTTAAGAAAAATGTATACATCTAAAAACGAAATGCACAATGCACAAATGTAGAGAGACAATTTAAAAGAGTTCCTGTTATTTTTAGGGATTGTAAACTCCTTTTAATTTTTATATATTAGGTTTTGCAATCGTCGGGAAAAGAGGGAGGCGGTGGATTTTTAACTGAGCGTTGACTCCCAATCCATAAGTCATTTCTTACAAAAATATAGCTCGTTATGCATGATAAATCACTGTATAATGATCTACGATTGTTACGTCAGCTTTTTGTAAATGGGCAAACTAATGGCTTGTTTGACTCCGGTAAATGTCCCACCGTATGTTCACTTGAGAATTTAAAGAGCATTTTTTATTCTCTTTAAAAGGTTTGGATCCATAGGCCATTTGTATCTTTAACAAGTTTCGAGCATGTATATCCCGTTTTAAGACGTGTAGAAGAAATCTCTTTCTTATAAAATTCCTAGCTATTAGGGTTGAACTAGTGGATTTTTCCCAAACTTGGATAAACAAAATTTTGTGTTCATTTGTGGTGTACTAATTAATTTTCTTTTCTTACATTTTTTGTTGTTTTAAAAATTTCCATACATAAACTCTAAAATTTTCATTTTGTTGTGCTCTATTTTCCTTTTTTGTTTACGGGATAAAGGGAGAGCGACAACTCAAAGTTTTCATTTTGGAAAAAAGTATATGTCTAAAATGGCTATGAACAATGCACAAATGCAGAGCAAGAGAATTCCAACGAGTGTCAATAATTTTTAGAGATTGTAAACTCTTTTTAGTTTTTATATATCAGGTTATAGAATTGTCGAAAAAGGGGGACACTGGGGGTTTTTAACTGAGCGTTGACTGCCAATCCATAAGTAATTTCTAACAAAAATATAGCCAGTTACACATGATAAATCACTTTACAATCATCTACGATTGTTTGGTCAACTTTTTTAAATTGGCAAAATAATGGCTTGTTTGATTTAGGTAAATATTCCACCGCACGTTCACTTAAGAATTTAATGAGCGTTTGTTATTTTATTGAAAAGGTTTGGATCCATAGGTCATGTTCATCTTTAACATGTTTTAAGCATGCATATTAGTTTTTAAAACATGTGTAAAAGAAATCTCTTTCTTATAAAATTCCAAACTATTAGGGTTGAACTAGTGGAATTTCCAAAAGTTGGATGACAAAACTTTTGTGTTCGTTTGCGGTATGCGAATAAATTTTCTTTACTTACATTTTTTGTTGTTTTAAATTTTTTTCCATACATAAACTCTAAAATTTTTATTTTGTTGTGTTTTATTTGCCTTTTTTGTTTACAGGATGAAGGCGGAGAAAAAACTCAAAGTTTTGATTTACGAAAATAATATACATCTAAAATGGACAAGCACAATTCACAAATGTAGAGAGAGATAATTCGAAAGAGTGTCTATAATTTTTTTGGATTGTAAACTCTTTTTAGTTTTTATATATTAGGTTTTACAATCGTCGGAAAAAGTGGGAGGAGGTGGATTTTTAACTGAGCGTTGACTCCCAATCCATAAGTAATTTCTAAAAAAAATATAGCCAGTTACACATGATAAATTTCTTTACAATCATCTACGATTGTTACGTTAGCTTGTTGTAAATGGGAAAAATAATGGCTTGTTTGACTCGGGTAAATATCCCACTGTACGTTCTCTTGATAATTTAATGAGCGTTTGTTATTCTCTTTGAAAGGTTTGAATCCATGGGTCATTTTTATCTTTAACATGTTTCAAGCATACATATCCATTTTTAAAACATGTGTAGAAGAAAACTTTTTCTTATAAAATTCCAAGCTATTAGGGTTGAACTAGTGGAATTTCCCAAACTTGGATAACAAAACTTTTGTGTTCATTTGTGGTGTGTGAATAAGTTTTCTTTACTTACATTCATTGTTTTTTAATTTTTTTCCACACATAAACACTAAAATTTTCATTTTGTTGTAATCTGTTTGCTTTTTTTCTTTACGGGAAGAAGGCATAACGAAAACTCAAAATTTTTATTTAAGAAAAAAGTATACATCTAAAATTAAAATGCACAATGAAAATATGTAGAGAGAGATAATTCCAACGAGTGTCAGTAATTTTTAGGGATTATAATCTATTTTTAGTTTTTACATATTCGATTTTGAAATCTTTGAGAAAAGGGGGAGGCGAGGGATATTTAACTGGGCGTTGTCTCCCTATCCATAAGTTATTTCTTACAAAAATATAGCCTATTACGCATGATAAATCACTGTACAATCATCAATGATTGTTCTGTCAACTTCTTGTAAATGGGAAAAATAAGAGCTTGTTTGACTCAGGTAAATATCCCACCGCACGTTGTCTTGAAAATTGAATTTGCATTTTTTATTCTCTTTAAAAGGTTTGGATCCATAGGTCATTCGCATCTTTAACATGTTTCAAGCATTCATATCCATTTTTAAAACATGTGTACAAGAAATCTCTTTCTTATAAAATTCCAAGCTATTAGGGCAGAACTATTGAAATTTCCCAAACTTGGATAACAAAACTTTTGTGTTCATTTGTGGTGTGCGAATTAATATTCTTTACTTACCTTTGTTGTTTTTTAAAATTCTTTCCATGGATAAACTCTAAAATTTTCATTTTGTTGATTTCTTTTTGCTTTGTTTGTTTACGGGATGAAGGGAGAGAGAAAACTCAAAGTTTTGATTTAAGAAAAAAGTATACATCTAAAATGGAAATGCACAATGAACAAATGTAGAGAGAGATAATTCCAATAAGTGTCTGTATTTTTTAGGGATTGTAAACTCTTTTTACTTTTTATATATTAGATTTTGCAGTCGTCGGGAAATGGGGGATGCATGGGATTTTTAACTGAGCGTTGAATCCCAATCCATAAGTTATTTCTTACAAAAATATAGCCCTTTATGCATGATAAATCACTTCACAATTATCTATGATTGTTAGGTCAGATTTTTGTAAATGGTCGAAATAATGGCTTGTTTGACTCCAGTAAATATCCCACCGAACGTTTACTTGAGAATTTAATGTGCGTTTGTTATTCTCTTTAAAATGTTTGGATACATAGGTCATTTGCATCTTTAACATGTTTCAAGCCATTAGGGTTGAACTGGTGGAATTTCCCCAACTTGGATAACAAAACTTTTGTTTTCATTTGTGGTGGGCGAATAAATTTGGTTTACTTACATTTTATTTTGTTTTAAATCTTTTCCATACATGAACTCTAAATTTTCCATTTTGTAGTAATCAATTTGCCTTTTTTGTTTACGGGATGATGGGAGAGTGAAAACAAAAAGTTTTGATTTAAGAAAAAAGTATACATCTAAAATAGAAATGCACAATGCAAGAATGTAGACAGAGATAATTCCAATGAGTGTTTGTAATTTTTAGGGATTGTAAACTCTTCTTAGTTTTTATATATTAGGTTTTGCAATCATTAGGAAAAGGGGGAGGTGGGGGAATTTTAATTGAGCGTTGACTCCCAATCTTTAGTCATTTCTTAAAAAAATATAGCCTGTTACGCAAGATAAATCACTTTAAAATATTCTATGATTGTTAGGTCAGCTTTTTGTAAATGGGAAAAATAATGGCTAGTTTGACTCGGGTAAATATCCCACCGCACGGTCACTTGAGAATTTAATGAGCGTTTGTTATTCTTTTTAAAAGGTTTAGATCCATAGGTTATTTGCATCTTAAACATGTTTCAAGCATGCATATCCATTTTTAAAACATGAGTAGAGGAAGTCTCTTCCTTATAAAATTCATAGCTATTAGGGTTGAACTATTGGAATTGCCCAAAATTGGATAACAAAACTTTTGTGTTCAATTGCGGTATGCGAATAAATTTTCTTTAATTACATTTGTTGTTGTTTTAATTTTTTTTCCATACATAACTCTAAAATTTTCATTTTGTTGTGATCTATTTGCCTTTTTTTTACGGGATGAAGGGAGAGCGAAAACTCAAAGTTTTGATTTAAGAAAAATGTATACATCTAAAAACGAAATGCACAACGAACAAATGTAGAGAGAGATAATTTAAAAGTGTTCCTGTAATTTTTAGAGATTGTAAACTCTTTTTATTTTTTATATATTAGGTTTTGAAAACGTTGGGAAAAAGGGGGAGGTGGGGGATATTTAATTGAGGGTTGACTCCCAATCCAAAAGTCATTTCTTACAAAAATATAGCCCGTTATATGTGATAAATCACTTTATAATCATCTATGATTGTTAGGTCAGCTTTTTGTAAATGGGCAAAGTAATGGCTTGTTTGACTCGGGTAAATATCCCACTGCACGTTCACTTGAGAATTTAATAAGTTTTTGTTATTCTCATTAAAAGGTATGGATCCATAGGTCATTTTCATATTTAACATGTTTCATGCATGCATATCCATTTTTAAAATTTTAGTAGAGGAAGTCTCTTTCTTATAAAATTCCAAGCTATTAGGGTTGAAATAGTGGAATTGCCCAAAATTGGATGACAAAACTTTTGTGTTCATTTGTTGTATGCGAATAAATTTTCTTTACCTACATTTGTGGTTGTTTTAAATTTTTTCCATACATAAACTCTAAAATTTTCATTTTGTTGTGATCCATTTTGTATTTTTTTTTACGGGATGAAGGGAGCGTGAAAACTCAAAGTTTTGATTTAAGAAAAATGTATACATCTAAAATGGAAATGCACAATGCACAAATGTAGAGAGAGATATTTCCAAAGAGTGTCTGTAATTTTTAGGGATTGAAAACCTTGTTTAGTTTTTATTTATTTGGTTTTACAATTGTCAGGAAAAGGGGGAGGCGCGTTGACTCCGAATCCATAACTCATTTCTTACAAAAATATACCCCGTTACGCTTGATAAATAACTTTACTTTCATCAATTATTGTTACATCAGCTTTTTGTAAATGGGCAAAATAATGGCTTGTTTGACTCGGGTAAATATCCTACCGCACAATCACATGAGAATTTAATGAGCGTTTGTTATTCTCTTTAAAAGGTTAGGATCCATAGGTGATTTACATCTTTAACATGCTTCAAGCATGCATATCCATTTTTAAAACAAGTGTAGAAGAAATCTCTTTCTTATAAAATTCCAAGCTTATAGGGTCGAACTAGTGGAATTTCCAAAACTTAGATAACAAAACTTTCGTGTTCTTTTGTGGTATGCGAATAAATTTTCTTTACTTACATATGTTGTTGTTTTAAATTTTTTTCATACATAAACTCTAACATTTTCATTTTGTTGTGATTGTTTTGCCTTTTCGTTTACGGCATGAATGGAGAGAGAAAACTCAAAGTTTTAATTTTAGAAAAAAGAAGAGATCTAAAATGGAAATGCACAATGCACAAATGTAGAGAGAGATAATTCCAAAGAGTGTCAGTAATTTTTAGGGATTGTAAGCTATTTTTAGTTTTTATATATTTGGTTTTGCAATCGTCGGGAAAAGGGGGAGGTGGGGGATTTTTAACTGAGCATTGACTCTCAATCTATAAGTCATTTCTTAGAAACATATAGCCTATTACGCATGATAAATAACTTTAAAATCTTCTACGACTATTAGGTCAGCTTTTTTAAATGGGCAAAATAATGGCTTGTGTTACTCGGGTAAATATCCCACTGCACGTTCACTTGAGAATTTAATGAGCGTTTGTTTTTCTCTTTAGAAGGATTGGATCCATAGGTCATTTGGATCTTTAACATGTATCAAGCATTTATATCCCTTTTTAAAACAAGTGTAGAAGAAATCTCTTTCTGATAAAATTCCAACCTATTATGGATGAACATGTGAAATTTCCCAAACTTGGATAACAAAACTTTTGTGTTCATTTGTGGTGTGCGAATAAATTTTCTTTACGTACATTTGTTGTTATTTTAAACTTTTTCCATACATAAACTCTAAAATTTTTATTTTGTTGTGATCTATTTGCCTTTTTTCTTTATGGGATGGAGGGAGAGAGAAAACTCAATGTTTTGATTTGAGAAAAAAGTATACATCTAAAATGGAAATGCACAATGCACAAATGTAGAGAGAGATAATTCCAAAGAGTGTCAGTAATTTTTAGGGATTGTAAAGTCTTTTTAGTTTTTATATATTAGGTTTTGCAATTGACATGAAAAGGGGGAGGCGGGGAATTTTTAACTGAGCGTTGACCCCCTACCCATAAGTCATATATTACATAAATATTGCCCATTACGCATGATAAATCACTTATAATCATCTATGATTGTTAGGTCAGCGTTTTGTAAATGGGCAAAATAATGGCTTGTTGACTCGGGTAAATATCCTACCGCACGTTCACATGAGAATTTAATGAGCGTTTATTATTCTATTTAAAAGGTTAGGATCCATAGGTGATTTGCATATTTAACATGTTTCAAGCATGCATATCCATTTTTAAAACATATCTTGAAGAAATCTCTTTCTTATTAAATTCCAAGCTTATAGGGTCGAACTAGTGGAATTTCCCAAACTTGGATAACAAAACTTTCATGTTCTTTTGTAGTATGCGAATAAATTTTCTTTTCTTACATTTTTTGTTGTTTTTAATTTTTTTCATACATAAACTGTAAAATTTTCATTTTGTTATGATCTTTTTGCCTTTTTTGTTTACGGCATGAAGAGAGAGCGAAAACTCAAAGTTTTGATTTTTGAAAAAAGAATAGATCTAAAATGGAAATGCACAATGCACAAATGTAGAGAGAGATAATTCCAAAGCGTGTCTGTAAATTTTTGGGATTGTAAACTATTTTTAGTTTTTATATATTTGGTTTTGCAATCGTCGGGAAAAGGGGGAGGCGGGGGATTTTTAATTGAGCATTGAATCTCAATCCATAAGTCATTTCATACAAAAATATAGCCTGTTACGTATGATAAATAAATTTACAATTATCTAGGATTATTAGGTTAGGTTTGTTTAAATGGGCAAAATAATGGGTTGTGTGACTCAGGTAAATATCCCACTGCACGTTCACTTGAGAATTTAATGAGCGCTTGTTTGTCTCTTTAGAAGGGTTGGATCCATAGGTCATTTGCATCTTTAACATGTTTCAAGCATGCATATCCTTTTTTAAAAAATGTTTAGAAGAAATCTCTTTCTTATAAAATTCCAAGCTATTATTGATGAACTAGTAAAATTTCACAAAATTGGATAACAAAACTTTTGTGTTCATTTGTGGTGTGTGAATAAATTTTCTGTACTTACATTTGTTGTTATTTTAAAATTTTCCATACATAAACTCTAAAATTTTTATTTTGTTGTGATCTATTTGCCTTTTTTCTTTACGAGTTGGAGGCAGAGAGAAAACTCAAAGTTTTGATTTGAGAAAAAAGTATACATCTAAAATGGAAATGCACAATGCACAAATGTAGAGAGAGATAATTCCAAAGAGTGTCAGTAATTTTTAGGGATTGTAAACTCTTTTTAGTTTTATATATTAGGTTGTACAATTGACGGGAAAAAGGGGAGGCGGGGGATTTTAACTGGGCGTTGACTCCCTATCCATAAGTCATTTCTTACAAAAATATAGCCTGTTACGCATGATAAATCACTTTACAATCATCTATGATTGTTAGGTCAGCTTTTTGTAAATGGGCAAAATAATGGCTTGTTTGACTCGGGTAAATATCCTACTGCACGTTCACATGAGAATTTAATGAGCATTTGTTATTCTATTTAAAAGGTTAGGATCCATAGGTGATTTGCATCTTTAACATGTTTCAAGCATGCATATCCTTTTTTAAAACATGTGTAGAAGAAATCTCTTTCTTATAAAATTCCAAGCTTATAGGGTCGAACTAGTGGAATTTCCCAAACTTGGCTAACAAAAATTTTGTATTCTTTTTTTATTTTCGAATAAATTTTCTTTAATTTCATTTCTTTTTTTTAATTTTTTTCATACATAAACTCTAACATTTTCATTTTGTTGTGCTCTTTTTGCCTTTTTTGTTTACGGCATGAAGAGAGAGCGAAAACTAAAAGTTTTGATTTGAGAATAAAGTAAACATCTAAAATGGAAATGCACAATGCACAAATGTAGAGAGAGATAATTCCAAAAAGTGTCAGTAATTTTTAGGGATTTTAAACTATTTTTAGTTTTTATCTATTTGGTTTTGCAATCGTCGGGAAAAGGTGGAGGCGGGGAATTTTAAACTGAGCATTAACACCCAATCCATAAGTCATTTCTTAAAAAAATATAGCCTGTTACGCATGATAAATAACTATACAATCATCTACGATTATTAGGTCACCTTTTTTTAAATGGGCAAAATAATGGCTTGTGTGGCTCGGGTAAATATTCCACTGCACGTTCACTTGAGAATTTAATGAGTGTTTGTTCTTCTCTTTAGAAGGTTTGGATCCATAGGTCATTTGGATCTTTAACATGTATCAAGCATTTATATCCCTTTTTAAAACAAGTGTAGAAGAAATCTCTTTCTGATAAAATTCCAACCAATTATGGATGAACATGTGAAATTTCCCAAACTTGGTTAACAAAACTTTTGTGTTCATTTGTGGTGTGTGAATAAATTTTCTTTACTTACATTTGTTGTTATTTTAAACTTTTTCCATACATAAACTCTAAAATTTTTATTATGTTGTGATCTATTTGCTTTTTTTTGTTTACGTGATGGAGGGAGAGAGAAAACTCAAAGTTTTTATTTATGAAAAAAGAATACATCTAAAATGGAAATGCACAATGCAAAAATGTAGAGAGAGATAATTCCAAAGAGTGTCAGTAATTTTAATGGATTGTAAACTCTTTTTTGTTTTTATATATTAGGTTTTGCAATCGTCGAGAAAAGACGGAGGGATGGATTTTTAACTGAGCGTTGACTCCCAATTCATAAGTCATTTCTTACAAAAATATAGCCCGTTACGCATGATAAATCACTTTACAATCATCTTTGATTGTTAAGTCAGCTTTTTAAAAATGGGCAAAATAATGGCTAGTTTGACGCGAGTAAATATCCCACAGCACGTTCACTAGATCCATAGGTCATTTGCATCTTAATATGTTTCAAGCATGCATATCCATTTTTAAAACATGTGTAGAAGAAATCTCTTTCTTATAAAATTCCAACCTATATGGTTGAAGTAGTGGAATTTCTCAAACTTGGATAATAAACCATTTGTGTTCCTTGGTGGTGTGCGAATAGATTTTCTTTTCTTACATTTGTTGTTGTTTTAAATTTTTTCCATCCATAAACTCTAAAATTTTAATTTTGTTGTGATCTATTTGTCTTTTTTGTTTACGGGATGAAGGGAGAGTGAAAACTCAAAGTTATGATTTAGGAAAAAAGTATTCGTCAAAATTGGAAATGCACAATGCACAAATGAATAGAGAGATAAAATTCCTACGAGTGACTGTTATTTTTAGGGATTGTAAACTCTTTTTAGTTTTTATATATTATGTTTTGCAATCATTGGGAAAAGGGGGAAGAGGGGGTTTTTAACTGAGCGATGATTCCCAATCCATAAGTCATTTCTTACAAAAATATAGCCCGTTACGTATGATAAATCACTTTACAATCATCTACAATTGTTAGGTCAGCTTTATGTAAAAGGTCAAAATAATGGCTTGTTTCACTCGGGTAAATATCCCACCGCATGTTCACTTGAGAATTTAATGAGCGTTTGTTATTCTCTTTAAAAGGTTTGGATCCATAGGTCATTTGCATCTTTAACATGTTTCAAGCATGCATATCCATTTTTAAAACATGTGTAAAATAAATCTCTTTCTTAAAAAATTCCAAGCTATTAGGGTTGAACTAGTGGAATTTCCCAAACTTGGATGATAAAACTTTTGTGTTCATTTGCGGTATGAGAATAAATTTTTTTACTTACATTTGTTGTTGTTTTAAATTTTTTGCATACATAAACTCTAAAATTTTCAATTTGTTGTGATCTATTTGCCTTTTTTGTTTTCGGGATGAAGGGAGAGCGAAAACACAAAGTTTTGATATGAGAAAAAAGTATACATCTAAAATGATAATGCACAATGCACAAATGTAGAGAGAGATAATTCCTAAGAGTGTTTGTAATTTTTAGGGATTGCAAACTCTTTTTAGCTTTTATATATTTGGTTTTGAATCATCGGGAAAAGGGGGAGGCGGAGGATATTTAACTGAGCATTGACTCCCAATCCATAACTCATTTCTTACAAAAATATAGCCCGTGATGCTTGATAAAATCACTTTACAATCATCTATGATTGTTAGGTCAGCTTTTTGTAAATGGTCAAAATAATGGCTTGTTTGACTCGGGTTAATATCCCACTACACGTTCACTTGAGAATTTAATCAGCGTTTGTTATTCTCTTTAAAAGGTTTGGATCCATAGGTCATTTGCATCTTAAACATGTTTCAAGCCTGCATATCCATTTTTATAACATGTGTAGAAGAAATCTTTTTTTTTATAAAATTCGAAGCTATTAGGGTTGAACTAGTGGAATTTCCCAAACTTGGATAACAAATCTTTTGTGTTCATTTGTGGTGTGCGAATAAATTTTCTTTACTTACATTCGTTGTTTTTAAAATTTTTTCCATACATAAACACTAAAATTTTCATTTTGTTGTGATCTATTTGCTTTTTTTGTATACATGATGGAGGGAGAGAGAAAACAAAAAGTTTTGATTTAACAAAAAAATATACATCTAAAATGGAAATGCACAATGCACAAATGTGGAGAGAGATAATTCCAAAGAGTGTCAATAATTTTTATGGATTGTAAACTCTTTTTAGTTTGTAATTATTAGGTTTTGCAATCGTCGGGAAAAGGGGGAGGCGGGGGATTTTTTAACTGAGCGATGACTCCCAATAAATAAGTCATTTCTTACAAAAATATAGCCTGTTATTCTTGATAAATCCCTTTTCAATCATGTATGATTGTTAGGTCAACACTTTTTAAATGAGCAAAAAAATGGCATGTTTGACACTGGTAAATATCCCACCGCACGTTCACTTGAGAATTTAATGAAATGTTTGTTATTCTATTTAAAAGGTTTGATCCATAGGTCATTTGCATCTTTAACATGTTTCAAGAATGCGTGTCCATTTTTAAAACATGTGTAGTAGAAATCTCTTTCTTATTAAATTCCAAACTATTAGGCTTGAACTAGTGGAATCTCCCAAACTTGGATAACAAAACTTTTGTGTTCATTTCTGGTGTGCGAATAAATTTTCTTTACTTACATTCGTTGTTTTTAAAATTTTTTCCATACATAAACTCTAAAACATTCATTTTGTTGTGATCTTTTTGCCTTTTCTTTTTTACGGGACGAAGGGAGAGCAAAAATTCATAGTTTTGATTTAAGAAAAAAGTATACATCTAAAATGGAAATGCACAAAGAACAAATGTAGAGAGAGATAATTCCAACAAGTTTCTTTAATTTTTAAGTATTTTAAACTCTTTTTAGTTTTTATATATTAGGTTTTGCAATAGTCATGAACAGGGGGAGGCGGGGGATTTTTAATTGAACTCTGACTCCCAATCCATAAGTCATTTATTACAAAAATATTGCCTATTACGCAAGATAAATCAATTTACAATCATCTATGATTGTTAGGTCAGTATTTTGTAAATGGGCAAAATAATGGCATGTTTGACTTAGGTGAATATCCCACTACACGTTCACTTGAGAATTTAATGAGCGTTTGTTTTTCTCTTTGAAAGGTTTGGATCCATAGGTCATTTGAAACTTTAACATGTTTCAAGGATGCATATCCATTTTTAAAACATGTGTAGAAGAAATATCTTTCTTATAAAATTCCAAGCTTTTTTGGGTTGAACTAGTGGAATTTCCAAAACTTGGATAACAAAAATTTTGTGTTCATTTACGGTATGCGAATAAATTTTCTTTGCATTCATTTGTTGTTGTTTTAAATTTTTTCCATACATAAACTCTAAATTTTCGTTTTGTTATAATCCGTTTTGCCTTTTTTTTTTTTTACAGGATGAAGGGAGAGCGAAAACTCAAAGTTTGGATTTAAGAAAAATGTATACATCTAAAATGGGAATGCACAATGCACAAATGTAGAGAGAGATATTTCCAAGGAGTGTTAAAAATTTTTAGGGATAGTAAACTCTTTTTAGTTTTTATATATTAGGTGTTACAATCGTCGGGAAAAGGTGGAGGCGGGGGATATTTCACTGAGCGTTGACTCCGAATCCATAAGTCATTTCTTTTTAAAATATACCCTGTTACTTTTGATAAATCACTTTACAATCATCAATGATTGTTACGTCAGCTTTTTGTAAATGGGCAAAATAATGGCTTGTTTGACTCGGGTAAATATCCTACCGTACGCTCACATGAGAATTTAATGAGCGTTTGTTATTCTCTTTAAAAGGTTAGGATCCATAGGTGATTTTCATCTTTAACATGATTCAAGCATATATATCCATTTTTAAAACATGTGTAGCAGAAATCTCTTTCTTATAAAATTCCATGTTATAGGGTCGAACTAGTGGAATTTCCAAAACTTGGATAACAAAACTTTTGTGTTCTTTTGTGATTTGAGAATAAATTTTATTTACTTACATTTTTTTTTGTTTTAAATTTTTTTCATATATAAACTCTAAAATTTTCATTTTGTTGTGACCTTTTTGCCATTTTTGTTTACGGCATAAACGGGAGCGAAAAATCAAAGTTTTGATTTAAGAAAAAAGTATACAGCTAAAATGGAAATGAACAATGCACAAATTTAAAAAGAGATAATTCCAAAGAGTGTCAACAATTTTTAGTGATTGTAAACAATTTTTAGTTTCTATATATTTGGTTTTGCAATCGTCGAGAAAAGGGGGAGGCAGGGGATTTTTAACTGAGCATTGAAACCCAATCCATAAGTCATTTCTTACAAAAATATAGCCTGTTACGCATTATAAATAACTTTACAATCTTCTTTGATTATTAGGTCAGCTTTTTGTAAATGGGCAAAATAATGGCTTGTGTGACTCGAGTAAATATCCCACTGCACGTTCACTTGAGAATTTAATGAGCATTTGTTATTCTCTTTAGAAGGTTAGGATCCATAGCTATTTTGCCTCTTTAACATGTTTCAAGCATGCATATCCTTTTTTAAAACATGTATAGAAGAAATCGCTTACTTATAAAATTCCAAGCTATTATGGACAAACTAGTGAAATTTCCCAAAATTGGATAAAAAACTTTCGTGTTCTTTTGTGGTGTGCGAATAAATTTTCTTTACTTGCATTTGTTTTTTTTTTTAACTTTTTCCATACATAACTCTAAAATTTTTATTTTGTTGTGATCTATTTGCCTTTTTTTCTTTACGGGATGGAGGGTGAGAGAAAACTCAAAGTATTGATTTAAGAAAAGTATACATCTAAAATGGAAATGCACATTGCACAAATGTAGAGAGAGATAATTACAAAGAGTGTCAGTAATTTTTATGGATTGTAAACTCTTTTTAGTTTATATATATTAGGTTTTGCAATCGTCGGGAAAAGGGGGAGGCGTGGGATATTTAAGTGAGCGATGACTCACAATCCATAAGTCATTTCTTACAAAAATATAGCTTGTTATTCTTGATAAATCACTTTTCAATTATCTATGATTGTTAGGTCAGCTTTTTTTAAATAGGCAATACAATGGCAGGTTTGACGCATGTTCACTTGAGAATTTAATGAGCATTTTTTATTCTCTTTAAAAGGTTTGGATCCATAGGTCATTTGCATCTTTAACATGTTTCAAGCATGCGTATCCATTTTTAAAACATGAGTAGAGGAAGTCTCTTCCTTATAAAATTCCAAGCTATTAGGGTTGAACTAGTGGAATTGCCCAAAATTGGATGACAAAAATTTTGCATTAATTTGCGGTATGCGAATAAATTTTCTTTACTTACATTTGTTGTTGTTTTAATTTTTTTCCATACATAAACTCTAAAATTTTCAATTTGTTGTGATCTATTTGCCTTTTTTTTTTACGGGATGAAGGGAGAGTGAAAACTCAAAGTTTTTTTTTAATAAAAATGTATACATCTTAAAACGAATTGTACAATGCACAAATGTGGAGAGAGATTATTTAAAAGAGTTCCTGTAATTTTTAGGGATTGTAAACTCTTTTTAGTTTTTATTTATTAGGTTTTACAATCGTCGGGAAACGGGGGAGGCGGGGGATATTTCACTTAGTGTTGACTCCCAATCCATAAGTCATTTCTTAAAAAAATAAATCCCGTTATGCATGATAAATCACTTTACAATCATCAATGATTGTTACATTTGCTTTTCGTAAATGGGCAAAATAATGTCTTGTTTGACTCATGTAAATATCCCACCACACGTTCACTTGAGAATTTAAAGAGTGTTAGTTATTCTCTTTAAAGGGTTTGGATCCATAGGCCATTTGCATCTTTTATATGTTTCAAGCATGCATATCTATTTGCAAGACATGTGTAAAAGAAATCTTTTTCTTATAAAATTCCAAGGTATTAGGGTTGAACTAGTGGAATTTCCAAAACTTGGATAACAATTCTTTTGTGTTCATTTGTGGTGTGAAAATAAATTTTCTTTTCGTACATTCGTTGTTTTTAAAATTTTTTCCATACATAAACACTAAAATTTTCGTTTTGTTGTGATCTATTTGCGTTTTTTGTTTATAGGATGGAGGGAGAGCGAAAACAAAAAGTTTTGATTTAAGAAAAAAGTATACATCTAAAATGGAAATGCACAATGCACAAATGTGGAGAGAGATAATTCCAAAGAGTGTCAGTAAATTTTATGGATTGTAAACTCTTTTTAGTTTATAATTATTAGGTTTTACAATCGTCGGGAAAAGGGGGTGGCGGGGGATTTTTTAATTGAGCGATGACTCCCAATACATAAGTCATTTCTTACAAAAATATAGCCTGTTATTCTTGATAAATCCTTTTTCAATGATGTATGATTGTTAGGTCAGCTCTTTGTAAATGGGCAAAAAACTGGAACGTTTGACACGGGTAAATATCCCACCGCACATTCACTTGAGAATTTAATGAGCGTTTTTTATTCTCTTTTAAAAGTTTGATCCATAGGTCATTTGCATATTTAACATGTTTCATGAATGCGTGTCCATTTTTAAAACATGTGTAGAAGAAATCTCTTTCTTATAAAATTCCAAGCTATTAGGCTTGAACTAGTGGAATCTCCCAAACTTGGATAACAAAACTTTTGTGTTCATTTCTAGTGTGCGAATAAATTTTCTTTACTTACATTCGTTGTTTTTAAAAAATTTTCCATTTTTACGGGATGAAGGGAGAGCAAAAACTCATAGTTTTGATTTAAGAAAAAAGTATACATCTAAAATGGAAATGCACAAAGAACAAATGTAGAGAGAGATAATTCCAATGAGTGTCTATAATTTTTAGGTATTTTAAACTCTTTTTAGCTTTTATATATTAGGTTTTGCAATAGTCAGGAAAAGGGGGAGGCGGGGGATTTTTAATTGTGCGCTGACTCCCAATCCATAAGTCATTTCTTACAAAAAAATATTGCCTATTACGCAAGATAAATCACTTTACAGTCATCTATGATTGTTAGGTCAGCATTTTGTAAATGGGTAAAATAATGGCATGTTTGACTTAGGTAAATATCCCACTACACGTTCACTTGAGAATTTAATGAGTGTTTGTTATTCTCTTTCAAAGGTTTGGATCCATAGGTCATTTGCATCTTTAACATGTTTCAAGCATGCATATCCATTTTTAAAACATGTGTAGAAGAAATCTCTTTCTTATAAAATTCCAAGCTATTAGGGTTGAACTAGTGGAATTTCCAAAACTTGTATAACAAACTTTTGTGTTCATTTCCAGTATGCGAATAAATTTTCTTTACACACATTTGTTGTTGTTTTAAATTTTTTACATAAATAAACTCTAAATTTTCATTTTGTTGTGATCCATTTGCCTTTTTTTTCTTAATTTTCATTTTTCAATTATCTATGATTGTTAGGTCAGCTTTTTGTAAATAGGCAAAAAATGGCAGGTTTGACGCACGTTCACTTGAGAATTTAATGAGTGTTTTTTATTCTCTTTAAAAGGTTTGGATCCATAGGTCATTTCCATCTTTAACATGTTTCAAGCATGCGTATCAATTTTTAAAACATGAGTAGAGGAAGTCTCTTCCTTATAAAATTCCAAGCAATTAGGGTTGAACTAGTGGGATTGCCCAAAATTGGATGACAAAAATTTTGTATTAATTTGCGGTATGCGAATAAATTTTCTTTACTTACATTTGTTGTTTTTTTAATTTTTTTCCATACATAAACTCTAAAATTTTCTATTTGTTGTGATCTATTTGCCTTTTTTTTACGGGATGAGGGGAGAGTGAAAAGTCAAAGTTTTGATTTAAGAAAAATGTATACATCTAAAAACGAAATGCATAATGCACAAATGTGGACAGAGATAGTTTAAAAGAGTTTTTTTAATTTTTAGAGATTTTAAACTCTTTTTAGTTTTTATTTATTAGGTTTTACAATCGTAAGGAAAAAGGGGAGGCGGGGGATATTTCACTGAGTGTTGACTCCCAATCTATAAGTCATTTCTTAAAAAAATAAAGCCTATTACGTATGATTAATCACTTTACAATAATCAACGATTGTTACATCAGCTTTTTGTAAATGGGCAAAATAATGGCTTGTTTGACTCAGGTAAATATCCCATCGCACGTTCACTTGAGAATTTAAAGAGTGTTAGTTATTCTCTTTAAAGGGTTTGGATCCATAGGCCATTTGCATCTTTTACTTGTTTTAAGCATGCATATCCATTTGTAAGACGTGTAGAAGAAATCTCTTTCTTATAAATTCCAAGCTATTAGGGTTGAACTAGTGGAATTTCCCAAACTTGGAAAACAAAACTTTTGTGTTCATTTGTGGTGTGCTAATAAATTTTATTTTCTTACATTTTTTGTTGTTTGAAATTTTTTCCACGCATAAACTCTAAAATTTTCATTTTGTTGTGATCTATTTGCCTTTTTTGTTAACGGGATGAAGGGAAAGCGAAAACTCAAAGTTTTGATTTAGGAAAAAAATATACATGTAAAATGGTAATGAACAATGCACAAATGTAGAGAGAGAGAATTCCAACGAGTGTCTATACTTTTTAGAGATTGTAAACTCTTTTTAGTTTTTATATATTAATTTTTTCAATCGTCGAGAAAAGGGGGGGGGGGGGGGGGGTTTAACTGAGGATTGACTGAGCGTTGACTTCCAATCCATAAGGCATTCTTACAAAAATATAGCCCGTTACGAATGATAAATCAGTTTACAATCATCTACGATTGTCAGGTCAGCTTTATGTAAATGGGCAAAATAATGGCTTGTTTGACTCGAGTAAATATCCCACCGCACGTTCACTTGAGAATTTAATGAGCGTTTGTTATTCTCTTTAAAAGTTTTGGATCCATAGGTTATTTGCATCTTTAACATGTTTCAAGCATGCATATCCATTTTTAAAACATGTGTAGAAGAAATCTCTTTCCTATAAAATTCCAAACTATTAGGGTTGAACTAGTGGAATTTCCAAAACTTGGATAACAAAACTTTTGTGTTCATTTGTGGTGTGCAAATAAATTTTCTTTACTTATATTTGTTATTGTTTTAAATTTTTTTAACACATAAACTCAAATAATTTCATTTTTTTGTGATCTTTTTTGCCTTTTTTGTTTACCAGATGGAGGGAGAGTGAAAACTCAAAGTTTTTATTTACGAAAAAAGTGTATATCTAAAATAGAATGCAAATTGCACAAATGTGGAGAGAGATAATTCCAAAGAGTGACAATAATTTTTTGGGGTTGTAAACTCTTTTTATAATTTATGTATCAGGTTTTGCAATCGTCGGGAAAAGTGGAAGGAGGTGGATTTTTAACTGAACGTTGACACCCAATCCATAAGTCATTTCTTACAAAAATATAGCCTGTTAATTATGATAAATCTCTTTACAATCATCTATGATTGTTAGGTCAACTTTTTGTATATGGGCAAAATAATTTTTTCTTTGACTCGGGTAAATATTCCAGCGCACGTTTACTTGAAAATTTTATCAGCGTTTGTTATTCTCTTTAAAATGTTTGGATCCATAGGTCATTTGC